>NC_053154.1:123628047-124002483 GCF_016835505.1 Polypterus senegalus | reverse complement strand
TTACTGCGGCGGATGAAATATGTTGTTTGACATATGCACGTTAAAATGGTTTAATTGATACGAGAGTATCATTGTTGTATTCTCCTAATGAAGACGAAAAAATTATATGTATAGATGTATACTATATGACGTACGGTTTGAACAAAATTAAGTGTTCCATAAAAAGGTTGAACGATTTACCTAATCTTTTCATATATATATAAAGTTAATATATGACAATATATCTTTGACACTATGTATCAGACAAAGGAAATCACAGCAATCCACAAGAACAATAATTAATTCTCAGCAACTACCTGAATTGTAGCTTAACCATATCAACTGAAATGTGTAATGTCAATACGAATTACAAAATATAACTAGAGAGTTAAGTGTCAGATAGACTCTCAAAATTAAGAGGTCAATGCCTTTCAGTGTGCTGAGGCTTTACAAAGATTCAGTAACCAGTGACCATGTCTGCTCGAAGCCCTATCATGATCCAATCTCGGTACTACGCATGTCTGAGGCTTCTGTAGCCGCGTCATCATCTCAGTAGTACGCATGTCTGAGGCCTCGGTGCCCGTTCAAAGCCTGTCATGACGCAATCTCATTTGTACGCATGTCTGAGGCTTCAGTAGCCGCGTCATCATCTCAGTAGTACGCATGTCTGAGGCCTCGTGCCCGTTCAAAGCCTGTCATGACGCAATCTCATTTGTATGCGCATGTCTGAGGCTTCAGTAGCCGTCATCATCTCAGTAGTACGCATGTCTGAGGCTTGTGCCCTGTTCAAAGCCTGTCATGACGCAATCTCATTTGTACGCATGTCTGAGGCTTCAGTAGCCTCGTCATCATCTCAGTAGTACGCATGTCTGAGGCTTCGTAGCTCCGTCATCATCTCACTAGTGCGCATGTCTGAGGCTTCAGAGACTCGTTCAAAGCCCGTCATGACGCAATCTCAGTACTTTCGCAAAGCTTCCACTCATTATTTATTCAACGAGCTCCCGTTTGAAGTACATATGGCATCAACAGAGTTAAAAAACTCAACAGAATTCCCATTGAAATGAAAGTTTGTAGATGATCAATACATGTTAAATGATCGTGCCCGATAATACGTTGTGGCAAAAAATACAATTATAAATTATACATCATACAAACGCCGACTTGTTGAATGCATAATGCTGCAAAGAAGAGCTTTAGCAATACGGGTGACGACACATCTCTCACTATAATACTCTCCTAAATATCCATTCTTCGCCTCATGCAACGTTTTCATGCAACACTGAAGGTATGTCATATAGTATACATCTATATATAATTGTTTTCGTCTTCAGTACATACATACATGTATACATTAAAAAACATACATTATATACCATCCTCCTGAAAATAGTAGTAGTGCGGGTAGCGTTACTGCTTCATACTAAAGCATACGTGGGTTCGGGTCCCACGTCCACCCTCTGTAAATTATGACCCAAAAGAGTCTGATTTTCTTTTTTTTTTTTTTTTATTAAACAGCAAATTTCAGCGTGGACGGAAGCGAGCAAGGCGAGAACACTAGTAAAGATATATCAAATGGAAATGTGAATCTTGTTTTATGTCTATAACAAAAAAAATATTTGAGTAACGATTTCAACTGTTTTTGTAGTTGTTGATGGCGGGTTTAAATTTTAAATATTAAATTAATAAGGTGGAATGTGTTCTTGCTTTGAGTGTTAATGTGTTAGTAACTGGGATTGCGCCTCTATTACTGGAAGATTGCTTAGGAATGATACAGACTGGACAACTATGTGTTTTAGGAAATGTTTTATTATTGCACTGTGCTGTGACAAAAAAACTTTTTACTGATCACCTGTCCGGACCTTGAAGATGTGTTCACGAGGGAGGGATGCTGTTGTTAAAAGCAAATGTTTTTTCAACAGCAGGTCCAGATGTGTTTATCCCGCTGCTTTTTGTTGCCTCAGCACTCAATCTTTAATGCCGACCTTGATATGTGCACTGCTCACATTGGAGTGTCCCGTGTGTGTCGGTGTTCGGTGACTGATCTGCGCCGTGTCTCTCAGCCTCTCTGATGTGCTCCGGATTGACACCTTTGAATGTTTGGTGCAGCAGAGCAAATTCAACCTGATCTACCACAGTGGCTTTGTTATCACCTTATTCCAGCGTTTCTCAACCTTTAAGTATTTGCGACCCGAGTTTTCATAGCAGTTTTAATCGCGCCCCCCCCCCAACATTTTTTGAAATGTAGATGCATATTTGATTATACCTACTTAAGTTTTATCGACATTTATCTAACTCTATACAGTATTTATTGTTCTATTATCAGAATGTAGTTTAAGTTAATTTGTTTTGGTTCCAACAGATTTTTTTTTCACATCTTCGCCCCCCTTTTTGTTACTTCGCGCCCCACAGGTTGAGAACCACTGCCTTATTCAATGGAGGGGTTCATGGACGTCAAATGGCAATGAATAGAAATGGATTAATGTAAATACGTGAGCTGCCGTCCGCAATTAGACATCGCATTTTGATGGCGATTTTGGTGATTCCCGAACAGATCTCTTATGCGATCCTTCCACAGTATCTCTCAAAATTATTTAGTTCAAATTGGTTATAAAGATTTCAATTCTGATCCTTTTTTTTATTATTGTTAATTTTGATGAGTCTTTAAGTGGGATCGAACTCGGGCTAGCACTACGTTCAGAATTTGAAAAGCAACCATCTTAGTTAATTGTGCCATTGACGGCGTCATTTCGTTGTAGCTAATTCGTTATTTTCGTGCTCCACAAAATATTGTAAAGTACTAATAAATGAAATATTTCAATACTTGATCGAATAATAACAACTGATTTAAGGATTTCACCTTTTCTTTCTCAAATGTGCTTACCTATATCATGGCAAAGTACAGGGATAAACCATTATTTTCCGTCTACTCCATTTTAATTAAGTCAAACCAAGGAAAACATTTAAGGCTATTAAATGTGATCTCAAGAAAAGATGAGGGTTAATTCTAATACTAATAACAGGAGCGATTATAATGATACAGTGCAAAGGTAAATACTAATTGAAAGAGCCGGGAATCCATGCGTGAGGCGTCTTATTTTAACTCTTGCTATCGTATAGTGCATTCTGCTTGTCGGCGTTAGTTATTTATATATTGATATTTTTAGACATCAGACACTAGAAGTTGCTGACGAACCCTTCTCTTCGTTGTCAGTCTGTAGCAGCGAAAAAATAAAAGCAATAAGAGTTATAACAGACGTCATTGAAGTGGATCATGAGTTTGTGTAATGTTAATGAAAATGGCCAGGAGGGGTCACTAAAGAGGTGAGTGTCAAATGCTTCGAAGCTTCGATACGATTTCCGACACAATTGCTTCAAACGTTTTGATGCTTCATGAGGCTTCACTCCGCCCATCACTAGTAGTCAGTTCTTCTTTTAACTTTATTCACACTTCCTCCCTCTACTCTTCCATTCTTCTTCCACCCCTTTCCTCACAGCGACCTCTACCTCCTGACTGATTACATCAATATCCCACAGTGTCGTTGCGTGTTTTTAGATAAAATGTATTGTAAGAGCTATTTCCTAGTTACATAAGATTCGTAAATGTTTTACTAAATGGTAGTGCATAATCAATGGGAGGTTCCTATAACCCCCATCAGTTGAATTGAATTGGTATATTCTAGCTATTTCTAACTGGTCTGACTAAACATTATTCTCAGTTAGTTAGTGATCAGCCTTGCCATATCTAAGGTGTAGATGGCACATGGTTTTAAAACGTGCCTTTCGTGCATTTTGAGTATTGCGCACCTTGTGTGCGTGATTTTGCATGTCAAGTAACATGTAAGACAAAGCACTTAATTGAAAGTGCTGCACCGTATGCTTAAAGTGTACAGAAGAAGAAGTAAAGAACTTTTAAGTACTGAAATAACTAAAGTTTTACAAGAAAAGCTAAGTTTAGGGAAGATACATTTTTCCTTTTTTTGCATTTTATTCTACATGTGTAACAACTTTTTTCTTTATTCTTTTGTGGATTATTTGCTTTGGATTTTCTGTAAATATTCTTAAAACGAACGTTTGGACTGAGAGATTTCTTTCGGCTCGCGTTTTACCCGATGGCTACATGTATTATTGCTCTCACCATTATTATCATCTCATCATTATTTTCTTCTGCCAAAATTTACTTTGAATTTTCTCTTTTGGGATGTAAAGCTAATAACACACATCAGGTTCACAACCTGCAGCTTATAATTTCTAAATATCCAACAGTGTACTACTTGAACTTTTAAAAGAAATTTCATCGACTGATTTTTACCAGTCCATAGTAACCTAACCTCTCTCTCTCGCTAACCTCTCTCTCTCTCTCATTTCTCCTAGGGCACGAAGTAGAAAATGGCCGACAGTGGGGTAACTCGCGTTGAAATCGTAATTGAGGAACTCCAAGCACTTGATGAAAAGATTCAGAAACTCCTGTCCCGACGGAAATACCTGAGAAATCTGAAGGCCCGGCTGTTGGCTAAACCGTCCTTGCCATCTGGAACCGGCGAAACATCAACCCCGCGTTGTGCCGACCTCACCCCCGCGTCTCGTAGGAGGCGCGCTGCTGACCTCGGTGGATTTCAGCTATGCAGGCGGGGGTTCAAGGCCAGAGCACCTCCATCGGCACAGGCGAGCATTTTATCTCAGAACCGGTTTGACCCTCTCCGCGTCCCCATTTCGCCTTCAGCACCTGGTGATGTATTAGTGGTAGGTGATTCCATCGTTAGAAACCTTAATGTCGCATGCCCTAATGCAAAATCGTTTGTTTCTTGTTTTCCCGGTGCTCGTGTCCGAGATGTAATGAAACGTGCGCCAGCAGTCTACGAGAAACACAAGGAGAGGGCAGTTGGATCAATCGTCTTGCATGCCGGCGTAAACGATATAAGGCACCGACAATCAGAAATCCTGAAGGCTGACTTCGCAGCTTTGATTAAAGACACGAAGGAGAGGACCCCATCGGCAAAGATCTTCGTTTCGGGTCCACTACCTCTCGTCAGACGATCCAACGAGTACTACAGTCGTCTGCTAGGGTTGAACAACTGGCTACAGGGTTTCTGCAAGAAGAAGGATGTCGGTTTCATCAACAATTGGAATCTCTTTTGGAAAGGCGCGTCTCTTCAAGCGTGATGGCCTGCATCCAAACAGTTTCGCGCCGGGTCCTCTCCAAAACATATCGAAGGTAATTCGTTTTCTTGACTATCTATCTCTGCTCTTAACCCCTTCTGAAATAATACTGCTGTGCCAGGACATGATGAATGTTTAATAGAGTCTTCCGTTAAAGTGCACACCATTAATACTGTAATAAGCAATCTCAATGCACGTAGAAAACCTAGGAAATACGGCATAAACTCCAATAATCTAATTAAAATCACTATTTTAGAGGAACAATGTATTAAAACTATAAAACAGATCACAGATTAAACAAAAATACACACAGAGCGCTAATAATAATAATTTAGTTCCTATTCCAAATAACAATAACGCACATAGTACTCATCTCTGCACCTCCAAACATTAAATATGGCACTATTAAATGTTAGAGCTTTAACTAACAAAACGTTTTTTATCAACGATCTTATTAGTGATAAAAAATAGATCTTATTGCACTAAATGAAACATGGCTGAATTCAGATGCGCGCAGTTTTAATCGAATCTGCCTCCGGATTACAGTTTTACTCATGCAAACCGCCAGGGAAAAGGGGCGGATTGGCTAACATTTACTCGAGCCGATTAAAATGTAAAGATGTCAGTTTTGGTAAGTTCAAGTCCTTTGAGTATCTCGCCGTTGTTATTCATGGAGATTCTCAAGTTCTAGTACTATCCGTGTATAGACCTCCTAAATATAACGCGTCGTTTTTTGAGGAATTCTCTGACTTAATGTCAATTTTAATTACTAACTATGACACACTCCTAATAGTTGGCGACTTTAATTTTCATATAGATAATCAGTGTGATCTAAAAGTAAAAGAATTTATGAACCTCCTGGATTCTTTTGATTTGAGACAACTCATAAATCAGCCTACACATAAAGCAGGTCATACATTAGACTTAGTGATTACTAAAGGACTGAAAGTTGATATAAAACAGATCATTGATATTGGTCTATCAGACCATTTTCTTCTACTTTTTAATATAGAAATAATGATAAAAACACTCATGAGAAGCATATTGTTAAAAACGCTTCTTTGATTCGCAGCAGCTTTAAAACTTACAAACATTTTAAGCAATCAGTCCGTTTATAGTGCCAGCTATAATAGCGAGGACAATGTAAATAGTAAGGTGGAAAGATTTAATTCTAAAGTGAGAGCTGCTGTTGACATAGTTGCACCTGAAAAGACAGTGAAAAAATCTTCTAGCATTGTATACCATGGAAGACCCAAAGAGTGTCTGATTTAAAGAGAACATGCCGTAGAGCTGAGCGTCAATGGAGGAAGACTAAACTTACTATCCACCACGAAATATTAAAAGTCAAAATAACAGAATACAATAACACTGTCCGTCTTGAGAGACGCTGCTATTTCTACTTCAAGATTATAAATAACAATGCTAGTAATCCTAGAGTCTTATTTTCAACAATTGATCGCCTACTAAACCCAGGTAGCTCAAAGGAATGCCTCCTAAGTGCTTCCAGTGAAACCTGTGAGGCTGTCGCTGTATTTTCAATCAAAAATTAATGATATTAGAAATAACATAGTATATCTCCCCAACACTAAGGATCCCCTAAACCCCAACATCCTGTTATAAACAAATTAAACTCTTTCACTAGGATAGATTTACCTGATTTACAAAAATAATATCTCAATTAAAACCCTCCACCTCGTCCTTGACCCGATACCAACAAGGTTTTTCAAAGAAGTATCAGGCGTGCTAATTGATAATGTTCTTGACATAGTAAATTCGTCACTAGATACTGGGGTCTTCCCAGACTGTCTTAAGACTGCTGTAGTTAAACCCCTACTTAAGAAACATAATCTTGACCCCTCGCTCTTGAAAATTTTAGACCCATCTCTAACCTGCCTTCTTAAGTAAAGTTCTAGAGAAGGCAGTCATTATGCAGTTAAATGACCACCTAAATAAACATGCTATTCTTGATAAATTTCAGTCAGGTTTTAGAACAAATCACAGCACAGAAACTGCACTCGTTAAAGTAGTAAATGACTTGCGGGTAAATGCAGACAGAGGCCATTTATCTGTTCTCATCCTCTTAGATCTGAGTGCTGCATTTGACACCATTGATCACAACATTCTTAGAAATCGCCTTAGTCAATGGGTGGGCCTCTCTGGCAGTGTCTTAAATTGGTTTGAATCCTACCTGACAGGGAGAAAATATTTTGTTAGTTGTGGGAATTACAACTCAAGACACATGATATCCAATATGGTGTTCCACAAGGCTCTATCCTGGGTCCGCTGTTATTCTCAATCTACATGCTTCCGTTAGGTCAGATTATCTCAGGGCACAACGTGAGCTACCACAGCTATGCTGATGACACACAGCTGTACTTATCAATAGCACCTGATGACCCTGATTCTATTGATTCACTAACACAATGTCTGACTAGTATCTCAGAATGGATGAATAGTAATTTTCTCAAGTTAAATAAAGAGAAAACTGAAATTTTAGTGATCAGCAATAATGGATACAATGAGGCTATTAGAAATAAACTGGATACATTAGGATTAAAAGTCAAGACGGAGGTAAAAAGCTTAGGGGTGATTGTTGACTGTAATCTGAATTTTAAATCACATATTAATCAGATCATTAGGACAGCATTTTTCACTTAAGGAACATAAGTAAAGTTAGACCTCTTATATCACTGAAAGATGCTGAGAAATTAGTTCACGCGTTTGTTTTCAGTCGACTAGATTACTGTAATGCACTCCTCTCAGGACTACCCAAAAAAGATATAAATCGTTTGCAACTAGTGCAGAATGCAGCTGCTAGAATCCTAACTAGGAAAAGAAAATCCGAACACATCACTCCAGTTTTGATGTCACTACACTGGTTACCTGTGTCATTCAGAATTGACTTTAAAATTCTGCTTATGGTTTATAAAGCCTTAAATAATCTCGCCCCATCTTATATATCGGAATGTCTGACACCTTATATTCCAAATCGTAACCTCAGATCCTCAAATGAGTGTCTCCTTAGAATTCCAAGAACAAAACTTAAAAGAAGTGGTGAGGCGGCCTTCTGCTGTTATGCACCTAAAATCTGGAATAGCCTGCCAATAGGAATTCGCCAGGCTGATACAGTAGAGCACTTTAAAACACTGCTGAAAACACATTACTTTAACATGGCCTTTTATAACTTCATTTTAATCGTAATTTAACTTAATCCTGATACTCTGTATGTTCAATTCATCATAACAACTATTCATGGTGGCTCTAAAATCGGTACTGACCCCTACTCTCTTTTCTGTTTCTTTTTCCGGTTTCTTTGTGGTGGTGGCCTGCGCCACCTCCACCTACTCAAAGCTTCATGATGCTCCAACAATGATGGACGGATTAAAAGGAAGAAGTCTACGTGACCATCATCATCATCAAGCCCTTCCGTGAGAACCCTAAATCCAAAGAGGACTGTTTCATTTATGTTAGGTAGAATGCCCAGAGGGGACTGGGCGGTCTCATGGTCTGGAATCCCTACAGATTTTATTTTTCTCCAGCCGTCTGGAGTTTTTGTTTTTCTGTCCCCCCTGGCCATTGAACCTTACTCTTATTCGATGTTAATGTTGATTTATTTTTTTTATAATTATGTCTTTCATTTTTCTATTCTTTAATATGTAAAGCACTTTGAGCTACTGTTTGTATGAAAATGTGCTATATAAATAAATGTTGTTGTTGTTGTTGATCCTTGGGATGCAGGTGTTTTTGGGCTGCAGTTCAAATGCTCCACATTAAATTACATACTGTCAATGCTACCCCTGGTGAATTTTTTTAACCTAATATTACTGGAAATTTCTGAAATGTTGTCATCTCGTGCAGTCTGTTGCTGGAAGTTAACCGTAATGTAATGCACTAGTCCTTCAACACTGTAAATTATTACATTTGTAGGCATTTCGTATGGGATACTCAACTGCAGTGCTAATCTTTGTGTTACACCATCTTTTGAAATGCAAAATGTAATTCTTCATATTGGTAATTAGGACTTTTGTATAATTTTTGTTACTACAACTTTTTTGTTCTTTTGGCTCTGATGTACAGTTTTTAGTCTCTCTCTATTGGTGTTCAAACTCTTGCCTTTTTATTTTTTGCCTTTTTATTTTCTAGTCCTACCAGATACTACTGTTCACATTTTCTCTCAAGGTGTCCACAGCATATACTGGAGTGTTGTTGGATATCTAGGTTTCATATTCCAGCTAAGACTGCAGCATCAAAAAAAAGAAATATCTCAATTTATGAACAAGTTTAATAAACTGGTGAAGGCCAACACAAATCAGCTTTTACTTTCTCTGTTTCTGATGTAACAATAGACTGTTTTCAACAAACAACAGGGTTAATCTTACCAAATCCTACAATAAAATATATAAAACACCATATTCGTAACATAACAATAACAGAAGATTAATATATATGACTACCTACGACAGTAAAGACAACCTAAAACATAAAACTAAGTTAGCTATATTTTTATCCAGTTATAAGTTAGCAGGGGCACAGATTTTTTACATAGCTCATCTTCCACTCTGTTTGAATCTGTAATGTGACTGGTTGATGTCAACTGCTGTGAACTAATGCAAGGGCAGTTTAGTTTCTGTCCTGGTGGGACAGTATTTCTTACCTTCTGTCTACTGTGAACTTTAGTATTTTTCTCTCCTTTCCTGGCAGTTGGACACCTTGATTGTGAATCATATCTTACTTCAGCTTCAGTGAACCTTCCTTCCACTACTTCAAAGTTGCACTACGTATCATTCTGATATATCACGTTTCCTTTTAGATCATGTGGATGGCTGGGTGCATGCGTGTCATTTACCTGGGGAAGAAATGGCAGCAGGATGAACTATGGGAATAATGCAAGCTGGCAGAGGCAATGAGATGCTCTGGGCAATGTTCTGCTGGGAAATTGTAGGTCCTGGCATTCGTGTGGATGTTACTTTGACATGTACCACCTAACTAAAGATTGTTGCAGACCATGTACTCTATTTCATGGCAATGGTATTCCCTACTAGCAGTGGCCTATTTCAGCAGGATAATGCGCCTGGCCACACTGCAAACATTGTTCAGGAACGGTTTGAGGAACATGACAAAGAGTTCAAAGTTTTGACTTGGCCTCCCAGTTCCCAAGACCTCACTCTGATTGAGCATCTTACTTCAGCTTCAGTGAACCTTCCTTCCACTACTTCAAAGTTGCACTACGTATCATTCTGATATATCACGTTTCCTTTTAGATCATGTGGATGGCTGGGTGCATGCGTGTCATTTACCTGGGGAAGAAATGGCAGCAGGATGAACTATGGGAATAATGCAAGCTGGCAGAGGCAATGAGATGCTCTGGGCAATGTTCTGCTGGGAAATTGTAGGTCCTGGCATTCGTGTGGATGTTACTTTGACATGTACCACCTAACTAAAGATTGTTGCAGACCATGTACTCTATTTCATGGCAATGGTATTCCCTACTAGCAGTGGCCTATTTCAGCAGGATAATGCGCCTGGCCACACTGCAAACATTGTTCAGGAACGGTTTGAGGAACATGACAAAGAGTTCAAAGTTTTGACTTGGCCTCCCAGTTCCCAAGACCTCACTCTGATTGAGCATCTGTGTGATGTGCTGGAAAAAACAAGTCTAATCCATTAAGACCCCACCATGAAGTTACAAGAATGAAAGGCTCTTCTGCTAATATCTTGGTGCCATACCACAACGAACCTACACTATATTAGGCAGGTGATTTTGTTGTGGTTGATCGGTATGTATGTATATATATATATGTATATATTGTCACACACGTGTGAATTGGAGGCAGATGAAGGGCTTGGAGATGAATGGTAATACATCTGCCCAGGGGGTGACGGGATGCACTAACGCTCTTTCTAAGTTTCCTTCGGACCTTTCCCGGGAAATCCCCCCAGGAGCCACCGCCTCAACCCAGAACACCCCACTTCTGGTCCTAGCCCCGAGGACGACATCACTTCCGGTCCCAAGGACGACATCACATGTCTCTTGTCCCATCTTATTATAATATATATATATATATATATATATATATATATATATATAATATGCGGCGCAGTGGTAGCGCTGCTGCCTCGCAGTTAGGAGACCCGGGTTCGCTTCCCAGGTCCTCCCTGTGTGGAGTTTGCATGTTCTCCCCGTGTCTGCGTGGGTTTCCTCCGGGTGCTCCGGTTTCCTCCCACAGTCCAAAGACATGCCGGTTAAGTGGATTGGTGATTCTAAATTGGCCCTAGTGTGTGCTTGGTGTTTGTGTGTGTCCGGTGGTGGGTTGGCACCCTGCCCAGGATTGGTTCCTGCCGTGTTGGCTGGGATTGGCTCCAGCAGACCCCCTGTGTTTGGATTCAGTGGGATGGATGGATATATATAATGTATGTATATAATATTGATGCAATTAAAATTTTTATTGAATCTTTCCTGAGATTTTCTTTAGCAAAAAAAGTCTATTATACATCTTTTATGGGGTATTGTAACCCGAGACTACATTTCTGACATTTTGTGCTTGGAGGGTTCTTTTTAGTGGCCAGAGAACTGAGTAATTGGTTCTGATACTGGGTTATAAAGTAAGGAGCAGACATTTGGTTTCTTGGGTGCATCTCAGTGCAAACCTTTGGTTGAAAGTTGATGCCAAGTTCTGATCATTTTTTAAATTTCATGTAATCTGAATATGAAGGTTTAATTTTTTCATTATTTTTAGTAGGATTGACTGCTGCAACATGTTATTCATTAACTGTTCATCCCTTTTAACATACAGCTTTCAGTTAATTGAAAATGCTGTTGCAAGAATCATTACAAAAAAATAGGAAAATTAGTAAAATTAGGATCACATAACTAAAGGTCTTAAGGGCATATTATAACTGTTTTTTATTCATTTACATAAAAGTATATGTTTGGCAATAATTATGAAAAAAATCACTATCCCTCCTCTACTTCTGTTTTTCTTGATGTCCTGCTCTGACACTTGGGGCCACTGCTTTATTTCCCAGTTGTCTTTCTGCCCATGGACATTTGGAGTCATCTTTGGAATCAACGGATAAAAAAATTCTGTTGTTAGATTAGACATTTGAGCATAGACTCTATTGTAGAATGTTAACCTTTGTTGCCAGTGGTCAGGTTCATAAAACTTGTGTATGCACAGAAAGAGGCTCTAAATGTGTGTACACATCTTTCCATGCAAACATCAGAATTTATAAATATTAGAATTTATAAAAGGAAACATGATGGCAAAGTTTGTGTATATATGGTGCCGCACATTGGTACATAAGAGGGAGTCTATGGGCTTAACTAAGAGTAAAGCACCAGATTGGGGGTTGATACAAGTGCACTAATGTCTCCTTTCCGTCCTCTACAGAACCTCATAGGAGAAGACTGAATATAGTCTAAACAATTTCCATTTACCTCTCCAAACCATGCCCTCCTGATGACTTCACTACTCCCGGTGCCCTGTTAGACCCTCCTCTTAATTTCCACCACCTATAAAACACTTGCCTTCCCCAGTCAGATCTATTTAGGTCACAGTCTATTGAGGCTACTCTATGGAGCTCATAACTTATGACAATATAAATGGGGTGATCCCCAAACCTTTTTCTTGTTTCTGTTTTCTTTGCAACTCTGACCCATTCATACTCAGGATTACAGAGGATCTGGGAAGTGATGACACCCTTCTTCAAGTAGGAAAATGCAGCCAAACCAGTTAAATGATGACTTGAGTGTACAGTTATTCAAATTACCAAGCTGTTTTAATAATGGGTATTGATGTGGGAAACATAAATTATAAATATAATATACATACTCTGTTTTAGTTCAATTTTAAGAGGGCTAATGTTGATGTTGTGAAGTACTGGTTATTGTCTTTCACAGCACCAAAGAGCCTCTATTTCCTATTCAGGGAGTAGATGTGGTGGATTGCTACAAGTATATTAATGACAACCTAGAGTGGTCTCATAACACAGGGAAACTATGTAAGAAAAGGCAGAGCAAACTCCTTTCTTGCAGGAGTCTGCGTTCCCTTTGATGTAAGTAGTGACATCCTTTACGTGTTCTTCAGTTCTGTTATGGTCAGTGCAATATTCTATGCTGTCGTGTGTTGGGCCAGTAATTTCACCTCAAGAGAGTCCCACCAAATTATTAAGCTAATTTAATAGGCAGGCTCAGTTACTGACACGCATTCAATCCCCTGGATTTAGGAGAAAATGAAGACAAAGCTAATGGCAATTACCAAAATATTGCACATCCTCTGCCTGACGCACTAATACTGGGTACTTTCAGCTAACAAATTATTCAGCAGAAGTGCATCAAGAAATGCTATTTTACACCAACAGTATTATGCGTTAATAATGCCTCATTGTGACTGGGACTACTCTTTGTATCTTTCCTTTTAGTCATTTTGGTGTTCATTTAATAAAGAGGTTGCTCATTATTATAATATAGCAATATTTATTTTATTTCCTGTATTTTGGCATACTCATATTTTCATGCTTGAATCCAAGCAAAGTTTTAAAAATTAGATCTCAGGACTGTGACTGCATCTGACTTTGTCTTTAACTTACTTGGTTATAATTGACTGTGAATCCTCCAGAGGTTTATTTTCTCCAGGGATACTGCTAACTAGTATATTTGTTTCCTATCCTCCACTGGCAATAGTTCACTGTTAATGTACCCTATATACTCACAGACAAGTTCTCCCATGGATAAGTTGGGACTTGATTTTACAGCAGGCATGTCAAACACGTAGCCCGCAACAGAAATCTGTGCGGCCCGTATGACAGATCCTAGTTAGCACTGAACTTGTACAAAATGATTACTATCATTTGTGATTGAATCATTCTGCATTTTCGGTGTTACTTATTGACTTTTCTTACTTCTGCCTTATGACAAAAGCGCGTTTTCCCATGGCATTACAGTACTGGAAACGTCATCTGCTAGTATAGCCATGAGCCTTGACCAAAGTTAATGAGCCGCAACGTCACAACTGAAGGGCTAGGCTGCAGCAGTGTGCAGCAGGCGCAGCCTTAGGCATGTGCAAACTGTGCACCTGCACAGGGCCGCCACGCCAATATATAATTAAAAATAAAACAGAAAGAGAAAATAACGACATAGCTGACGGCAATATGGCCGATAAACATTGCGTTTCTTGTTTATTAGTATGCTGTATTTACTAATGTCGCTAGAGTCCATACTACTATATGTAGTATTTTAAAGTTCTGCCGTAATGAGAATATCATGGGCCGCCACTTGGTTTTCAAGTTACGGACATTCGCATATTGAAGCGTGTCATGAGTATGAGGTGGCTATGCAGTGTATGCAACGGATGTGGCCATCCTCCGTGCATAAGATACCATATTAACATTGGCGGAAGAAGGGGCCACCGATTCTTTCTCTGCCTGGGGCCGCCGTGAGCCTAAAGCCGCCTCTGCTAGGTTACACTAGTGGTTGGGCTGCTGAGAGTGGTCACTGAACAGAACTGACCATCACGAGTAATAATAGCTTGCATATTTTCACATTTTTTTTGCTCTAGTTTTATGTAATTTTGTGCTAGTATTGTAACAAACAGTTAGTGCAGACTACAGCTGAAGATCTGAAGTGGACGTGAGGAGTTGGTGAGAAGTTTATTAACATATTTTTGTGATTTTGCGTTTGTAAAATTAGTGTAGGTCAGGTAGCTTTTTGCATACTGGCTTATTTTACAATATAAACTTTGAAGTAAACTTAGTAAAGTAAAATTTGATTTTTGGAGGATTTGTTTTCCAACTTGAATTACTGAGCAATGAATTCAATGAGCATTTTCGTGATTTCAGTTCACACGAACAGGACTTTGCGCTGTTCTCTTACAACGCGGAGAATGCGCCTGAGAATATCCAAATGGAACTGATTGAACTGCAGTCAGATTCTGTTCTATTCTGAATGCAAAATACAACGAATTTGGTTTGCCAGCTTGTATGCTTACCTGCCACCCTCGTATGTGCAGATCCGTAAGTTGGCATTGAGAGTACTGTCTATGTTTGGAAGCACTTACCTTTGTGAGCAATTGTTTTCGTTAATGAAAGCTACCAAAACCTCACATCACTCAAGACTTACTGTCGAGCACCTTTCATCCCTCATAAAAGTGGCAGCTGAACAAGATTTCAAACCTGATACTGACAAACTGGTTGCTAACAAGAGATGCCAATTGTCGGGACAAAAGAAATAGATCTCACACTGTAAGACTCCTATATAAGCAATGAATATAATATAATGAATATAATATAATAATATAAGGACCTAGCTAAGAGGCTAAGACTCTAATTGTATGCTATTACATTTTTTAAAGTTTTCAGTATTGGAAAGAAAGCTACAGTAACTTTGTATAATAGTATAATAGTATTTGTTACATGGGCCCACTGACGCACGTATGGCAGTCGAAGCGGCCCACCAATGGTAGTGAGTTTGACATGCCTGTTTTACAGTATAATTTCTGGTATTTTATAATGTTGGTCAAATGTAGAAACTCATGCTGTTTGGTCTAAGAGATTATGATATGCTAACGCCCACCTGAGAAAGTAGCCACGGAGCACACTGCCTTTTTTTTCTATGTGGGTGTGGCAATGTGCTGTATCAGCACATGCTCCTAACCTTGCTCTCTCTCTTTCTATTGTACCTATGTGACCACACGGTAACACGCAAACTATTCCGAAGCAATGTTTGCACTGATTTCTGTTTTTTGTATCTCACACCCTCATAAACCTTTATCGTAAGAGCATCCCTTATTTAGGATGGAGCATTCGATCACAAGAAACCATGACGCTGATTTTATATTAATTGTCGTTAAAGCAACATAAGAAACTGGTAATTGCACTACTGCAACAAAATTTGATGTGTCTAAGAAACTGATGCAAGATTGGAGGAGGCAAGAAGATGTTAAAAAAAAAAGATTAAGTGTCACATTTTTGAATGGGCTGTCACAGGCGGCTGGGGGCCAGACCCTGCTGGAACACCTGGAAGGACCAGGAGGTGGTATATATGTCCTCCATGCCACGATGGGGCAACTGCCCTGGATTGCGGAAGGACCACGGGAGAGGAGCAAGGAGGCTCAAGCCCATTGGGGCCTTTGGCCACCGCCAAGGGGCGCCCCAAGCCTAATGGAGCCTGGGAAACATTTACTTCCGCCCCACCCAGGAAGATGGAAGAAGAGCCTTCCAGGGATGCCCGGAGTGCTTCTGAGTGCAAGAGCAGCACTTCTGCCACACCAGGAAGTGCTGCCGGAAGAGCGTCATCAAGCACCAGGAGGACATCCAGGTGGAAATAAAAGGGGCCGCCTCCCTACAATCGGGGAGCGAGAGTCAGGAGTGAAAGCATGACAAAGCTCCCATGCAGAGAGGAAAGGTGGCCCAAGGACATTTGGGAAAAAGCCCAGGGTAGGGGTGATTGGTGCTTGGGAGCACTTTGTGCTGTGCGGGACTGTGGTAGTTGTAGAGAAAATAAACATGAACTGTTTTATAAAGATGTGGTCTCAGTCTGATGGTGGCCAGGCATGTCTCACAGGGCGTATAAGTCGGGGTCTAAATTTTGTGATTGATTTTTTCGGTTTGAAGACCCAACTTATACGTGAATATATACGGTATATCATTTTGGAACGTCTTTGTTTTTACCGTGTGTTTAAACAAGTCTGTATCTTTAAGAGAATGTATATTGCAAATAGTAATTTGAGTAGCTGTAATTACATTTTTACTGTTTGCACACAGTAAAGAGAGCTGTACAAAAATAAATTCGCTTGAATTTTTCTGATGACCAGGATGGTAAGAGTACAAGCAGATATGTGTCTGATACTGGTTATACCAACACCAGTGTCATTCGACTGAGATTGACAAACTCTTATTAGATAAACTTATGTGGTAAGTGTCAGTGAAGAAGAGCTGTAGCTCATGCTTGCAACTGCTGGGGTAAGTCACACTTGCCATACAAAACAAATTGGGGTAAATGTCACTTTGTCTTACAACTTGGATGAAGGAAGGTTGGGAGCATGCACTGATAGTACGTTGCCACACCCACTACATGATAAACCACCTGGATTGGGACTCAAGTGGAGCAAGTGACACCTCAGCACCACACTGGAACAGGGTAAGGGTTTTTACAGTGGAATGTCAATCCTGCCACCAACCGTCAAGTTTTCCCTGTAAATTGGAGGACCTGCTTACAGGGCTGGATGCAGGCTAACATCACACCCAGGACAGAATAAGCGCAGGTTAAGGGTCTTGCTCAGGGGCCCAACAGAGTAGAGTAACTTCTGGTGTTCACAAGATTCAAACAAGCAACATTCTGATTGCCAGCGCAGATCCCTAACCTAACAGCCACCACTCCCCCCAACACTTGAATGAAAGACAACATAAATGGAGGTTAAAACCATTACAAATCAACTATAACCTCAAAGACCATTTTATCAGGTCAGCTGGGCAAGGTTTCACTGGAAGAGGGAAGAGGTCTTTTAGACTTTAAGTATAATAAGTGTCGCCCAGAAAGGAAGCAGATTTCATTGATCTGTTTTCCTCTTATTAGATTTAATATTCTCCTTGTGTTGATCAGGATGTGAAGAGACTTTCCCACTGTACCTACCTGCAATATTTAGATGCATATTTGCAATACGCACATAGAAATCTGCAATGTGTTTACCACTTTGAGAATATTTGAATGAATCAGCAAATCACATGAAAAGCAAAGAGCAGAGTTTCTAACACATCAGTATGTTGAAAGTATTTTTTTGCTCCGGGTGTGCTAAGGGTATCATAATAAAACAATGTGGCATAGTGTTGTAGTGAAAAGCAATTACATAAAAAAATATGGTTTCAGTTACAACAATAAAAATACTACATATCCAGACAATGTGTAATTGATGTTTATTGATCCATTTAGAAACAAGAAAAGGCAAGAAAATACAGCCACATTTTTGAACTGAATAGAAATGGTGTGTACAATATTTGGAGTAAATGGGTATTTTCAGCACATTTTCATTATACTGTACATCTAACCTTTGACACATAATAAAATAAAGGTTTTGGTTTCACTGATATTCCAGTTGCAGAGATTTTTTCCAGAACACTTTTGTCATACCAGTACAGAACATTTAGTGAATGAATAGACATGTGGGTATAATCCATGAAAGCAAACTGCCTGTGCCTAACTAAATAGTGCTTGCATCCCTGTCTAAAAACTGGGGAATACTTGCACTTAACCTTCATGATATATTGAAAACTCATTTCTGTCCCACCTCTATTCCCTCTGTGTGTCCTTTAAGGCTGTTTTTCCTCCTGTCTCTTTCTCCTGACTAAAGAAACATAGACTTTCTTATTAAAAGGTATTTTTAAACCTTGGCTAGGAACTTCTTCCAGAGATTACTTCCCTTGGCTAGGCCTTATCCTCTGGTCAGCCCCAGGAGTCATAATCCCTTTGTCACCAATCCATATCAAGCAGGAAGCCATGTCTTTTGTAATGGATCTCCCTATTTCAGCCTATTAGAATAGAAGCTTGCTCCTTTACTTTTGGTTATTTGTTTGAGTAATGGGTATATTGCCTCCTATTGAGCTCACACCATACTATGCACAGTATTAAATGTCCTCTATTCTCTTCCTGAGCATCTTCTGCCCAATTACTGTGGTGTAGTATGCAAAACGTCCTGCAAAGTTGGTCTGGTTTACAAGAGTGGGAAGTGAATAAAAGATAAGAAAGCTATTAAAGCCCCTATTATAAAGTGTTACCCATATGAAGTCATGGATATATCAACACTGACATATTATTTTAAAAAGGCAAGTTATGGCATTTAGAATAAAAATAAGGACAGTTTGCTAGCCTAAAGTCCATTCTGTTATTCGAGTGCTGTGAAGCTGGAGACCTACCTCATCCAACAACCCTAATTTTAAAACCTTTTTTATTTTGACTTCTGTCTTTTACAAACAAATAATAAAAAATTTAATTACGAAAGATTAGCAATTGTATGCTTTAAGTAAATTATCTGCCCATAAGAGCTTTCTTTGTATTCATTTCTGGCTTAAGCAGAATAATATAACACTTTGGGGCAAAAATTGCACCAAGTAGACCAAAACTTGACGCCAGAATTGCAAAAATCTCGACAGCCACTGTGTACTTTCCAGGAGAGCTGATATAGGCAGGTATAAATGTTATCCAGACGGCACAGAAGATGAGCATGCTGAAAGTGATGAACTTGGCTTCATTGAAGGTGTCTGGGAGATTTCTTGCAAGAAAAGCCAATACAAAAGAGATGCATGCTAACAATCCAATGTATCCCAGAAGGCAACTGAATCCAATGAAAGATCCAACATTGCACTCAAATATAATTTTTGAGTTCAGATATTTAATGTTTTTAGAGGGAAATGGTGGAGCTGAACTTAACCACACCACACATACAAGCGACTGAATAAAAGTAAACATGAAAACTGTGCCTCTCTGCTGTGTTACACCAAACCACTTCATCATATTATTTCCCGGCAGTGTGGCCTTAAATGCCATAATGACAACAATTGTTTTTACGAGAATGCAAGAAATGCTCAGAACAAAGCTGATTCCAAACACCACATGTCTCAACGTGCAGCTTGCATTTGAAGGCTCTCCGATAAAACAAAGTGAACAAAGGAAGCAGAGCGTTAAAGACAAAAGCAAAAGGAAGCTCAGTTCTGAATTGTTGGCTTTTACAACTGGAGTATTTCGATAGTAAATGAAAACTATTAAAACACCGACAGACATGCAGCTTCCAAATATCGCTGTTGCTGTGAGTGTTATTCCCATAGCATCTTCATATGAAAGAAATTCAATCTCCTTTAGGATGCACTGAGTCCTGGAAGGATTTGACCAAAACTCAGATGGGCACTGAAAGCATTCCACTGAATCTATAAAAGAAAATTGTGATTATGTGAAACATCATTTTGAACAAACATTATTACTAAAAAAAATGAAACTATTACATACTATAATTGACACCTGTGAGAACGGAAATATTGTCAGTTGAAATTTCCTCCAAAAGATCCTTATTTATAGATAAATGCATTATTTCTTCTAAACAAGTTCTTGACTTTTAAAGCTGGTTGACTACTTTCTAAGTAAACCTAGGGTACTTGGACACACACTCGGTGTAAATTATTATAGCCCACAGCTAAACTCAGAACTTCAAATTAAACCAACAACTTGCAAATGTAAAATAAACTAGAAAATTGCAAGCTGCTTTAACCAGGGTTCTCATGGTTTCAAAAAATGTGAAAAATGATGCCAAATGGGTGGCGCAGTTGTTAGTTTTATAGCCCATATTGGCATTAAAAATGGAAGGTCAGATGATCTTAAAGGTTTAAATAAATGCTAAAATAACTTTTTTTTCTTAGCAATCCATGCATGTGCAGCTAATATGTATATAATGCAGTCAACATTTTAAAACTTCTAGCTGTCATTTTTACATTTTCAAGTATAAATGTCTATATACTGTGTCTCGTGCGCAGTAAATCCCTGGATGACCCCAAATTACTATTTTTTATTTCTCCTTCGGGAGGCCAGTTTATTCAAGTAAATAGATTGAAAACAGATTGTTTGCTGATCAAACAATAAATTGAAAACCCCCTTTCCTCTTAACAGCATTCATGCTCACCGGTTTCTCTGCTAATTTCTCCATCTGCACATGGCACACAATCAAAACAGCAGACTGGCTCTCCTTTCCTAGTGGCTTTTCTAGTTCCAGGTTGGCAACTTGTGCTGCAGACAGATTCTGGGACCTGGAGACGAATAATTTGAGTTGAAGGATTAATTTATCTGTTAAATTATTCTGAAAAAGTTTGATTTGTAACCCACCATATGAAAAATTGACAGCATATTGTGTTATATTGTTCAGTTATAAGAGTAAGATAATGTTTACAATGAAATGGGATAAATACAATATTGATTAAAAATATGTGAAAACAAAATTAAGTAATTTTGTATAGTAATAATGCAGTGAAATACTAAATATTTTTGTAATATGCTATTAGTGACAGGGTGGAGTAGTGGCTCTGTGGCTGTGGATCTGTGCTGGAAATCAGAAGGTTGCTGGTTCGAATCTTTTAAATGCCAGAAGTGACCCTACCCCATTGGGGCCTTGAGCAAAGCCCTTAACCTGCGATTGCTTTGTCCTGGCTGGGACGTTAATCTGCATCCAGCCTTGCAATCAGGTCCTCCGACTTATAGAGAAGACTTGGGGGCTGGTGGCAGGATTGGCACTCCAACCGCTATAATAAAACCACACTGTTCCAGTTTGGTGCTGAGGTGTCGCCTGCTGAACTCAAGTCCCAATCCAGGTAGTTAGTCATGTGGCAAGTGTGACAATATGCTATCAGTGCATGCTCCCAACTGGTCTCTCTCTATTAGTGACTGCAATGAATGTAAAACATTTTTCAGATAGTTCCATTGTCACATTCTTTGACAATATTAAAAGTAGCAAGTTATAAAAATCAAGTGTATTATAAAAGGTAATCACTACAAATTTTGAAGGCATAACTATTAGATAGTTTTTTACTGTACAACTGTATCAATCTGTAATACATGTACTGCAAGGATATTTTGACTAAATAAAAAGTGGAAAAAGATAATATACATAATATTATAAATTAATTTGGATAGTCAAAGTAGAAATCTGATTTATTGTAATGGGAGTTTGGTATAGTAGTCAATGAAAGTGGTTTACTCCATATTAAATAAATAAATTTAGGCTAAATATGTATATTGAAACACACATTATCATCACTAGTCTTGTTTTATAAAAATACAGAAACAATCATAATTTATACATAAATATACTTGGACCTGAACCTGTTCTGAACAAGGTTGCAAATGGAAGAAATGAATTTTTTGAAAAACAAAACATAATAATTTAAAATAATAAAACATTTTAATTTTAGCAAATCTTATTTTCTTTCATTGAACCAGTAAAATAAAATAGAAACATTCAAAAAGAAAACCACACAATGATATTTTGTTGTAGGTCATTTATAGGGAGCAGTTAGAAATTTAGAAATTAGTTCTTTACAGTTTTAGAAACATGTTTTTCAAGGATATTTTTTGGCACATTGTTTTTAGTACAATATATTATGTAAAAGGTAAGGTGCATAACTCACAAAGCTCTAAAATAAATTTAATCAGCCTGTGGTGTTGTATGTCACCTGGTATTTTCAATAACGGAATGTAAAGGCAAGTTCTCTGCAGATGAACACGTGGGAGCTGGTCACACTCATTAGTTATGTGTCTTGAGAATATATAAGTAGCAGACAAATGCCACCCTTGAAAGAATTCTCTGGCTCTAAATTTAACATTTCAGACAAACTGAAAAAATAATGTTCACTTAAGAACAACAGTGATCAACTTGTGGAAAAAAAATTATTTCATAAAGTGCAACAGAAATGCTCATCATTGCATTAAATGAATTGCTAGAAACACTGAAAGCAGCTGGTAAAGATAAATAAAAACAAACTGTAGCCTACCTTTCCAGAATCAAAGTTCCAAAAGATGTCATATTTAGTGAGGAAGAGCTCTTGTCCCTTGCTGGCTGCTTCATCATAAACGCCTATGGTTTTAATGTTCACCGAGCCATCACTTGCTCTTTGCCAGTTCACTATGTCATACACCGCAAGAGCATCCCCGTTTTCATCAAATGCCACTCTTTCCCCAAGTCGATTGGTGAAATTCACTTTTTTCAGATAATGCATCAGCTTAAGCAATTAAAATAAAACAAAATTTCCCTCAGATAATTTTCCTGCATTGCTATTGTATTAAACAAGGTACAGTAAATACAAAACAAGACTTTTAATAATTTAAATTATATTTAATATCCAAGAACTGGAAATCTTACCCACATATGTAATATACACAAAAGGAGAATGCTGAAAACGATTACTGCCATTTTATTGAAATATGCAATTATTAATTTATATTATATTCTATCAATCAATACTGCACTTGAAACCCATCCATTTTCTATATTTTGTTTATTGAGTAAAGGATCAGGAAAATCCTACCCCAGCGGCATCAGCACAAGGGTTACAGTCCTCTAACAGGCACTTTTTGCATGCACTTGCTAGATTTGGAAAAATATATTTTGCCAATGAATCTTACTGCATGACAACTGAATTGTGTAAGGAGACTGGAAAACCTGGCAAATATTCAGAGAACATGCAAACTTGGTACAGAAAGTCAAGAATTCCAAGTGCTATGAGAAGGGAATGCTGCTGAACCTTTAACTTGACTGCATTTAAATATAATTTTTAATTGTAAACTCTCATACAAATTTAACATTCAACAGTCAGAAATGATTTATTATAGCATATTCTTACCTGCCAAGGTTGCAAACTTTTGATATCAGCACAAGTGTTGTTTTCAAAGGGCCCTTTTCCATTTTCACAGAGCATTAGTTGATGGAGTGCATGTGCTAAAGCATACACGGCTTTATAAACATTATATGGAGCCCTCGATTCAGTCAAATCAGTGTATGCAGTCCTGGTGATATTTATGTCCTCATATCCTGTGCATACATTGGTGACTGGAAGCACAGAAACATTTTGCTCAGTTACATCTTCTGGAAATTTGCATTCAAACATTGACTCCCAGAAGCGAGGAATTAAATTATTGTTTGGATCACTACTGGGTCTGATCTGGAGAAGAAAATTATCCAGTCCTGGTATTCTCCCTCTACGAATGGCAATGCCAATTGTCCCCCCAAGGAATGGAAAGTTTTCATTACTTGCTACAACACTTGAAGTGCTCCATCCTTCACTGGCAATCCACTGTCTGTTAGTTAAGTTTTGCTGAATGAGTTCTGTGGAAAATGCTAATAAATTTGCAGTTGAAGAGAAGACAACAATGACTTTTGCAGTTGAAAGTTTTATTGTATTAATTATTTGAAGATATCTGAACTTCTCTTGGGCTTTAGGAAATGTTTCTGTAAAAGCAACGCATCCAAATGGTTTAATTTCTTCATGGAAACTATTTACGGCATATTGCCCATAGTCATCATCAGTTCCTATGACACCCACCCACGTCCATCCAAAATGTTTAATAATTTGTACCATAGCTTTAACCTGGAATGCGTCACTAGGTACAGTCCTAAAGAATGATGGATAGTCTATCTTATTGCTTAAGCAAGAGCAAGAGGCATAGTAGCTGATCTGTCAAAGAAAAGCATGAAATATCAGGGTAGATGGAAATAATTAAATACATCTTTTTAGAACAAGATTAATAGTTTCTGCTGCTTCAGACAAACGAATACAATATTAGCTTAAATGATTTTGGTTTTCAAATGATTAATATTACTATTATGAATTTTAAAAATAATTTGATACTCATGAAATTATTCATTATCATTGCATATTATTACTTTTTTACTGTCAAAATAAAAGGCATATTTGAAAATCATGAAACAGATTAAAGACGGTCACTTCAAAAAATAATATTACAATCCTAAATAATTCAACATCAACGTTTCACTTTTTTAGACAAATGCATATTAAATTAGTGCAGTTCTTTACCAGAGGGATCCTGAACAGACCCAGAATTCTTGAAATGGCAATTGAATGTGATGAAAGTGGATCGCCAACAATACCAACGACAGGAGGTGGTCCTCTGCAGTCGTTATCAGGAACGCTGTCATTCAGTCCACCAATCAGATTCATTGCAGCTCTCAGGGCCACCTGTAGCCTTAAGCAATTGTCATATAACCTGTAGCCTAGCGTTATATTGGGAAGAAGCATTGGATCTTGATTGATTTCTTCAATGGCAAAAATCATTGCATGTGCCCACTGGAACACTTCAAAATCCAGACTGTCAACATGAAAAAAATCAATACAGTACAAATATATAGTATGTCATTCAAGTGCAAGTTTTCCTTATACAGAGTTAAAAATGTTTTTGTAAAATATCCTATACTTTAATTGTCTTGAAAAAATAAATTAAAATGCACAAAAATACTCATTATTTACAATATTTAATAGTAATGAAGTTTTTGTTTCATGTCAGTTTCAAAATTATGAATTATAATTATTTAATCTAAATCTATTTATAGTAATATATCTTTAAAGCATTGATTTTTTTTTTTACAAATACCTGACCATTTCTTTTTCTTTTTTTCTGTTCCAAAAGTTCATTTTTTGCAGTTATGTATAAGGGTAGTACCCTTTAGTATACATTTCCATACTTCTATTTTTTACATTTATATTCTGGACTGCTTCTTGAAAAACTAAACTGAAAAGGCATTTGCAGTAATAGACAAGAATAATTTTGAACATTTAACATTTAATGTTATTACATTTTTCTGTGATTTAGGAGCTTAGGCTTAGAGAAATTCAATAAAAGGCAACTGTCATTTAGGATTTCTATAAATATTATTGTAAAAAGTGTTGAACATTTGAATTTTGTAAGATTTTTTTTTGAAAGAATCATGGTAATATTTTTGCTTAAATGTAAAATTTGTCATTATTATTATCTTTGGTAACAATATAAGTTTTGCCTAAATTAAAATAATAAAACCAACATCTTAAACGTTACAGAAAAATGTATATAATATTATATATGCCAATTTATAAATAAGGTTTAAAAATAAAAAACAATGAACAGCCAAACAGTAGAAGCCCTTTTCCATTATAAAGAAGCCTTTAACCATCTTCTCCTTTAGAAATACATTCATTATTCTTTGACTTACCTCTCACATTTCCATTTTTCTGGTTTATTTGTAAAGGTAAAATCTGGAACAAATGATGTATAAGTTAATTCAAATATCCCTCCTAACATAATATCACCCTTTTTATGTAATGTTTGAAGCTGAAACCGCTCTTGAATCCTGCAGATATTCTCTGAAAAAGTCACCCCAGTAAGTACATACAAACATAAAACTGATTTCATTTTTAATAAAACACTAGAGCAATATATTGCTGCATTGTTCAGCTAACATGCTTCTTTTATATACAAAGTGAATCATTCTCAGGAGGTTGATAAGTCAACATGTGTGTTTTAAATCAAAATAAATATTCACACATGGCAAGTAAAAAAAAACAAAAACATGCAGCCTTGAGCAATGAAGACCAAAGTCCTTAGAGTCTGCTTCTCATATAACTGAATATCACCCACTCTTTTGTATATTTATTATAAACTATTCTTTTGAAATGGCAGACAGAAATGATTATGTATAAGGCAGTAGTATTCTATACTGAATTATCAAAATACTGAGTAGCTGCATTGTGTAAATATATACAGCATATTGAATTTAATACAATACCAAGATGGAAAGATGGCATAGGAGTGGGACTGGGCCCAGCAATACCTTGTTAGAAAGGGAAGAACTCACACTGGCAGTTAGGGTGCAAGTTGAAATACTTAAGTGGAATTAAATAAGATTGTAAGCCTTGTGTGTGCACTTGATGGCTTAGCGAGGAAACAGGAAGAGGAAACTATGCAAGACAGGGAGTGAGCTTGCTGGGCTCGTCAAAGAAACAAGTAAAGTTCTTTCTATACCTATACCAATACCTATGCCTTGAGGACAGGCAACCCAGGTGGTGTCAGGGTACTGAGTATGTGTTCTGAGAATGTGAGCATTGGAACCATATTGTCCTCTCAGTGGTGAAGGCAGACGGGTTGTAGTTCATAATCCTTCGGCCCTTTAATTGATAGAACATGTTCACCAGATGAAAAGTGAACACAAATAGTTTCCCTTTAAGGCAGATCATGCAACCCAGCTCTGTAAGGGTTCCTAATAATCCAGGGATACATGGAAACCATTGTAACAGCCAATTATGAAAATTGTAACCTAAAACTACCCCAAAAGTGATAGTAGGTTAAAAGAAATGCAAAACAAAATACTCTTTGAGCTTGGTGTTAGCCTGTGTTTTGAATTCAGGGATTCACTGGTTGGTGCAATGATGGAAAACAGTGGCTGGTGGAGCTTTAAAAAGAGGCACATGAGTCAGCTGCCCCATCAGAAAGAGAGGGTTCGAGTCTGTCCAGGGGCAGCAGGATTTTTTGTTTTTCCTTTCCTTTTTAAACCTTCTATTCTGCCTAGTGTAATTGTAACATCTTGTTTTATACTTTTGGCTTCTAAATTGTCAGTCAAGAAGCGTTGAGACTGTCCGAGTTCTCTCTTGGTATATGGTGTCAGAGTAAAAGGTTGTAGCATAGTGTTGAAGCTAAAAAAAAGATGGCAGGCAAATGTTCCATAAAATCTTTGTTACGCCAATGCAGCAGCTTTAGAGAAAGAATGGGCATGTCATATATAGTCATTATACAGTACATCAATCTGACTTTAAAATATTAAATAATAATTGCTACTTCATTTAACAAGCAGGGTGCCTTTATTCTCCCAAAAAGGTACACCAAAACATTTTTGTTACAGTGTTCTTCTGCTATATCAAGTGTTGTCCCATTTTTAATTTTAACAAACAAAGATTGTTCCTATTTTCCATATTTACTTTATCCCAATGGCCATTATGAAGAACATTGTACATCCTCTGTCTGACACACTGACACTGACTACTTTTAGCCAGAGAATTATTTAGCAGAAGTGTATCATGTGAGAGATGCAGACAGTAGACAAGAGTACAAGGAGATAAGGTGCAAGATGAAGAGAGAGGTAGTGAAGGCTGAAGAAAAGGCGTATGATGAGTTAAATGAGAGGTTGGACACTAAGGAGGGAGAAAAGGACCTGCAGTGAAAAAAAAGATGTGCAGCAGGTTAGGGTGATAAAGGATAAAGATGGAAAAGTATTCACAAGCGGGGAGAGTGTGTTGAGCAGATGGAAAGAGTACTTTGTGAGGCTGATAAATGAAGAGAATGAGAGAGAGAGAAGAGGTTGGATGATGTGGAAATAGTGAATCAGGATGTGCAACGGATTTGCAAGGAGGAATTAAGGATAGCTATGAAGAGGATGAACAATGGAAAAGCCGTTGGTCCAAATGACATACCTGTGGAAGCTTGCTTAGGAGAGATGGCAGTGGAGTTTTTAACCAGATTGTTTAATGGAATGTTGGAAAGTGAAAGGATGTCTGATTAGTGGAGAAGAAGTGTACTAATGCCGATATTTAAGAATAAGGGGGATGTGCAGGACTGTAGTAACTAAAAAAACTAAAATTGATGAGCCACAGCATGAAGTTATGGAAAAGAGTAGTGGAAACTAGGTTAAGAAGTGAGGTGATGATTAGTGAGCAGCAGTATGGTTTCATGCCAAGAAATAGCACCACAGAAGCGATGTTTGCTCTGAGGGTGTTGATGGAGAGGTATAGAGAAGGCCAGAAGGAGTTGCATTGTGTCTTTTTGGACCTGGAGAAAGCATATGTCAGGAGTCCTTGAGAGGAGTTATGGTATTGTATGGGGAAGTCAGGAGTGACAGAGAAGTATGTAAGAGTTGTACAGGATACGTACGAAGGAAGTGTGACAGTGGTGAGGTCTGCGGTAGGAGTGATGGATGTATTCAGGGTGGAGGTGGGATTACAGTAGGGATCGACTCTGAGCCCTTTCTTATCTGCAATGGTGATGGACAGGTTGACAGATGAGATTAGACAGGAGTCCCCGTGGACTATGATGTTTGCTGATGACATTGTGATCAGTAGCGATAATAGGGAGCAGGTTGAGGAGACCCTGGAGAGGTGGAGATATTCTCTAGAGAGGAGAGGAATGAAGGTCAGTAGGAACAAGACAGAATACATGTGTGTAAATGAGAGGGAGGTGAGTGGAATGGTGAGAATGCAGGGAGTAGAGTTGGCGAAGGTGGATGAGTTTAAATACTTGGAATCAACAGTACAAAGTAATGGGGATTGTGGAAGTGAGGTGAAAAAGAGAGTGCCGGCAGGGTGAAATGGAGAAAAGTGTCATGAGTGATTTGTGACAGACGGATATCAGCAAGAGTGAAAGGGAAGGTCTACAGGATGGTAGTGAGACCAGCTATGTTATATAGGTTGGAGACTGTAGCACTGACTGGAAAGCAGATGGTGACAGAGCTGGAGGTAGCAGAGTTAAAGATGCTAAGATTTGCATTGGGTGTGACAAGAATGGATAGGATTAGAAATTAGTACATTAGAGGGTCAGCTCAAGTTGCACAGTTGGGCAAGATTGCATTGGTTTGGACATGTGCAGAGGAGAGATGCTGAGTATATTGGGAGAAGGACGCTAAGGATTGAGCTGCCAGGGAAAAGAAAAAGAGGAAGGCCTAAGAGAAGGTTTATGGATGTGGTGAGAGGTGACATGCAGGTGATGGGTGTAACAAAACAAGATGCAGAGGACAGATAGACATGGAAGAAGTTGATCTGCTGTGGCGACCTCTAACGGGAGCAGCCGAAAGAAGGAGAAGAAGTTTCATGTAATGCTTCACGGGCTCGTCAATACCAAAGGCATTAGACCTATATAATACCTCATTATGACTTTGACTGCTCTTTTTAACTTAAAATTAGAGTTTTTTCTTTCTTTTTGGCATTTCTGGCGTGCATTTAAAGGGGATGGAGATTGCTGTTGTTTTTTATAATATTTATTTATTGATTTTCTGTAAAAACTTAAATTTCCCCTTCAGGATAAATAAAGTACTGTCTATCTACCTATCAATAATGACAGTATTGTAGTGATAGCAAATGGTGGTGGCTTTTGTTGGCTTATGCTGCCAATCTCTCAGCTTCTTCTCTAACAGTTGTTTTGTTAAGTCTCAAAAAGAACAATAGTTTTGTTGTTTGTTTTTAAGTGGTTTGGTTTTGTCTTTGGTAATGTCTTGGGTTTTTAACCCTTTGCTGTGAAGCCATCTTCTCTTCTTGTTAAGCTAGTTCACTTTAAAATATAAATGCTGTTGTGTTTCTGTCTTTCCAATTTTGATCCTTATTCTTCACTCAGGTTCATGAGTATAAATTTACTATTTGATTTTTTCCAATTTCATTTAATTTTGTTATAAATGGCTCATTATTTTGTTTTATTTTTTCCCCTATTATTCAAGTTCTCTAGTTTAAAGAGGCTTTCTTATTAGGAGGAACTGTTAAGCAGGAAATACTCTAGAAGTACTCAGGCATGACTTCAGAAGTTAGTGCTAGCTTTTGAAACCCTGGGACTGCTCTCCTAGACCTCAGTGAAGCAATTACCAGTGTAAAAAGGAACAGACTTGACACATGTAAATAGATTTGGGTCAGCCACCCATATAATATTCCTGGCTGCAAATGTTTTTTATGAAAATAGCACAGAGCTGTTGACAATACTGAGTCCAAAACAGGACTGACGAGGGTTGGAAAAGATGGTGGCTTTAAGGGATCAGACCGGAAGTGGTGACCTTCTTCTGGGTGCTGGAACTGGCATCGTCAGCACTGAATCAGATAGGCTTTCCCGCGGCTGGTCTGTAGAGATAACAGGAGAAGGTTTATTGCATCCCGCCACCCCCTGGCCTGGCGTGGAATTACCTTTACTTGGTCCATACAACTTCCCCATGCTTGCACGTATGTGACACCAGTAAGTATGTTTAGTGTACTATTCCCAAGGTCCTAAATAAAGGGCCAGGCAAGCCCTAGGTCAGCAATCCATCATAATATGTAGAAGGAAATTAAGTCTTTTAAAACAGATTTTCCTGCTGCCACCTATTGGCCTGGGAGGCTCATCATTCATTAATGTTCCCCCACTGTTCGTCCTTTAAATAATAATTTAATGCCCCTTATGTATGGTCCAGTAGCTGATAATATTAAACTACTGTCTATATATAAAATCCTAAGCCTAAAAGTGCAACGATTTTATGTGACATTTTTATGTCACTTTTTTTGTCACGCTTTTAGTCGGGCTTATTTTAAAGCCTACATATATATGTTTGGTATCATTCTTTTCAGATTCTTATTCTGTTTTTAAATTATAAACTAAAAAATATCAAGAACTCACATCCCACGAGATGAGACTTTGTGCCAAGGGGGCTGGAAATTAAAGACAAAGAGTAGGTCAGCTGCTGTACAGGCTTTTAAATGTTTGAAGTGCCGCACGAAATACAGATCACGCGGAATGGCAGCAGCAGCAAGCCAGCAGCTGATTGAGAAAAAGGAGGTAAAAAAAACTTTATTTGTTTCCCATTGTATCACTGTTTAAGAGGGGGTTTTCGGAGGAGCGACTACATCTCCTTGGGGTGCAGTCAGCCCCCTTCTTCACAACGCAAGCAGCAGAGACGTGAAGTGGCTGGCGTGTAGCACAGGCCGGGGCAAACCCCCTAGTAATAATAATAAAAATGCCTGTAGAAAGGTGAACTTCTCAGCAGGAACAGAAAAACACAATACAGAATGAAGAACATTCTATGATCTATGGAACCAGCAACGCAAACCGGTCATTAGGTCATAAAAATGCAAGTTTGGTAGCTTTGTTGGCTTGGACACCCACATATTCTGGCTAGAGCACTTCTTTGTACACAGCGTTTCTGTCTCTTTTTACTGACTCCCTTGAACACATCCTCTAAATATTGTGGCCTTGATAATATTATCATTCAAAGTTTTTATTTGCAGCCTGGTGCCATTGCAGAGTTTGAGCGGTCACAGGTTTCGCAACAATATTACTGGAGCACTCACTTTAAGAATAAGCTTATGGATTGAGAGACTTGGTGGTTTTAGGGTGTTGAGAAATTCTACTGGATAGTGTACAGCATCTTTGATGGTGGTAGCTTGGTCGTTTTTAGGGGTCAGAATACCACGCTTGCATAACCATTCCATAGGCTATCACAGATGTGAGCAATGTCAGGATATATTGTGGCAATCAAATCTTCAACATTGGTCACGACAGAGCATAGTTCTGAAGGAACAGTAATTTTTCCATCCGAATCACGACATAAGCCATTTCCTATTTTGAGCAGAAGTTTTGAAAACTGAAGAGCGAAAACATCACCCCTTAGATGGTCTCTTATATTTTTGGTGAGTTGGAGTTTGGTCACCGATGGCCACAGATAACACCTTTTAAAAGATGCCTTAACTTCATCTTCTCATGTTCCTCTGGGCACTACTAGTAATGTTTGATGAAAATCACCTTCCAATAACACTGTAACTCCTTCCATCACCTTATTATTGCGCCTGATGTCTTGTAGGGTTCTATTTAGAGCGTCAAAACCCCCTTTATGTACCATAGTGCTCTCATTCCAAACAATGAGTTTGGTATGTCGGAACACTTACTCCATATTACTTTGTTTAGAAATATTGCATAAAGGGGTATCTACATTTATCAGGTGACGGGGAGCTTAAATGCAGTGTGTGCAGTCTTGCCCCCTTCAAACAGTGTAGCAGCAATCCCAGAGGATGCGACAGCTAAGGTGATATCACGACTACTTCTAATCTTTGCCTAGAGCAAGTTAATAATTAAGATCTTACCAGTGCCACCAAAAGCATCTAGGAAAAAAAAATCTGCCTCAACGCTAGCAATCATCTGGCGGTAAATAGCCATTTGTTCATGTGTCATTGACTGTTTATTATCCGATACTGTCCTCTCCAAGGCAACCATGTCGTAACTGGTTTCTCTAAGATAATCCCTGTTATAAAACAGAAAAGTCAAATGTATTTCGATTAATATAAGTCAAGGCCGGTTCTGGCTAGTTAGTTGTCTGCATACAATGGCGATTTTTACATGTGTTTCAATAATAATTATAATATAATTGTAGAAATCTGCCAATCAATGTGAGCTAAATAAAGCTTTTTATTAAAACATATTTTGACCCCTGCCACCTATTGGCCTGGGAGACTACTCAGTCATTAATGTTACCCCACTGTCCTTTCTTCAAATAATTATTACTTTAAGTAAGTTGTAATGCCCCTTATGTATGGTCAATTAGTAAACATATTAACAAATCCACTGTATTCTATGCAAGAGCATTTTCTGATCCAGCCCCTGCCCTATATTGTATTAAATTGCCTGCAAATTTGCTGCCAATTGTGCTCCCTTTCACAACAGCAGTCATGAATTACAAAGTAGATGATGTCCTATAGGAAGCCCTTAAAGCCTTTAGTGTTATTGATATCAACATTTTACAGATGCCAGCGTTACAATTTGAATTGATGTAGGAACATAAAACCCCACCACACATCCAAATGAAAATAAAGTCAGTCTGCAAGTCTGAAATCACTCCCATAATGCACTCCTGTGACTCTCAGGCGGTAACCCAACCTGAACCAGAATAGCAACCCAAAAAAAAATTTTCGGCTTGAGTTTGTTTTTGGATCATTTCGCTTTAAAGTTGAGTTTTATTTAACACGACAGTTTTTACAAATAGTTGGAAAAAAACACAATTATGAAATATCAGGAATTATATGATTTAAGTACATTATCTGCCCATAAGAGCTTTCTTTGTATTTCGTTCGGGCTTGAACAGAATAATATAACACTTTGGGGCAAATATTGCACCAAGTAGACCAAAGCTTGATGCCAGAATTGCAAAAATCTCGACTGCCACTGTGTACTTTCCAGGAGAGCTGATATAGGCAGGTATGAATGTTATCCAGACAGCGCAGAAGATGAGCATGCTGAAGGTAATGAACTTGGCTTCATTGAAGGTGTCTGGAAGGTTTCTTGCAAGAAAAGCCAATACAAAAGAAATGCCGGCTAACAATCCTATATATCCCAGAAGGGAGCTAAATCCAATCAGAGATCCAACATCACATTCAAGTATAACTTTTGAGTTCTGATGCTTAGTGTTTTTGGAGGGAAATGGTGGGGCTGAGGTCAACCAAGCCACACATATAAGTGACTGAATAAAAGTAAACATGAAGACTGTGCCTCTCTGCTGTGTTACACCAAACCACTTCATCATATTATTTCCCGGCAGTGTGGCCTTAAATGCCATAATGACAACAATTGTTTTTACGAGAATGCAAGAAATGCTCAGAACAAAGCTGATTCCAAACACCACATGTCTCAACATGCAGCTTGCATTTGAAGGCTCTCCGATAAAACAAAGTGAACAAAGAAAGCAGAGTGTTAAAGAAAAAAGCAAAAGGAAGCTCAGTTCTGAATTGTTGGCTTTTACAACTGGAGTATTTCGATAGTAAATGAAAACTATTAAAACACTAACAGACAGGCAACTTCCAAATATCGCTGTTGTTGTGAGTGTTATTCCCATAGCATCTTCATATGAAAGAAATTCAATCTCCTTTAGAATGCACTGAGTCTTAGAAGGATTTGACCAGAAATCAGATGGGCACTGAGAGCATTCAATGGAATCTAAAAAAGATTTTGTTTATATAAGTCATTATTAATATTATTGTTAAGACACTTTGAAAGTGATACTATTAAAGACTATACTTTGATTCAATTTGATTAATTGATAAATTGTCACTTGAACCATCTCCCAAAAAGCTATACAGATTGTTGTATTTTTTAGTGAATTTTGTTTTCTTTCTAAATGAGCGCTTGACTTTTTAGACTATTTTATAAGTACATTTAGATTACTTAGAGTTCATATATTCAATGAAAATTATTACAATCTACAGTCCATAATCAGAACCTCAAATCACATGAATAAATTACAAAAGTAAAATAAACTATAATGTTGCAAACAGTCTTGACCGTGAATCACAGTTTTAATAAATGCGTATTATTTTATTGAATTGGGTGACATGGCGTCTCAGAATTTGGGGTTCACATTTATATTTCCTAAAAAAGCTAAATCTTTTGAGTTTAAAGAGCAAGTTTAGCATTTAACTATACCTATGTAACGTATGTTTTTGTGTATGGGTGCTTACCAACACCACTCTTTATCAGCCTCTTTACAAGTGAGTACAAAGTACTTCTTGGCTAACCCCGTCTCTGAAGTCAACTATGAGAAAACATCATAAAACAATCAACTGACAATCTTCTTATTAAATGATGATTGTGGTCCTCCAGTGGAATTAAGTAACCTTGGGTAAAGTACCAGTAATGTAAAGTCACATGATATCATTATTTAACAACCAATTAAGCCAAAGCGTTTAAATAAGCACAAAATCTGTCACCTATTGTTTCTATGGAAAACACTAAAGATATCAGAAAAAATTGTTGTAAAAGAAAATCAGACTTTTAAAGATGATATTGTCCTTCTTTTAGATAAAAACAGAGTATTGTTGTTTACAAAGACACAGTAACCTTTACCACCACAAGAGGAAATATAAATGAGACAAGATAGTGAAGAGAGTAAGTACCTACACATCACGGTCTACTGTTTATGTTTTTGTAAGACCCAAGTTGCTTGTGTAGATGTTTCCTTGATTTAATCTGTTATTTTTCCACTTAAAAAAAAAAGATTAATAAATACATTTGATATTGTATTTAGAAATTAACAGACTCCTTCAGGCTGTACACTTTGTGTTTATTTGTCAAATGTACTGTATAGAGGAAAATTCAAATCAAATGAAAACAGTTTATTAACTAGAAACTGACTGAAAAAATATTTATATAAAATTAATAGTGAGCATGGTCTTCCTGTCGAAACTCACTGAAAAAATATTTATGCCAAATTCCTGTCACTAAGGTTGTTGCCTATTTAGCTGTTTTAAGAAGCACTTAATGAATAATCAGTTGGTTGTGGAAAAAATTGCAAAGGTATTATGATTACAATGATTTTAAGATACTACTGTACATTAGTTACAGTGGCTATTGGGAAACTCGTGTACCGTATATATTCGCGTATAAGTCGGTTCTTAAAACCTGAAATCGATCATAAAATCAGAGCCCGACTTATATGCCCGTACAAAAATACAACACTTGTTCATATCTTCTTGCTTCCTCCACTCTCTCGCCAGTTTCTCAGACACATCGAATTTTGTTGCAGCAGCAAAGTTACCAATTTCTTTCACCACTTCAACGACATTTAATTTAAATCCAGCTTCATATTTTCTTCTAAACGAGCGCTCCTTCGTAGATAAGGGATGCTCTTACGATAAAGGTGTATGAGGGTGTGAGATACAAAAAACACAAAACATTGCAAAAGTTGCTTTGGAATAGTTCGGTTATTACTATGTGGTCACGTAGGCACAATACATTAAAAAACAGCAGTGTGCTCCGTGGTTGCTAGCAGATCATAATCTCTTCAAACAATAGCGTGTGTTTTCCGCATTTTACTTATTTGACTAACATTATATGGTAAAATCAAGCCCCAACTTATCTGCGGGAGAATTTAAACACGAGTATATATGGTAAATTAAGACTGAGTTTATGATGTTCTTAGCATTACAATTGAGACACTCATCCCTAAAGTTTTCACATTGACATTCACCCCATGTTTGATTGAGTTTTATAGAAATACTTTTTTCTTTTCATTTATCTTTTAGGGCTTCGAATTTTTTTTACTTAAATCATTTAATACAAATTCATATTTTAAAGCGGTATTCAAGCACAAAAATCACATTATTTTTCCAAATAGAACAGTTAAACAATCGCACAAACACCCTAGTATGATTAGCTGGTTACATGTGTAGATTCAAAAAATATATTCATACAAAGAATATGATGAGTGGCACTTCTCTTATAAATGAGCTTGTTCCAAAGGCCATAACACTAAGTTGCTTGTCTGAAATTGGTTTGGATATGAAAGATCGGATGTCATTCAAAGTGACGTTAAAAGCAAAGTTTGCAAAAGACAATAGCAGTTAAAAGTGGCAGCACACCCAATTTATTTCAGCACTTAAAACAGCAATACCTAACAGAATGTCACCAGTATAAGAAAACATGGGATGAAGATAAAGCCCCTGCTTCAGCACGCTCCCTATTATATATTCTGCTAGACAGCATGATTACCTTAGGAAGAGAATGTGCCTGGTCTGTGGCATTCTCTACTGTTAATAAATCATTAATCTTGTTAGTCTAATTAATCTGATGTTAGTAAATGAAGCCGCCTGAAAATCCATAAAGGTCTTTGAGAAATTTCTCAAGCTAACAATGGTCCACAAGTCCAAAAGAGAACACTGCTCAAAGGGTGAGTCACACTACAGATCTGTAGTTGTAGCAGAGGGAAGAAACTTGCTGGTTTGCTAAACTGAAAGGAGTTTAATGGAAGTTGCCTGTAAGTGAAAGGAATATGTTGGCTACACGGTAGAAAAACTAGGGCTGCAAACATAAAAAGCAATTGCCAAAAAAAAGGGCTCCTTATGTTGTGCACTTCCTCATTGAAAATAATGTATATATACAGTATATTAACTGTATTACTCGACTTCCCCAGGTACATTTTGTAAGACAATGAGCTCAGTTATAGTGTCATTGATTAATCAGGTGTATAAGAAGCAGTCTGCAAATGTCAATGTACAGTATATGTAGAGAATATTGGAGAAACGTGGAGGGGAGTGGTGGGGCAATCCTCTTTAAAGTAAGCAGATGAGCATGTAAATGTAAACAATTTCAGAAGGCGGGATGGGGGTCCCCTTTCAAAGTCTATACTTGTAAGTGTATATTACAATGGAGTGGCTCTTAGGGAACCTGTTATGTTTAAACTTACGTCATCTGTCCTCCTTGTTTTTGAATTCAAGGACACCTACTTCTTTCTCCTTGCCCTTTTGTTTCATACAAAACAAAGCAACATCAGAGTTCACAGCAATAATGTCTGACACCTACACTCAACCTTTATAGAGCATGCTAACCTTTGCTAACCTCTTTGCCATTTCACATCTCACTCTAATCAGCAAACGTCTGTTTTGTTCCTTTTCTAGGACACTGGCTTTTCTTCAGTCATCCATTCACCCTATTGGCTGGTGTTGCTCTCTGTTGCTTCTGCTGTGTCCTTCGTTTGTATAAAGCCCTCTGTCACCTCAGCACATTTACTTTTGCAAAATATTAATAAATATAAAAAAAAAGTGTTTCAGGTTACATCTTGCCTGAAGAAGGGGCCTGAGTTGCCTTGAAAGCTTGCATATTGTAATCTTTTTAGTTAGCCAATAAAAGGTGTAATTTTGCTTGGCTTTTCTCTACATTCATAATGGCTAACACGGTACAACACCCTAGTACCCCCAGGCTGCCAGATGAAGCCCTCCCTGCAGCATGGAGGTGCCCCGAAGACCAGCAGGGAATCCTGGACAATGGAGTTTTTATCCACAGCTCTGCTGGATACCATGGAGGCCACTAGAGAATGCTGCAGGGAGGAACAAAGACTATTGGCCCTACACCCAAGAAGAAGAAGACTTTTTATCTGACCCGGAAGTGATAGGAGATCACATGTACTGGGGGATTGGAAACACTTCCGGGTCAGGGACTATAAAGGACTCTGGGAAATCCCAGATGTGTGAGCTGAGCTGGGTAGAAGGGTGGCAACACATCTGGGAGTGGAGGATTGTGATTATTGATTATTAATTGTGTATTATAGAGAGTTTATGAGTATTGTGGAGAGGAGGGTGCTTTGTGCACTGTATAGTTCAAATAAAATTATAATTTGGACTTTTATCTGGTGTCTGGAGTCAAGTCTGAGGGTTCAAGGGAGCGATAGCGCCCCCATCTGTCACTATATACATATATATCTGTATCTATGTCTATATATATATATATATATAGAGAGAGAGAGAGGCATATGCACTGTCTGTTGTGTCCTGGAGTGGTCCTTACCTACAATGAGCCTGGAAATCAAACCTCAGACCCGCATGTACAACTATATATATTATACTAGCAAAATACCCGCGCTTCGCAGCGGAGAAGTAGTGTGTTAAAGAAGCAATGAAAAAGAAAAGGAAACATTTTGAAAATAACGTAACATGATTGTCAATGTAATTGTTTTGTCACTGTTGTGAGTGATGAGTGTTGTTGTCATATATATATATTTACACACACACACATAAACATATATATACATATCTATACATATACACATATATACATACATATATATCTACATATATACACATACATATACACACACACATAAATACATACACACATACATACATACACACACATATATACACACAAATACATATATATATATACATACACACACACATATATAAACATATATATACATATACATACATATCTACATATATACACACACAGCTATTTTGTATCAGTGCAATACGCTGCTTGTTAAAATGGATAACTCCGCTCTTACGTGCAAGTCTGCGTGGATATTATGAACTATCGTATTTGTTCAAGTTCTATTTAAATTTTAAATAGAAGGAATTTTTATTTAGTCGACAGAAATATCTTTGGTAGGAATGGTAAAAACAGACAGGAATATTATTCCTGAATAAATCAACTCAAACTTATAATATTTTGCTCTCCATAAAAATATATCCTGTCTAAATTATACAAGTTAGAAATAAAGTAAACATTAAAAGAACAAACATTCAAATTTCTTTACTCTTATGTAATTTTATATAAAAATAAACTTAGATTTTAAATATCCCAAAAGATTTTGCTCTCCATAAAAATATATCCTGTCAAAATTATACAAATTCAAATATGAACATGCTGCATAACAAAACCTGGAAATATAAATAAAATGTGTTCCTTTCAGCAATAACAAATCAAATCATTCAGTTGTCTTTGCTCATATGTCATTTTAGAGCTGGACGCCTGGCATCTTTTTTTGGCAACAAGTTCGTTTATGTTTGGTGTGAGGTTCTGTGTTGTGGAGATTCTCAGGATGGATTGCAGGTGCTCATCAGTGAGGCGACTCCTGTGTGCTGTTTTGTTAGTCTTTATCACTGAGAAGAGCTTCTCACACAGATATGTGCTACCAAACATGCACAAGGTTCGAGCCGCATGTAGACGGACTTTTTTTGTTCTTCAAAGTCACCAAAGCGCCGTGCAAACTCAGTGCGCTCAGTTTATCAGCAAAGTGCGTATTTGGGAACACCGTAGTGACGACTTGGTTTAACATTACTTGGCAACAGGGAAAGTGGGGCAAGTGGTTGTGTCTCCCATAAAAGCAGCTTCACTTGAAATCACTTTGTGATTGTGCACGGTAAAACGTCCGCTGAAGTGTCAGATTCTTATTTAATTATTCTGCTTTCTGTATCTTCTGCATTGCATTCAGGTTACCCTGATGTTTTGTCTCATAGTGCCGTCTTAGATTAAATTCTGTAATTACAGCCACATTAGCTCCACAAATGAGACACACGGGTTCAGTAAACATATACTCAGCCTCCCATCGCTTTTAAAGGCTCTATTTTCAGAATGAACTTTTCTCTCAGCATCGCGTGAGCTAGCTTCGCAATAAGTGTTTGGCAAGGCAGCTGAAGCGCTGCATTATGGGATCTGTAGTTTATTGTGTTACCAGCGCTTCATATACCTGGGCCATTAATAACAATAATACAGTATATAAAATGATCTCGGGCGGATATAATTACCGCGTGCGGATGTGGCCCGTGGCCCTTGAGTTTGACAAATATGGACTAAATAGAACTTGAAAAGATATATTTTTTGAAATGTGATCACGCAATTCAGATAGAGTTGACGCACTACAGCCTGCATCCTCCCTCGATCTTACTTTTTTACCGTTCATCTAATGAATACACTGAGTATGGCTTTACCAAAACAATCATTGATGGCGAATAAAGTATCCATTATTCGAGTATGTAGATCGGAATATATATATACATATATATATATACCCGCGTATCCAGCGGAGAAGTAGTGTGTTAAAAAAGCTAGAAAAAGAAAAGGGAACATTTTAAAAATAACGTAACATGACTGTCAATATACAGTATTTGTTTTGTGAGTGTTACTGAGTGTTGCTGTCATCAAGGATTTGATTATCATTATTTCTTTCAATCAGGCTCGTATTTGTAGGATGTGTTGTGTTCAAGTTACATTCCGTGTTTGTCAATCGTTGTAAAGATGACAGGTTTCTTTCATCGATTCGTTTTTACTGCATCAATAAACAGCTCGTCTTCTTCTTTATCTGAGACCTGACACACTGCATGCACGGTTTTTTTTACACTGTCTTCCTTTAGCGGGACATTGACTTTTTCCACCGTGTGCTTTGTTTCCGCAGTAGCTGGATTTATGAATATGCTTATCAGACGCTTCATATTTTTGCTGCCTTTTCAATTGTGTAATTCGGTTTTGTTCAGCTCTTTGGAACTGTTGCCTTTTATCTCTGCACTGCGTCAGTTCACGTGAGCCGCTCGGTGTACATGCATCGAAGTTTCCCAGCTGTGCTGGTGCCATCTCGTGCTATGTCCATGGCTGTATTTAATGTTACCTTAGTCCTGGCACTTAAAACTTTCTCTCGCAGTTTCGCTGAGTTTGTGTCAAACACCACCCTGACCATCTCATCTTCCTCTGCATAAGCACAGTCCTTAACCCGTGAATATTTAGTGGGAGTTTGCTATTGGATTGCCGCTGACGGACGGCCTTATATGGGCAGGCACTAAATTACAAACGCCAGCGCAGCCTGTCTATGAACTTAATTTAAAGTGTAGGTTTACATCGTGCTTTGTTTCAGTAGCAGAACTCATGAATATGGTTGTATATGTCACTCGCTCGCTTCTTATTGTTTCGCTGCCTTCTCAATTATATAATGCATGTTTTCTTCAGCGCTTTTTTGAGGTCTTCCTGGTTTTCTATGTACTGCGTGATTACGTGGGAGGCGTGATGATGTCACACGAAACTCCGCCCCGGCGTTGAAGCTCATCTCCATTACAGTAAATGGAGAAAACTGCTTCCAGTTATGACCATTACGCGTAGAATTTCGATATAAAACCTGCCCAACTTTTGTAAGGAAGCTGTAAGGAATGAACCTGCCAAATTTCAGCCTTCCACCCACACGGGAAGTTGGAGAATTAGTGATGAGTCAGTGAGTGAGTGAGTCAGTGAGTGAGTGAGTGAGTGAGTGAGTGAGTGAGTGAGTGAGTGAATGAGTGAGTGAGTGAGTGAGGGCTTTGCCTTTTATTAGTATAGATGTATAAATATATATTTTTCTGAATTTGTATAAGGTGAATTTTCACTTTGCAAAATGTAGACAACTTTCTCATTTTGTTTTTTTAATAAATTGTAAATTGTCCATAAATTTTAAGAAATTGAAGTTTGATTTTTTTTTTTGCCTTATCGCCCAGCCCTTAATGACATGCAAATTAAGGAAACTGGACCTTTTCAAAGGAGTGACATGTCATAGGAGTAAAATAACAAAGGAGTGAAACCTCAGATATGAATTTCAAAGCAGTGACAACCATTCAACCATCCATCCAAGTGGTAGGTGAGGCAACAAAGATTTTTTTGGCGAGCGTACTTTCAGTTGTATGTGGTAGGTGAGGCTGAAACGATTTTTTTGGCGAGCATACTTTCAGTTGTGTGTGGTAGGTGACTCGTTATGTCACTCCAATAAAATGTCACTCCTTTAATACGGTATTTATGTCATATGGAAGAGAAAAAATGTATATATTAGCATATTAGCATAAACAGCCATAAAAGTAATTAACGGCTTCTGAAACATTAGATATAGCATAAAATAGAATGTCAAGCAAATAAGATAGGTCAAACGAATAGTTAAATAAAAATCATTCATATTGCATTATTTTTTAATCTTGAGGCAAAATTGCTAGTGTGTGAAAGGAAAGAAAGGACAGGAAAAGGATGACGCATAGAAAGTGCCTAGGACAGGGGAAGGAGGGGTGTGTGTGTGCACCTGATAGACCTTGATAGACATGTGAGAAACCAGCTGGAGTGTTGAATCAGCAGAAAGACAGTAAAAGGCTTTGCTATAAACAAGGTGATGTAATGCATAAAAGTAAAATTAGTATATTCAGGCACTAACATAAATAAATATAGAAGAATATATTTGAAATTAACTTTAGTGCAGAAATTAAGGCAAGTCAAGCATGATTAAATAAAGGTATATGCCATATTTCTTTTCAATAAAGCTTAGCTTTGGGCCTCAGACAAACCAGCTTGAAAGTCCGAGAAAGAGGAAGTGACGAGAGGAAAGCCCATAAATGGAAGAAGAACATCTGTACTGGCCTTGGCCAGTGAAAGAAATAAGCAAAAACAGAAACTAAAAAAATGGACAATAGACAGTGAAATAACAGAGGTCAGCTACAGGGAAAGTCAGGAGATAATGATGGTTCCCATGAGAACCCCGGGTATTGGCCGAACAGGTGCAGAGGGGAGTCAGAGAAAAATAGCAAATGACCTAATTGAGGGAGGTCGGAGTGATAAGAAATTACTATATAAGTTTTGAGTTTTGAACTGTTCTGGGCTCAATCTCATTTGGCCGAATTGAGTTGAGTCCGTGTTGTTGTTTGATTGCAATAAAGCTTTAAAACTCTGTTTGCCTATTCTGAATCCTAATAGCCTTCATTTTTAGGTAAAAAGCATCTTGGTGACAATTTTTCACCACGACAGATACTCCTTTGTTATGTCACTCCTATGAAGTGTCACTCCTTCGATATAGACCCAAGGAAACTGGTGACTCTAAAATGGCTCAGTATGACTATGATTGTGGCAGTGACTATGAGTGTGCTTTATGTTGTCCCGATGTTTTACCCTTGTTTTGTGCAGAGTGCAGGTGGACAGTCATCAGCCCACCATTAATCTCACTTCAATAGTGATATAAAAATGGATGGTGAAATGGTTTTTAAGAATCAAATAAATGCTATAGTATATTTTCTTTTCCTCCATTCATGCATGTGCATCCTAATTTATATTTCATGTAATCATAGTTGTTATGTTTGTCCATCCATTTACTAATTTATATTAACTATACAATTCAACACATGTGGCTGGTGCATAAAAACTGATACGTATTTACAGCATGTATATATGAAAGTGGCCATAAGTGTACAAATATATTGTGACTTTTTCATGAATATGTTTTATGGATAGTAACTCTGAAAATGCCCCAAAAAGCATTTCTATATATTTTTCCTGGGGAAGTCACTTCATTCAAGTGAAAATAAATTAAATCAGTTTGTTTGCTTGTCAAACACTATATTCAAAATCCCTAAACAGCTATTTATACTCACCATTTTCTTTGCTAATTTCTCCATCTGCACATGACACACAATCAAAACAGCAGACAGGCTGTCCATTCCTAGTGGCTTTTCTAGTTCCAGGTTGGCAACTTTTGCTGCAGACAGACTCTGGAACCTGGAGACAAATAACTTGAGTTGAAGGATTAATTAATCTGTTAAATTATTTTGAAAAGGTTTGATTTATAATCCACCATATTAAAAATTGACAACCAGTTGTGTTGCACTGTTCAGTTATAAGAGTAAGATAATGTTTACAATGGAGTAAAATAATTTGTTAATAATTACATTAATTTGAAGAAGCCTATCTTGTAACACACCATATTAAAAAGTGCTTGCTGCACTGTTCATTAGAAGAAGAGTAAACCTTAAAAATTGACTTGCTTTCTCTCTCTCTCTCTCTCTCTATATATATATATTATATATATTTATATATAATATGCTACTTTGGCTGTTCATTTGTCTGTCCAGGATTTTAAATCACCTGTAGCTTGCAAACCGTTTCACCTATTGACTTGAAATTTGGTACACATATACAACGTGACGTCTAATATCCGCTTTCGGGGTGATGATTGACCTCTAAGGTTATTTCTCTTTTTATTTTATTGTAGAATCAACTCTCGGCAGTCACTACCTCTTTATATCTTAAATCATTCCTGAGGCAGATTGAAGACTTAAGTGCCAGCTTAAATGAAAAATTAGGGAAAAGGCACTAAGTAATTGCAACACAAACACTGATGTAATCACATTTACTGCAAAAAGATGCTGATGAAAGAAGAGAAGAAGCGGGCCGTTAGGGCGGAGAAAAGAAGAGCTGCTTAGGAAGCAGCAAGCGCATCAACCTCTGAGCAAACAAATGCTAAATGTACAGAGAAAGAGGTTGCTCAAGTCAAGTGTATTCACTGCACGTTATCATGCAGTGCGCTGTTACTGGTATACATATATATATATACTGTATATATATATTGTGTACCACCAGGTGGAGTACCAACCACCCTACCCGACACAGACAACAAGTGTAAGCACACATGTTTTATTCCAAATAGGGCAGCACTTTTTCTTCACTCCCCAGTACAGAGCACAGTACAGCAAAGCACAAGAAACCAAACACAGTCCTCAAGCACAGCACAATACAAAAGTCTTTTCTTCTTTTCCCTTTCTTTGCCGCCTCCACTCCTCTCCCAACAAGCTTTGTCCACCTCCTCCCAACTCTGGCTCCTTGAATGGAGTGAGGTGGCCCCTTTTATAGGGCACCCGAAAGTGCTCCAGGTGCTCCCAGGTTCTCTTCCGGCTGCACTTCCGGGTGTGGCGAAAGTGCTGCAACCCAGGGCTCTGAAACTGTTCTGGCACCCCTTGGCGGTGGCCATGGGCTCCAGCAGGGTTGAGCCTCTGAGTGCCAAACCCGTGGCCCTTTTATGAGCCAGGGGTTGCCCTCTCGTGTTCCGGGGGAGGTACTGCGTTGTCTGCAACTATACATATATATACTTCACTAACTCCATGTACATTTAGGATTTATAGAATCAGAATCTGATTTAATAAAGTATATTAAACATGTTTACTGAAACAGTATCATTGACATCAGTAGTTCAAATTTACATTAATACTGAAATGACTCTAACCATTACACAAATATACCATCCATCCATCCATTTTCCAACCTGCTGAATCTGAGCACAGGGTCACGGGGGTCTGCTGGAGCCAATCCCAGCCAACACAGGGCACAAGGCAGGATTCAATCCTGGGTAGGGTGCCAACCCTCCGCAGGACACACACAAACACACCCACACACCAAACACACACTAGGGCCAATTTAGAATCGCCAATCCACCTAACCAGCATGTCTTTGGACTGTGGGAGGAAACCGGAGCACCCGGAGGAAACCCGCGCAGACACGGGGAGAACATGCAAACTTTACGCAGGGAGGACCCGGGAAGCGAACCCGGGTCTCCTAACTGCGAGGCCACAAATATACTTAGAGGTGAAATTATCTTTAAATACAATACCACACCATACTTTGAAACCACTTCTGAACAAACTGAAAGTGAAAAACATTTTTTTATTATTAATGTGTTCTAGTATCTTATGTAAAACATACTTTATGTAACATAGTCTGTCCATTAAAGAATTATCTGGCTGAATTCTGAACATTTAAGACAAACAAAAAAATATTTTTTTTAAAGAAAGAGAGTAGCTGAGGCAAAGAAATTCACTACCACAGAGCAAAAGAAATACTGTGCTTAATATTTACATTATTTCTAAAAACACTAAAACCAGTTGGTAAAGTTAGAGAGAATCTTTGGCCTACCTTTCCAGAATAAAAGTTCCAAAAGATGTCCTTTTCACTAAGGAAGAGCTCTTGTCCTTTACTGGCTGCTTTGTCATAAACACCTATAGTTTTAATGATCACTGAGCCATCACCAGCTCTTTGCCAGTTTACTATGTCATAAATTGCAAGAGCATCCCCGTTTTCATCAAATGCCACTCTTTCTCCAAGTCGATTGGTGAAATTGACTTTCTTTAGATAATACATCAGCTTACAAAATGAAGATAAAAAACATTCTCCTCAAAATTTTACCATGTGTAACTGTTTTGATAGGCTCTAGTAATTTGAATAACATGTGATACCCAAGAAACGGCAATCTTACCCACATTATTACTAAATAAAAAAGCAAAATTCTGATAAAAAACACTGCCAATTCAGTTATGCTTGAAAATATTAATGCTAAAATTATTTCAATTAATATTGCATTTGAAGATCTATCCATGTTCTTTATCATATATATCCAGTAAAAACATAATAATAATAATAATAATAATAATAATAATAATAATACATTTTATTTATTTTAGCACCTTTCCCATAAGAAAGCCAATCCTGGCAATAATGGGACAGTGTTACGTAGTCCTTTGACAGACACAAACACATGCGCTTACTTAGCTTAGATCACTTCATATTGCCAATCAAGCTTATTTCATAGGATTGGAACATGGGAGGAAATTGGGCAGCCTGGACAAAACTTATAAAAAGAAGGGAAGAACATGCATACTTGATACAGAAGGCATTGCAATTCTAATTCAACATACTCCAGGTGTTTTGAAAACATGATTTTAAGTGCAAACTACCATAAAAATATAAAACATTTAAACATCTAGCAAAATCATTTATGATAGGGCAATCCTACCTGCCAAGGTTGCAGACTTTTGATATCAGCACAAGTATTGTTTTCAAAGGGCCCTTTTCCATTTTCACAGAGCATTAATTGGTGGAGTGCATGTGCTAAAGCATACACGGCTTTATAAACGTTATATGTAGCCCTTGATTCAGACACATCAGTATATGCAGTCCTGTTGCTTTTAATATCTTCATATCCTGTGCAAAATTTGGTAACTGAAAGTGTGGAATCGTTTTCATTATTTATGCTTGCTTGAAATTTACATCCAAACATTGTCTCCCAAAAGCGAGGAACTAAATTATTGTTTGGATCTGAACTGGGTCGGATCTGGAGAAGAAAATTAACCAGTCCTGGGATTTCCCCTCTGCGAATAGCAATACCAATTGTCCCACCAAAAAACGGAAAGTTCTCATTAGTTGCTAAAATATTAGAGGTACTCCATGCCTCACTGGCAATCCATTGTCTCCCAGTTATGTTTTGCCGAATGATCTCGGCGGATAAGATTATTAAGTTTGCTCTTGGAGAAAAAACCACAATGACTTTTGCAGTTGAGTCTTTTATGGTATTTACTATCTGAAGATACTTTATACTTTCTTGGGCTTTGGGAAACGTTTCTGTAAAAGCAATGCATCCAAATTTTTTAAATTCTTCATGGAAACTATTTACTGCATATTGCCCATAGTCATCATCAGTTCCTATGACCCCCACCCATGTCCATCCAAAATGTTTAATAATTTGTACCATAGCTTTAACTTGAAATGCGTCACTGGGTACGGTCCTGAAGAATGATGGATAGTCTATCTTATTGCTTAAGCAAGAACAAGTGGCGTAATAGCTGATCTAAAAAAGCAGCACAAACATTTTTAAAATAAATATCAGTCTTAATAAGATTCTTTTAGATTTAATCAATTTATAACATAAAATGTTCCTAAAGCTTTCAGGTAGTCTAATCAAATGTCAATGTAAATTCATCCATCCATTATCCAACCCGCTAAATCCTAACTACAGGGTCACGGGGGTCTGCTGGAGCCAATCCCAGCCAACACAGGGTGCAAGGCAGGAAACAAACCCCGGGCAGGGCGCCAGACCACCGCACGGCGCACACACGCACACACCAATCATACACTAGGGACAATTTAGAATCACCAATGCACCAAACCTGCATGTCTTTGGACTGTGGGAGGAAACCAGAGCACCCGGAGGAAACACATGGAGACACAGGGAGAACATGCAAACTCAATGTAAATTAATTTTACTAATGTTTTTAAATAAACTTTTTAAAATAACAATAATATTTAATAATTATGTAATTAATTATATTAAATATGTTTCTACTTCTGAACATATCTAATATTACATGTGGGTTATATTAAGTTAAATTATTTCTTTTATATTTTTAATTACATAGTATTTAACATGTCAATAGATCAACAACATTTTTCAAATCACTGCAATAATTGTCATTTTAAAAATGGTGTATTAAATCAATGCAGCAAAACTTTACCAGAGGCATTCTGAACAGACCCAGAATTCTTGAAATGGCAATTGAATGTGATGAAAATGGATCGCCAACAATGCCAACAACAGGAGGCAGTCCTCTGCAGTCGCTATCAGGAATGCTGTCATTTAGTCCACCAATCAAACTTATTGCAGATCTCAGAGCAACCTGTAGCTTTATGCAGTTGTCATATAACCTGTAGCCTAGTGTTATATTGGGAAGAAGCATTGGATCTTGATTGATTTCTTCAATGGCAAAAATCATTGTGTGTGCCCACTGAAACACTTCAAAATCCAGACTGTTGCCATGAAAAAAATTAATACAATACAACAAATACAGTAAATCTATTTGCCTAGTGTGAGGTAAAACATGAAAATGAATTCATAACATTCCAAATTGATTACTTAACTCATACAACTTAATTGTAATGAAACTGTGTGATTTCACATTAAATATCATTATTACGCATTGCATTAATTTAGTCTTGAACCATTGAAATGCATTAATGAAATCTTTTCCTTAATCAGTTCAAACATTGGTATAAAACCCCATGATATTTTAGCAATTGTTTTTAAGGCTATTATGTGTATTGATTTCTATTATGCATAGACTGTAGGAATTTTGCAGCGACACACAAAAATAACTTTATACAATCAATATTAAAATGTCATTCATATTTTTCACATTTAATAGCCTATACTTTTAGAACTGAAATCAAAGTAAATGGCTATTATAAATACACCAACTTCTTTAAAATGAATAGTGACCACTATTTTGGTTGTAATCTCTATGAAAAAAAGAGCATTACTGAGATTATAGTCTTTGACAACAATGTCAATTATAACTAACATTATTCAAATAATAAAACCAACATCTCAAATATGAATTGAAAATGCATTTAAATACTTTATAGGCCAGATTATGATTTAAAAAAATTAAAGCAAGTATCAATTATTACAGGCACGTTTACATTTAAGAAAAAAGAATGTAACCTTTGTAATTAAATAAATCCCTGACTTACCTGTCACATTTCCAGTGTTCTGGTTTATGTTTGAAAGATAAATCTGGAACAATTGTTTTATAACTTAACTCAAATATCCCTCCTAACATAATATCACCTGTTTTATATAATGTCTGAAGTTGAAATCTTTCTTGAATCTTACAAACATTTTCTGATAAAGCTGCAGCAGTAAGTATATAAAGGCATAAAACTGTTTTCATTTTTAACAGAACACTATAGTTTACATATTGTTACAGTGTTCAGCTAATATGCAGCTTTTATATACAAAGTCAACAAGTCCCGTGAGATCCGTTAGTGAAGTACATGTCTTTCACACCCAAGGGAAGTTTCATTTGTTTTCTTTGATTTTCAAATACTAGATGAATTTCTCCTGAATTACTATTTTAAAACAGCAGGAACTTTTACTTGTTATTTTGCCAATATTGTCCAAGAAAGTACTATTATATATATATATATATATATATATATATATATATATATATATATATATATATATATACTGTATATATATATATATATGGAAGAGAAGGTCTGTGATACGGTTTGCATATTAGCAGTTGGAGATCCACAAAGGGAGAAAATGAATCACGTATCATAAAGTAGTTTTTATTCCTGAGCTTTCAACCCCTACCAGGGGTCTTCATCAGAGGATAATGCTAAGACTTACAAGAATCAAAGGCAATATATAGCAATACCTTACGGGGGGTGGGTGGGGTGTCTAGGTCCATGTGGGGGGGTGAGGTTGTTGGGAGTAAAGTCTTGTTTATTAAGAATAAGAATAAGATCCAAAAACTGTATCTCTAAACGACAAACACTTAACACAAAATGGAATAAACTCACTGGAAATCAACATACTAACAAACTCCAATCCGGAGTACACAAACTATCTAAAAGACAGCTTTCCACCACAGAACATAATATTCTCTCCAGAGGACTAAAATTCAACTACAAAGACGCATCTAACATGAACTTCCTAGGTGCCTTGGAACACATCCTGTCAACCGGAAAAGTACCGACAGAAAATGCACAAGAAATAAGGTGCAATGTCGCCAGCCAACTACACGCAGGACAACCGACCAAACATATTTCCACAAGTGAACAAAAAGCCTTACGGTCGCTACAGAATGACAGCAGCATCATCATCACACCAGCCGACAAAGGAGGTGCAACTGTCGTTTTAGACAAAGAACAATACACCACAGCTATAGAAGAAATGCTTTCTGACACTAACACTTATCAACAGCTGAGTAAAGACCCAACGAAAACCACACTTAATAGAATAAACACTGCTCTGACCAAACTCCGGAATAACAACCACCTCGATGCACAGAATTATTATAAAATGAAATCCAGCGATGCTATCTGCCCTGAATTTTACGGACTCCCGAAAATACATAAAACACCACTGAAATTCAGACCAGTGGTCAGCCTAATAGGCGGACCATCCTACAACTTATCAAAAAGACTTTTCCAATTACTCAAACATCTAACTTTTGATTCAGAATATTCTATGAACAGCGCTGAGTTGGCATTACAACGCTTAAAAGATTTATCCGTCGCCGAGGATGAAACCATGGTCTCTTTTGACGTTGTGTCGCTATACACCATGATACCGATTCATCTAGCCACAGAAACACTTTTAATGAAACTGGAAAGTGACCCCACTATAGAAACAAGAACTAAGCTATCGATTAAAGACATACTACACCTAATATCACTCTGCCAAAAAACTCACTTTCATTTTAACGGCAAATACTATACTCAGAAAGAAGGCATGCCAAGGGGATCACCGTTATCAGGACTTCTAGCAGAACTGGTAATGCAACGATTTGAAAATATAGCTCTATCTCAGTTCACACCCAAAATTTGGATACGCTATGTGGACGACACATTCGTCATAATAAAAAATGATCAGCTGAATGAATTCTACAAGCACATCAACTCAATATTCCCGGCAATCCAATTCACAATGGAGAAAGAAATTAACCGACACATCAGCTTCCTGGACATCTACATTGAAAGAAGTAATGACGCCACCCTGACTACTAGTGTTTACCGTAAAGAATGCTATGCAGACAAGATATTACACTTCGCCAGCAACCACCCGATATCTCATAAACGGAGCTGTGTTAAAACTCTATTCAGAAGAGTCCACACCCATTGTAATACGAAGGAGAAAAAAAAAATGAAAGAGAGACGCTATCTCTTCCACCTTTTCACTTCAAAAGGATACTCGAAAACATTCATTAATCGAAGCCTACACAGAAGACGCCAAAAAACTCAACAAACAATTGACTCGAACCATAACCCCCACCCAACCTGGCACTCACTCCCTTATCACCACAATGTGTCTGAAGGTGCTGCGCGCATCCTGGCCAAGTCAGGTGTCAGAATAGCACACAAACCAATGAACAATCTGCGCACGGTCCTCTTTAATGCCAGAAACAAGAAATCGACAGCAGAAACACTAGACGCAGTATACAGCATTCCATACAGTTCGTGCTCAGCGGTATACATTGGACAAACTTCAAAAAGAATCGCAACACGTGTATACAGGAACACCGCAACGCCGTCAGAAGAAAGGATGCACTGTCATTGATCTATAAGCATACTAAATCAACAGGACATACATTTAATTGGGATGATGTACAAGTAAAATTTAAAGCCAATAATAAAAGTGCTAGAGAGCTGGCTGAATCCTGGTTATCAAATGAGAACGCCATCAACAGACACTTGGACATAAATCCAGCATATACAAACTTAAGAAGAACTTATTCTTAATAAACAAGACTTTACTCCCAACAACCTCACCCCCCCCACACGGACCTAGCCACTAAGTAAGGTACTGCTATATATTGCCTTTGATTCTTGTAAGTCTTAGCATTATCCTCTGATGAAGACCCCTGGTAGGGGTTGAAAGCTCAGGAATAAAAACTACTTTATGATACGTGATTCATTTTCTCCCTTTGTGGATCTCCAACTGCTAATATATATATATATATATATATATATATATATATATATATATATATCATCCTTGATAGTACTTTATATTTTCAGCCCCACATCAATAACATCTCCCGGTCTGCATATTTCCACCTGCGTAACATTAATTGTGTTCCCCCCTCCCTCACTCCCTATACTACCGCTATCCTTGTTCATAGCATTGTCACTTCTCGTCTGGATTATTGCAGTTCCCTTTTCTTTGGTTTTTCTTCCAAATCTCTTTATAAGCTTCACTGGTCCAGAATTCAGCTGCCCATATCATTACTAGAACCCACTCTATTCATCATATCACTCCCATCTTGCAGCAGCTTCACTGGCTTCCAGTTAAGTTGCGCATTGAATTCAAAATTCTTCTTTTAACTTTTAAGGTTATCCACAGCCTTGCCCCTGCATATCTGTCCGACATCCTCCATGTTGCCAATCCCTCCCGCACCCTTAGATCCTCTTCCACTTGACTGTCCCCTTAGTCCATCTTACCACCATGGGGAGCAGAGTATTCAGTTGCTCTTCTCCCCAGCTCTGGAACTCATTACCTTCTGAGCTTAGAAAAATTGATTCATTCTCACTTTACAAATCCAAATTTTAAGCTCATTTGTTTAAGACTGGTTTTTCTTTTTGACTACAATTGCTCTGTCTGATTTTAAATTTTGTATTTTTAGTTTTGTTTATAATGTGTGTTTTATCTATTATTGTTCGGTGTCTTTGAGTCTTTAGAAAGGCGCCTATGAATAAATAAAATGTATTATTATTATAAATGTAATGCTGAGTAGCTCAAATTGAAACTATATCTATATATATAATTGACTAAGTTGCCCGACCATGGGATACGCACGACAGAGCCCTGCCCGCCAACTCTAACCATCCTCCCGCGTCCACCCTCGCTCTTGAGGCATGCACACTGCCTGCTCATGTGCCCGCACGCAACACCTCAACAAACACATGTTTACACGCTGCATACAGCGATTCCCATCCGCGACAAACATGCTTCTTCTTAGATGGTCCTTCAGGAACAGGGAAAACTTTTGTCTACAAAACCCTGATTCATACCATCAGAGCTAGGAAGCTAGGACCATCGTCCTGCCTCCACCTCAAAACCGGTCCCGCCCACACACAGCTGACATGGCATTTCTCGATTCCTATTTGTCCTCTTCCAAATCCTTCCCCATGCTGCCAGCGGCTCCTTTTCAAAACCGATCCCACCCACACGCAGCCAACACAGCATTTCTCGCCAAGCTTCTCAAGTACGCTTACAAAATAAAGCAAACTCTACATGCAGCGAAAATTTACTTCTCCAGCTAGATTCCATGCTCAGAACCATCAAACCCTTTTCTAAATCATACAAACACATGCATGAAATTGCTCAGTCCAATTCAACAGCATCTGTACAAATGCGTTTCAAGGAAAACCCTAGGCAGGATGCCCAGACATGTCACACCAATGTTGCAGCGATTTTCGTCGGAGAAGATGGCGAACCGCCTGCCGAAAGGGACACTTGCATCTGTTCCATAGGCAACTCCTGTAAACAGATTTACATGCTCAATATGAGTTGTGATCCTATGGTTTACCCACTTTTATTCCCTTATGGAGACATTGGCTGGCACAAAAATTTACATGTTCCCGATAAAAGAAACGCCAAGCGAAGAAGGCTTACTCAATGCCAATTTTACGCGTACAGATTAGCAATGAGGAATACATTTAGTATTTTGCACTCCAGCAATGAACTATTCCAACAGCACGTCGTAGATGCGTATGTTAAAACAGAGGGCGCGCGTCTCAACTATCTCAGATTAGATCAACAAGATTTGCGCGTGGAACAATACAAAGGACTGTCAGATGCACTGCAAGCAAACACTGATAATAACAACGTACGTGAAGACAAAATGATCATATTACTGTCCATATTTCCAGGAAGTTCAAGATACAGGCAACAAATTATTGATTATATTTACATAATCGAATTTCAGAAGCGCGGCCTTCCTCATACCCACATGCTGTTTACTCTTTGCAATAATTCTAACAACCAGTCTTCAGCCACATTCAGTTGTATGTGGTTTTTTTTCTAGGGCTAGATCTTTCGACTCATTATCTGCCGTTACCACCAAAACACCTATTCACAACTGCGTCTTTCAAGAAGTATTTATTTCTTTTTGATTTCTGAATTCCTTTCTCACCGTTTTTCGTTCGTATTCTTACACCACCATATGCTACAGCAGGCTTCGGCTAGTTTTATACATATTTTTTGTAATGTGATACAGTGCCCTGGGTCACTATGTAGTTGGAAATGCATAAATCAAACTCCTAAATCAGATTCAAAATAAATAACTAGTGCTGAACACTTAGCCTGATTTGCCTGTAAAGGCCAAGCAGCCCAACCGACAGTAAACTGAATGCACCTGACCATACAGAGAGAGTGACAAGACAGCTTCAGCATCTTCTGCTGTAACCACAGCATTCATGTGTGGTTGGTAACTCTATAAAATTTAGTTCTCTTAAGATTTATGATTAGACCACCATGAAAAAATACATTTAAAATGTACAAAATTGTACTGTCACATCCTTTCCTGCTCTGCTCACACTGTGAACTCTTCATCAGGCTTTGGCCCTTCAGGACTCTGCCAGGTGTGATGGCTGATGCCAAAAATCCAAAAACCTCTTCAGAGCACAAAGATCTCATCCAGAGTTCAGTTCTGTACCTGAAATGAATTTGCAAACATAAGAAGAGTCTCATCTGAAGTCTTTTAAGCATCACAGAACCTTCTGTAATGACAATAGGTATAGTGATGTTAGTGATATTGACTCCTTAAATTGCTGACTGGTGAATAAATTATGTTTAAGATGGAAAAGATGACACAAAGCAGAGATTGAGAACAGCAATATGTAACGGAGAAACATACTACCAATAATAATTAAATTAACACAATCAAGTGGAGTGAAGGGCACCATCAGGAGAGCATGGTGGAAACATGTAAAGTTCATTGAAAAAACTGGAGAAGAGACAACCCAGGTAATGGCTTGGGTGCCAGGTACATGCTTCATTATTGTAAGACATGCAACCATTATGTCCCTTCAATGGTGAGGACTGACAGCAATTCATAATTCTTCAGCCTTTTAAGTGGTGAAACATAGTGCTCAAAAGAAATGTTCAGAACCATGTTGTCCTTTTAAAGCATGCATCCCAGAAGCTGCTTGGATGACCGAGCCATTGAAGGGCTCCTAAAAGCTTCAGAATACAGGGAGGCCAGAAGCCATTACCAGGAGTTGTAGTCTAGTGTAGCAAAAGATGTGCTTCCCTTGCAAGTGATAGTAGATGTGACAATGCGGGTTCGACTCCATGCTCCCATCGCTGTTCGGGAGCCCTTGAACCATACCCCGTCGATAATGTCACCAAGATGAGCTAGACAGTGGAGGGAATAACAGTTGAGCAAGGGGATGGTTCAAAAAGTGCAGAAGTGCTTTTATTTAAAACAGTCAAATAATCAAAAACAAAGTGTTCAATTAAATAGTGCAGTGTTTTCAAAAAGAGTCATTAAATAAATAATCCGTAAGAAAATGTACAGGTTAAAAACAATAGAAAAAATAACAATCCTTTTAAAATGAGGTTAAAACATTCATATGGAAGCAGTCTTTAAAAACAAATGACAATCCCGGTGTCTTCTTTTAACTGGTGACTCCCCTGCTTCTCCCTGTCCAGGCTTTACAACAGGGGAGCCACTCTACCTGCAGCTGACCTTCTTTCCACTACTGATCTGGAGTCGTCCCAATCCCTGGCTTCGGTTCCGCTCCCTCCAGACAGCGACTTGGGAATTCCTCTCACAGGCAAGGCTCTCACGTGGAGGACACCACATCCCAAATCCTGACTCCCTGCTGCCATCTGCGGCCCCATGCGGAGTCACCCATCTCCCAGTCACTCCTGTACTTCCAACAACAAATTCTACGGGAGCGACAACAACTACTACGCCCTGGGTGTCGGCCTAACACCCAGGCTGTCTGCTCAGCTGCCTACGAGTGCTCGCTCGCTCGCTTCCTACCGCACCGACTTGCTCTCTCTCTTCCTGTAACCTCCGTCTCCTTCTCTTTTGGTTTTTCTGATTTCTCCTCTCCAACCGACTCGCGCTTCTTTTATATTGAGAGGGGCTATAGCAGCTGCAGCACATTAGCCACAGGAACAATCACGGATGAGGGCAGTCCCTCACCTGTGCACTAGGTGAGAAACGCCCACACCGCAGATCGCCCCGTGGTTTGCTACGACCACTACGCCCCCTCACTAAGCCGCCGCAAGTCCGGTGATTATTTATTTAAAACTGAAACGGCCTTTGCTGGAAGAGCTGTGGACCCATAACACCACAGTAGGGCTTGGGTGGAAGTGACCCAAAGGGTGTGTGTTCTTCTCATTGTGGTGTTAAAAATGAAAATTAAACAGAAGCCAAACTCTATTCATAAAGGCTACGAGTCAGGAATTAGTTCTTGGTTCCAACTTTATTTTGCATTGAACCTTTGAATTTAGAGGGCAACTAGTAAAAAATACATGGAATCTGTTTATTTAAATATTACTTAAACTTCAAGAATAATCAAAGTGGGTTGTGTTCCTCCAAATTCACTTACAGAGTTTGCTTCAAATGAATTAGCGAAGGATGGGAAAGGGTTAGCAGAAACATACACAATTCATGCTAGCTAGGTTTGCTCTTTACGCACATAAACATTTATTACTTCACTTTTGATCAATAAATTCAATAATTCAGTGGGCATTTTTAAGGCAGGCAAGTTAGTCAGTCATCCCACCAGACAGACATGGTTTCAAGCTTACTTAGCCCTCTAAGCAGGTTTCTTAGATTTCTTAGACTTCACTTTTAAAACTTTTTTGTCATTAATTAGTTTAATAAATGTCTTCTTTGGTATCATTCAGGATTGTGCAGTGATTCTGGTTAGAATGTGTCAATAATGTTTTATATATATGTGTTATTGTTTTCTATGGTTATCACAATATGATCATTCTCAGAACCATATAATATTGAAATTTTTATGCTTTCTGTTTAGTTCTGATTCACAGGTCTACAAAAAAAGGTTTTTTGAGCGGATTTAGGGTATTTTGAGGGTGCTGAATTCAAAAATCCCATTACTTTTGCTAAATTGGTTCTAGTCTTTGAGATAATGGACATCCATGAAAATAATGCATTCCCCCAATGCGACTTGTGTGTGATAACAAATGCAATAGCTTTTGGTCTGACTTTTGACTCTTTAACAGTGTCTTAGGTAATGAAATATCCCATATAATTATTTTGTATTTCAATTTGTAAGCCTACAATGCTATAAAAGCGACTTTTTGAAGCCAGAATTCAACTGTGAATTTGCAGAGGAAAGAAGTCAGCTACAGCATAAGTTTGTCAACCCAGTCTTGGTTTATACACAAAAAGTTCTGTCTTAATAAGCATATAAATACAGTAATCCCTCCTTGATCGCGGGGGTTGTGTTCCAGACCCCCCCACGATAGGTGAAAATCCGCGAAGTAGAAACCATATGTTTGTATGGTGATTTTTATATATTTTAAGCCCTTATAAACTCTCCCACACTGTTTATAAATATTCCCTGCACAGTTATACAGCATAAACCCTTTGTATTCTCTTAGATGATAGGTAAGATTCATTGAAATTGTGTATATAAACACACTGTTTATATACTGTAAAACCTAAATATTATTTTAAGGATATCGAGTGTCTCCGATATCACATATTTTACAGCCATTACAATAGACAGGCCACCAGCAATAAATACGTACAATGCAAGAAAAATTGTATACAGTAAATGTGTGTACAGTGACACTAAACGTACGTACATGTGCTAAGTACTGTAAGTAGAAAATTAATTATAGTTTTTCACCAACAATGACACGACGACTTGTCCAATAACGATGGGTTTAGTTTTACTGTACAACAAAGGAGAGTGTTACAGCTCTTCTAAAGGAGCCTCTTCAGGCAATTTTATATCACCGCCGTTCTTCTTCTTCCGGCAGACTTCAATCCAAATCCCTAAAGCAGATTCCATCCAGACTACAGTCTTATTACATCCACTTACAACTCATTTAGCACCCTGGTTAAAAGGACACTGCGGCCGCAGATCTTATATTCCTTTCCTACTTTTTAAATAAAAAGAATGATAGCCTCATTAAAGCAGTAGCAGGAGCAGATCATTTTGAAGCCATAATGAAGGGCTTGACTATGCACAAAGATAAACACAAAAGAGGACAAAAGTTAACTCTTTACACAGCGAAACACGTTGATGCTAAATGAGCGAGACGAGACTTCCTGGTTAACATTGCATTCAGCAAACAGGAACTTAACTGCGTGCTCTGATTGGTTAGCTTCTCAGTCATCCACCAATAGCGTCCCTTGTATGAAATCAACTGGGCAAACCAACTGAGGAAACATGTACAAGAAGTAAAAAGACCCATTGTCCGCAGAACCCGCGAAGCTGCGAAAAATCTGCATTATATATTTAGTTATGCTTACATATAAAATCCGCGATAGAGTGAAGCCGCGAAAGTCGAAGCGTGATATAGAGAGGGATTACTGTACATGTAAAAATTGTGACTTCATCAAGAAGAGCCTGCATCAACAATCCTGATGTATTCTGCTACATCTGTGGAGAGTATATGGTTGAAAAACAAAGAAGAAATATCACAGACTTTGTGCATTGAGAATACCTGGCTTATTCTGGAGTACAGCTTGGAGACCAGGATAAGTCTTGGGCTCCACATATGGTTTGCAAAACATGTGTGGACCACCTACGACAGTGGACAAAAGGTGAAAGGAAAAGTTTAAACTTTGGTGTGCCAATGGAATGGAGAGAACCGAAAAACCACCACGACGATTGTTATTTTTGTGTTGTAAAGATTAAAGGCTTTAATCGTTACAAGAAAGCTCGGTGGGATTATCCTGATTTGGAATCAGCAAGACGACCTATTCCACATGGCAATGTCATTCCCATACCAGTGTTTACCAGACTACCAAACCAGCCACTGTCAGACTCTGAAGAGAGGCAGGGATTGGAGTGTATGGCAGGTAGTAGCAGTGCAAGTGAATTTGAGGGAAGCTCTTCTACGCCTCAACCATTAAGGCAAAAAGAACTCAATCACCTGATTCGAGACTTACATCTGTCCAAGCAAGCATCTGAACTTTTGGCGTCCAGACTTAATGAACAAAATCTTATAAAGGCGGAAGTTAAAATTACAGCCTATCAGACAAGAGAAGAGAGGATTCTCCTATATTTCAACCAAGAGGAAGAACTTGTATACTGCAATGATATCCCAGGAATTGTACTTCAAATGGGACTAACAGAATATCGACCAGAAGACTGGCGGTTTTTTATAGACAGCTCCATTAGAAGCTTGAAATGTGTTCTCTTGCAAAATGTTAACCGTTATGCATCTCTTCCCATTGTTCACTCAACAAAACTTAAAGAAGAATATGAAAATGTAAAAATCGTATTACAGAAAATCCGTTATCATGAACATCAGTGGTAGATTTGTGTTGATCTGAAGATGGTGAACTTCTTGCTTGGACTGCAATCTGGATACACAAAATATCCATGCTTCATGTGCCTCTGGGATAACAGGGCAAAGCAAGATCATTGGACAAAAGTGTCATGGCCTACAAGGGAAGAAATGATTGTTGGCGCTGCAAATATCATCAACAAGCCGCTGGTGGACAAGAACAAAATCATTCTCCGACCACTTCATATTAAGCTAGGATTGATGAAGCAATTTGTTAGGGCTTTGCCTCAAGTACATTTGTAGATCATTCTCTGGACTGAGCATGGAAAAACAAAAAGCTAGAATCTTTGATGGTCCTCAGATTCGTAAACCCATGAACGATTCCAATTTTACCAAATGCATGAATGACAATCTGCGGTGGGTTGGCACCCTGCCCAGGATTGGTTCCTGCCTTGTGCCCTGTGTTGGCTGGGATTGGCTCCAGCAGACCCCCGTGACCCTGTATTCGGATTCAGCGGGTTAGAAAATGGATGGATGGATGAATGACAATGAGGATTTGGCCTGGAAGAGTTTTGCCTCTGCTGTGAAGAACTATAGTAATCCCTCCTCGATCGCAGGGGTTGCGTTCCAGAACCCCTGCGAAAGGTGAAAATCCGCAAAGTAAAACCATATGTTCATATGGTTATTTTTATATATTTTAAGCCCTTATAAACTCTCCCAGCCTCTTATAAACATTTCCCGCACAGTTATACAGCATAAACCCTTTGTATTCCCTTAGATATTAGGTAAGATTCGTTGAAATTGTATATGTAAACACACTGTTTATATACAGTAAAACCTAAATATTATTTTAAAGGTATCAAGCATCCGATATCACATATGTTACAGCCATTACGACAGACAGGCCGCCAGCAATAAATACGTACAATGCAAGAAAAATTGTATACAGTAAAATGTGTGTAGAGTGACACTAAACTATGTACATGTAATAAGTATTGTATGTAGAAAATTAATTATGGTTACTCACCAACAATGACACGACGACTTGTCCGATAACGATGAGTTTAATTTTACTGCACAACAAAGGAGAGCATTACAGCTCTCCTAAAGGAGCCTCTTCAGGCGACTGTGTAGCACCGCTGTTGTTCTTTTTCCGGCAGTCTTCAATCCAAATCCCTAAAGCAGATTCCATCCAGACTACCGCTTTATTATGTCCACTTACAACTTATTTTGTGCCCTGGTTAAAGGACACTGCAGCTGTAGATCTTATATTCTTTTCCTCCTTTTTAAATAAAAAGAATCATGGACTCATTGATGCCGTAATAGCATCCTGCAGCGGTGTAGCTGTTCCCTTTCTTCAACATATCCAAAACTTTTTACCTTTTTGGCAATCATTAGCATTTTCCATTGGCACTTGGGCACGGCCCCTGAAGCAGTAGCAGAAGCAGATCGCTTTGGAGCCATAACGAAGGGCTTGACTATGCACAAAGATAAACACAAAAGTTAACTCTTTACACAGCGAAACACATTGATGCTGAATGAGCGAGACGAGACTTCCTGGTTAACGCAGTGGAATCGAATTCGGAGCTCCATCACTGAGCCAGTCAGCACACAGGAACTTAACTGCGTGCTCTGATTGGGTAGCTTCTCAGCTATCCGCCAATAGTGTCCCTTGCATGAAATCAACTGGGCAAACCAACTGAGGAAGCATGTACCAGAAGTAAAAAGACCCATTGTCCGCAGAAACCCACGAAGCAGCGAAAAATCCATGTTATATATTTAGACATGCTTACATATAAAATCTGCGATAAGAGTGCAGCCGCAAAAGTCAAAGCGCAATATAGCGAGGGATTACTGTACTTGGGTAATCACAGAGCAGACAATTATGAAGAATTGGTGCAAGATATGCTTGCTAACCTCAGAAATTTGGGAGTTACTATGAGCATTATCTCCATAGCCATTTAAACAGATTTCCAGATAACCTTGGAGACTTCAGCGAGGAAAAAGGCGAGAGGTTCCACCAAGATATGAAGGTGATGGAGGAGAGATATCATGGCAGATGGGACATACACATGATGGCAGACTACTGTTGGAGTCTCCAACGTGATTGGCCTGATGACACACATAAAAGGAAATCGTATAAACAACGTTTTTTGAAGCATTGACATTAATAGCAATTAATAACTAATTAATATTGCATTAATTAATCAAATCATACATAACTTTTTTCCTGTCACTGTTAGATATTTTTAATTTCTTTTTTGTATGATGTTAGACTGTTTCCTTGCTAGTTGTAACTAAAATAAAAATATTCTTGCAATTCTGAATGCTTTTCAAACGTGTTGCGTTAATTAATTAATTAACTATTAAATATGTCAGAAACTAGAGCCAAGCTAGCAAAACCAAAGTCATATTCTTAATCAGCACCATAAACTTAATATAAAACCGTTCAGACATCGTTGGCACCAAAATCACTGTATACCAGCATTATAATAAATTTTTATTTCTTGTTGTTCTGATTCTTTTTTTAATGCGTAACACCAATTTGTAACTATATTGCCAAGCTATGTGGCACTCACCCGTAATACAATCATTAGACACAATCACCATATGTAGAGCCTCCTGCCATTTTTTCCTGGATTTCTTCCATGATGGAGGTCTTCTTATTTTCAGTCATACTTTTAATTTCAGGAACAAAAATATGTCACAGGAAGCAAGATCTTGTGAATACTTGGGGTTCAAAGCAACAAAGCTCATTGATTTTGGTCAAAAACTCATTGACTGACAACATGGTGTTTGGAGGTGCATTTTCATGGTGCATGATCCAGTTTTGGTTGCACAACGTTTTTTCCTGATACTTTCTTGTAGACGTCTCACCAGTTAAATTTAATGTTGCTGATTAACAGTCTCTTCATGGGGAATAAACTATTTATGACCAAGTCTGTCAGTTTCAAAAAATACAATCATCGTCCCTTGAAAATCTGCCATGGTGGCTTGGAGGAAATAAACACTTGCACAATTGTAGAATAATTTGTAAAATAAATTCAATCAACAGAACATGATGCTGCTCTGCAGATTGATTAACCAAACTCTATGCATACAATACTTACTGGCATAATTGAGAACTACACCTTACTCCTGTGCTAGTGACTGATTCTGGGAATCCGTGGGACCCCACCTAGTACTGTGGGTATTTCAGTTGGTGTATACAGTTGACAACCATAATCCTCCACCATACTGTAGAACAGACGTTAAGCATGTCAAAAAGGTCATATGCCATTTAAAGAAAAAATGTTTTCAAAACTAGAAATGTGTGAATTTAACCAGATTTCTGTCCTGATTTGTGTTATCAAATTTCTCATTATGGTCTGTGGACACTAGGGTTCACTGTTGCCCCTTAACCCCAACATACAGACACGCAGGACACAGGGTAAAAGCACCAAGTATTTTAATACTTTGCCTTCTTGAAAACAGTGCCCAAAGCACCACAGCCATCATAAACATGCAAATAACCACACTATACCAAATATAACACAACACAATTCTCTCCTCCACACCTCCCAGCAAGTGTTGTCCACCTCCTCCCGACTCTGGCTCACCTGCTGGGTCTTCATCAGTCCTTTTTATAGTCCTCGACCCAGAAGTGCTTCCTTCCTTCCATCCTCATGACTTGCCAGCAGATGGAGAACTTGAGTTTATTTGTCTGCCCGGAAGTACCTCAGGGTTTCTGCCCAAGTGATCCGCTAGTACTTCCGGGCAAGGTGAGCAATTAGACTCCCTCCATCTTTCCACAGCGTCCCCTGGAGGCACCCACAGTACCAAGCAGGGCTGTGTTACCGAACTCCATGTCCTATAGTGCCCTGGGACACCACTGCAGTCCAGGGGAGCTGCCATCTAGCATTTTGGGGGAGGCAGTGTCCTAGAAAAGCTGCCTTTCCCCATCCTTCCATCTTAGCCGGGTTGAGCTGTTGGCTGTCTCTTACAGGTCTTAGCATGGATTTTGCTAAGGTTCAAGCCACAAGAGCGTTGCCCTGTTTAAATGTTTTTAAACTGGTCCATTGCTTTATAGTATTTGTGAATTATTATCATTCCTGTTATCATTTTGATTACAAATCTCATCAAATAAACCACAAGTGAAAAATAAGCCACCACGCTAAAGGGGCAGAAATCCCATGCCAAACTAATGAACCCTTTACCACTGCATTGTACCATCACTTCAGATTAGAAGTAGATACTTCAAATATGGGCATTGGCCCAGTACTGTGACAAGGAAGTTAAATTTGTAAGGACCACTAAAAAATGTTATTCAGATTATGAATGTGGTTGATATGATGGTAGTAGATTAAAGTACACTAAAAATGAAACTCCGTGAGTTGAAGTTCCAGTGGGGTCTACAATTCACTCATAGAGATACACTAAGGTCATGATTCTTAAGTCTCAAATCGCCAAGGAATTTCACCAAGCAAAGAGTTTATTATAAAGATATATCTGGTGGCATACTATCTATTCATGTATAATAGGCTGCATAAACTACTGCTCATTTTTCTTTTGCTTTATGGATTTTTCAGTGAACCTTTGCTTTTTTGAGTTTCAAACCATGCTGAATTCAGCCTATTTATTTTGTAATTATATTCTGTTTTGGATTTCAGATGTTTGGGTTCTAGAATACACTAACTGTCAAACTGGTTATATTATGACCCAGAAGGCTGATTTTGGGTTTTTGCTCCGCCACTGCTCCTTCAGTTTTCATCTGAGATTTTGATTTAAACCTGATAGTGTCCTTGGAGGTTCATCAGATTGTGTCTGAGGGTGCAATGCATTGACCGGCAATGTGACACACAATTTGCCACTCAAAATTTAAAAGAATGAAGCACACACAGAAAAGCATTCATAGTTTGACTCAGGCAAAGGAAAGGCCTTAGTGAGAAACATAGCACCAACAGAAGAAAATCATTATAATAATTACTGACTTGTCTCCCTCTCTAAAAGAAAAGTGTTTTTTTTTTTTGCTTTTCCACTGAAGTATACCACAAATACATATGTACCATATCTCCTGTAACTGTAGTATCTCTGGCCATTCTGGATCCCCTGGAGAAGTTCTCTTAGAAGTCCATTTTGTCACCTTAATAAAAGACCCAGGCAACCCCAAGTCATCAACCCATTTTATTGTTTTGTATAATAGGGCTCTCTGCTGACTCCTGTTAGCCTGGAGATATATTCTTCATTACCTGAGCCCTCCACTGTCCTTCTCTTAAATATTTATCCAAGTAAGAGGTGCAGAGCCCTCTGCTAATGTTGACGCAGTATTACATGTATTATTAAATGGTATGTATTTTCCAAAACAGTGTCTTCAGGCCCATTTCCTGCCCTTTACTGTATAAGCTTACCTGCCAAAACAAGTCCTGATCGGCTGTCCCTTCAAAATAGTTGCGAGTGATTAACAGGTGCAATATGTCAAGCCTTTAAAGCATCTATTCATATAAACATAGACACACATACTGTATATAGTACACTGTGGGGGCAGTTAGAGAGTCTGGATTCCTGAAGGAACTGCAGTAACCGACCAAACCCAAGTGAAAATAGGAGGCTGTCTGCTAGCCTAAAGTCACTTGTGCGACTAAAGCGCTCTAAAGTGGTAACACTACTAAATCCAATACCCCTCATTTTTAACTGACAACCCAAGTAAAACCTTTTTTTACCTTGTTCTTGTTTTTGTATCTTTCAAGTAAATGAGTCATTTTACTACGAGATGAGTCAGTTTTATTGCACACATCACTTTTGACAAACAGTTCTAAAAACGAAAACAAATTACAATCATGAAATTACATGATCTGTATGCTTCAAGCAAATTATCTGCCCATAAGAGCTTTCTTTGTATTCTTTTCTGGCTTGAGCAGAATAATATAACACTTTGGAGCAAAAATTGCACCAAGCAGACCAAAACTTGATGCCAGAATTGCAAAAATTTCAACGGCCACGGTGTACTTTCCAGGAGAGCTGATATAGGCAGGTATAAATGTTATCCAGACAGCACAGAAGATGAGCATGCTGAAAGTGATGAACTTGGCTTCATTAAATGTGTCTGGAAGATTTCTTGCAAGAAAAGCCAATAGGAAAGAGATGCCAGCCAATAAACCAATGTAACCCAGAAGGCAACTGAATCCAATAAAAGATCCAACATCGCACTCAAATATAATTTTTGAGTTTTGATGTTTAATATTTTTAGAGGAAAAGGGAGGGGCTGAGGTCAACCACACCACACATATAAGTGACTGAATAAAAGTAAACATGAAGATTGTGCCTCGTTGCTGTGTTGCACCAAACCACTTCATCATATTATTTCCCGGCAGTGTGGCCTTAAATGCCATAATGACAACAATTGTTTTTACAAGAATGCAAGAAATGCTCAGAACAAAGCTGATTCCAAACACCACATGCCTCAACATGCAGGTTGCATTTGAAGGCTCTCCAATAAAACACAGAGAGCAAAGGAAGCAGAGTGTTAAAGACAAAAGCAAAAGAAAGCTCAGTTCTGAATTGTTGGCTTTTACAACTGGAGTATTTCGATAGTAAATAAAAACGATTAAAACACTGACAGACAGGCAACTTCCAAATATCGCTGTTGTTGTGAGTGTTATTCCCATAGCATCTTCATATGAAAGAAATTCAATCTCTTTTAGAATGCACTGAGTCCTGGAAGGATTTGACCAGAAATCAGATGAGCACTGAGAGCATTCAATGGAATCTGAAATTAAATTGTAGATATATAAACGAAGCATTATTTTATATAAAAGATATTGGTAAAGTATTTAAGTGAAACTAATAAATACTATAACTGGTATCTGTAACAACTGAAAAACAGTTGAACTTTCATCTAAAAACATTATGTTCAGATCAATGCATTATTTAAAACACTTAGATAAATTATACATACACGACAAATGTAAATTATCAGAGTGTGCAGATGTACTCAGACATTTAAATGAAAAGAATATACTGCAAAGGTAAAATAAACTGAAAAGGCTGCACTGATTGGGACCCTACATTTTAAATACAGTAAATGTTCATCACTTCCTGTAATGGGGGATACAGTAGGACAGTTTAAAATACTGCTGCCTACCAACACCAGAATCACAAATTGTGTGTATGGAGTCTGCACGAGTTTCTTGTGTTTAGGCGTGCTATATGACTGCTATCGTTGTCGAGGAACTCCAGGCACTCGACAAACAGATTCAGAAACTCCTGTCTAGACGAAGGTACCTCAGAGACTTGAAGACTCGGCTGCTGGACAAACCACACCAAACAACCGAAGCCGGCGTAACATCAACCCCACCTCGTGCGCTCAAGTCCAAGGGCAAGTAAGCTTCGCGCCTCGTAGGAACTAAATCCAGAATCAGTTCCATATCATATTTTTATAAACGATCTTATTAGTGATAGAAACATTGATTTTATTGCACTAAATGAAACATGGCTTAATTCAATGGGCGGCAGTTTTAATCGAATCTGCGCCCGGATTACAGTTTTACTCGTGCGACCGCCAGGGAAAAAGGGGCGGTTTGGCAAACATTTACTCGAGCGATTAAAATGTAAAGATGTTAGTTTTGGTAAATTTAAGTCCTTTGAGTATCTCGCCGTTGTTATTCATGGAGATTCTCACGTTCTATATTATCCGTGTATAGACCTCCTAAATATAACGCGTCTTTCCTTGAGGAATTCTCTGACTTAATGTCAATTTTAGTTACAAACTATGATGCACTCTTAATAGTCGGCGACTTTAACTTTCATGTCGACAATCAGTGTGACTGAAAACCATACAGTTTAGGTGAACTGAAGACTCTAAACTGGCCTAATACCAGTGACTATGTGTGTATGAATGACTATACCCTGCAATGGACAGGGATCCATCCAGTGTTCATTCATGATTGCACCTAATGTTGCTCTGATTACTAGGAAAACTAGTGGATTTGGAAAAACAGATGGACTACAACAGATAAAAAAATGGAAAAATAAATCTTATGAAAATTATATTTTAAATAGTAAACTGAAATGAAAAGCTGCCATTCATTAAAATGAATCAGTGCCACTGTGGCATAATCAGTGCCACAGTGGCATTACAGCTTCAGAATTTTTGGTTCACATCTGTGATGTTTTCAATCAACACCACACACCATGTCCATGTAAGTTAAATGCTGAGGTTTCCTTCCATATCTCTTAAAGAAATGGAGGTCAGGGTACCTGGAAGCTCTCAAATGCACCAGGATGTTTGAATTACGGCTGTGACTCTGAGATTAATCTGTGATGGCCCAGTGTTCTGGCCAGGGTCTAGGGGAGTTTGTACTCAGTACAGCTGGAATAATCTTCAGCCCTAATGTGACCCGTATTGGAATATCAAATGACAGATTTTTTTAAGCTTCAAATAAACAGCTAAAGTAATTTTTTTCCCTTATACATCCATCCATGCCTGTGCAGCTCAATTTGTATTTAATGAAATTAACATTTCAAAATTCAGGTTATCATGTCCATACATCCACTTCCTTAAAATGTCTACATTATTCAGGTTTGCAGGTAGCTGCTGCCTATAAGTTGTTTTGTGTGGTGTTTGCTGTATGTATATATGAAAGTGGCCTTAGGTGTAGTGTTGTTATAGTTTGACTTTTTTAAATTTCAATATTTATTTATGTTGTCTCATGATAAGTCCTAGAAAGCTCCCAAATTGTCGCTATCTATTTCACCTTTGGGAAGACAGTTTGTTCAGGTTAGTAATTTGAAACTATGTTATTTGCTGATTATACACTGCACGGAAAATGCCTTTCCCTCTTAACAGCTTTTGTGCTCACCAGTTTCTTTGCTAATTTCTCCATCTGCACACGGTAAACAGTCAAAACAGCATACTGGCTGTCCTTTCCTGGTGGCTTTTCTAGTTCCAGGTTGGCAACTTTTGCTGCAGACAGACTCGGGAACCTAGCAAAAGAAATTATTGTTCAGGGCAAATAAAATACTGAGTTCAAAAAATATAAATGAAAATTAAGTAATATATATTATCTTATACTGATATATAATACTTAAAAATGAATATAGTGTACGTATTTCCTTATATGCAAGAAGCCACAGTAAACAGATATGAATGTTATGGACCTAACTATTTAATATAATTTATTATTGTAACTCTGTATTAATCTGTAAAATGAATCACTTATAAGGGTATTTTGAAGGGAATACATGACAGAGGTAAAAATAATCTTATTCATATAATATCACAAATTAATTTAGATATTCAAAATGCAGAACTAATTTTTCACATAAGACAATAAAAATGATATACCCTTTATATTTGGGACTCATAAAATCACACTCAAATTTAACAGAGCAATTAAATAGATATGCTGAAACACACATTAACATCACTAACTTATTTTACAATAATAATTAAACAATTCATAATTTGCACATAATGCCCTGAAATTTTCAGTAGAGTGTCATTTTGAAAAGTCTTTGTAAGAAAGTCATCAGGGAAGAATTACATTTGTAGAATAAATCAGGAAACTTTTAAAGCAGACTTCAGAATATCATATAAAAATAGTAGAATAAGGCAGAGATATGTTGGATAAAAAAAAGACAATGAGCTACGATTGTGTAAAAAATAGAGTAAACAATTTACAGGACAGTTTTTTCCACACTTGTGTTTTGCTTTAGACTGTGTGTAGGGTGTGTTGTGTTATTTAGAAGGCTCTGAAAGGTAGTGTGTAGTGTAAAAATGGCTGGTCACTCAGCACTTTCCACAATTTCTCCACATCTGAAATCTCAAGTGGTAACATCTGGCCACATACATTCTTCAAATGTGTTCTAGTATCTTAAGTAATATATATGTAGCTGACAAAAGTTAATCATTAAAGAATTAACTGGCTGCATTCTTTATTAACATTGAAGGAAATCCTAAAATATTTTCCTTCAAGAATGAAAATGACTCATTGGGGACAAAACGTTCACTGAAAAAGAGAAACAGAAATACCAGCTATCACATTTAGATAATTACAGCACTTGAAATATCAACCAAAACTAGTAATAGTAATGAAACACTTTCATTCTACCTTTCCAGAATCAAAGTTCCAAAAGATGTCCTTTTCACTGAGGAAAACCTCTTGTCCTTTACTTGCTGCTTTGTCATAAACACCTATGGTTTTAATGGTCACTGAGCCATCACCAGCTCTTTGCCAGTTTACTATGTCATAGATTGCAAGAGCATCCCCGTTTTCATCAAACACCACTCTTTCTCCGAGTCGATTGGTGAAATTTACTTTCTTTAAATAATGCATCAACTTATGAAATAAAAAAAAAATCTTTTTAGTTTTATGATATGATTATTATAATGATATTTAAGAGCATGTAATTCTACCCATCATATAAATTGATTTCTATGTTTCACTAAACACAAAAGCAAGACCACTATTTATCCATCATTTTGAATGCATTTCCATATCATTTTTAACATTAAACAGCCTTATACTACACTACTGAAAACATCTGGCTTTCAAAATCATGTATGATAGGACATTCCTACCTGCCAGGGTTGCAGACTTTTGATATCAGCACAAGTGTTGTTTTCAAAGGGCCCTTTTCCATTTTCACAGAGCATTAATTGATGGAGTGCATGTGCTAAAGCATACACGGCTTTATAAACGTTATATGTAGCCCTTGATTCAGACACATCGGTATATGCAGTCCTAGAGCTATTTATATCTTCATATCCTGTGCAAACTTTGGGGACTGGAAGTGCAGAATCATTTTGTTTGCTAATGTCTTGAAATTTGCATCCGAACATTGTCTCCCAGAAGCGAGGAAGCAAATTATTGTTTGGATCAAAACTTGGTTGGATCTGAAGAAGAAAGTTTTCCAATTCTGGAATTTCCCCTCTGCGAATAGCAATGCCAATTGTCCCACCAAATGATGGAAAGTTCTCATTGGTTGCTAAAATATTTGACGTGCTCCATGCCTCACTGGCAATCCACTGTCTCCCAGTTACGTTTTGCCGAATGATCTCTGCAGACAAGACTAATAAGTCTGCTCTTGGAGAAAAAACAACAATGACTTTTGCGGTTGATTTCTTTATCGTATTGACTATCTGAAGATACCTTTCCCTTTCTTGAGCTTTGGGAAAAGTTTCTGTAAAGGCAATGCAACCAAATGAGCTCATTTCTTCATGGAAACTTTTTACTGCAGATTGCCCGTATTCATCATCAGTCCCTATAACACCCACCCAAGTCCATCCAAAATGCTTAATAATTTGTACCATAGCTTGAACTTGGAAGGCATCACTGGGAACCGTCCTAAAAAAGGATGGATAGTCTATTTTGTTACTTAAACAAGAGCATGTGGCATAATAGCTGATCTGGAGAAGAAGAAACCAAAACAATGCATTATTTTATCTGACAAGATCATTATACTTGGTTATTTTTAAATAAGCATCCTTAGTGTTATTCATCAAAAAAAATATATGTTACTAATGTTATATTTTTTATCAACTGAAAATAAAACCACACAGCCCCGCATAATTAGCATGTGTGATTAATTAATACATTTTAATACTTTATATGTAAATGTAAGTTTCAAGCTCATGGAAGTATTTTGAAAATTATATACAGTATATTATAAATGTCATTGTTTTCTTGAGCTGACTTTTTTTTAGGTTATGACTTGCTATATGACTGAAGATTTCATAGTCAGTGTAGTTGTCTAGTGTATCTGTATTGTATGTATAGGTTTTAAGGGGAAGCCATTAGGTATTCTGAATACATTTATTTTTAAATATAAATAAACCTTACCAGAGGCATTCTGAAGAGACCCAGAATCCTTTCTATTGCAATAGAATATGATGATCGAGGGTCTCCAACAACTGCAACAACTGGGGGCAATCCTTTACAGTTGTACTCCATTACATTGTCATCCAGGCCTCCAATTAGTGCTATTGCAGCTCTGAGGGCAACCTGAAGGTGTATGCAATTGTCATATATCCAGTACCCCAGTGTTATGTTGGGAAGAAGGCTCTGATCCTTGTTTATTTCTTCAATGGCAAACATCATTGTATGTGCCCACTGAAATACTTCAAAATCTAGGCTATTCACATAGAGTACAAACAATAATTATTGTATATAATTACATACTAGGAAAATTCAGAGTAATACTGTACGGCTCATAAAGCATTTATAGTTTTGCTTTAACTGATCAGTGCCCAATATGTACTGCATTAATTTTAATTGTTTAGTTTGGTGTAGCTTATTTATATCACACTGTGTATTTTTGAACTAGTGTCTGGCTTACATTTGTTTTATTAATCATTAAGCAGCTTTTAAAATTTAAAACAAACAGCAAAGTAATTCAAATTAAGATATATATAACAAACATGGCAAAGTAATTACAATTAATATACACTATGTAACTATTGAATTATATTTTATCAGATGCTGTAGCAATTTAAACAGTATTATTTTAATATTATTTCTAACTATATGCTGCTGTAGTCAACTTTACCTTTAAATAGAATTAAAAGAAACCTTATCCAAAAATGTATTTTTCAACATGGAGTTTCTGTTAAACCAATTTCAATTAAATTGTTAATAAACTTGCAAGGCACAATGAAACAGTACTCCACCTAAACATCTTTGATGAGTAAAGTGTAAAAAAATCAACACAGCTTTGACTCACCTATCACACTTCCATACCCCGGGCTTAGAGGTAAAGGAAAAATCAGGTGGTATATTTTTATAGCTCACTTCAAAAATACCACCTAACATAATATCACCTTTTTTGAACAGAGTCTGCAACTGAAATTTTTCTTGTATTCTGCATACGGGTTCAGAGAAACTGATAACAGAAAAAGTAAAAGCAATCCATATATGTAAAAGTGGTTTCATTTTTTTTCAGTAGTAGCAATGTTTAGGTAAACATTTGAAAATTTAAGAGCTCATTTTATACATTGAATAATCTCATGAGGTCTAGGAAAATAATTAATAAATTCAGCCTATTACATTTGGGGCTGAGCTAAACAATTACTCAAACAATGTTATTTAGATACAGAGAAAATGATCACATAGTAAACTTCTACATTCTAAAATTATGCTGTGCATTGTATTCCAGTGGAGTTTCTGTTACTTGCCTATGCTTTTCCTCAAGTCGATCCATAGTATATTCACATGCAGAATAACTCTGTTAGATCATATTTTTTACGCATCTTTCTTAAAGGTATACATTGTTAGGCATGGTTAGTACTTAAGATACTGACTTTTGATTCACATAATTATAAAATTCGGTACATGCCTCTGGGTTACCAAGAGAATTACACATAAAATGTTTTTGCTAAATAATAAATACCATATAATAAAAACATACTTAGACTAGTTTAAATGCAGTATGTTGAGGCCTAAAATATGTGCTATTAATGTTTTTTTTTGGAAGTAGAATCAACATGGATGGGTGTATTTCATCTTGGAGGTCTTTTGAATGGCAAGTGCAGGTTAAGACAGACCTTGGTGCTGTGCTGAAAGATGGATATCATAATGAGGTGGTATGTACTCTTTGGGAATAGAGCGGCAAGGGCTCTTATGTGAAAAAATGACACTGGGAAAATAGCAGAAGTTTTAAAGGAATTTCACCAAAAAGGCAAAATATATAAAATGGCTTCTACTGCATGTTATGAAAAGCAAGCTGCTTTGGGTTGGGTTGGCTCTTTAAGTGAAAGCTAGTAAAATAGGGATGACTGGGGTGTGCCCCAGGATGTATGGATGATTTACCTTGAAAGTAATTCTGGAATGCCTTTTGAAACCACCTCATGGTCAGTGGCCAGCTACACTAAGAAGATGTGGAAGAGAGACTAGAGGTGTGGTTAAGAATCTATTGGTTATGAGGAAAAGAAAGAAGGAAGTTGTACATTGTGGACTGTCAACAGTGCTGACTAGTCTTATATCGAAACAAAGAAGGTGATGAAACTACTATCTGTTTAATTTGTACTTTGTCTCTTCATCTGTTTATTTCCTCTCCTTGTGTATTTTCTTATTTAATAAGACACTCTTTTTCTGTTACTTTGGTCTCCTTATCAGTTTTCAAGATTGAATGATATTATGAGAGTTCCTTTATTGTTTAAAATGCTATATACTGTATAGCTGCTAGTGATTACTGATACTAATATTGTATATATATATATATATATAAATATATATATATATATATATATATATATATATATATATATATATATATATATATTCTAGATGCCCCTGTCCTGGCTGGGATGCCTGTCCAGCCCATGTGGCATCTACAATATAAACTGCTCAAAAAAATTAAAGGAACGCTTTGAAAACACATCAGATCTTAATGGGAAAAAAAAAATCATGCTGGATATCTATACTGATATGGACTGGGTAATGTGTTAGGAACAAAAGAATGCCACAGTGTTTGATGGAAATGAAAATTATTAATCTACAGAGGGCTGAACTCAAAGACACCCCGAAAATCAAAGTGAAAAAATTATGCGGCAGGCTAGTCCATTTTGATGAAATTTCATTGCAGCAACTCAAAATCGTACTCAGTAGTTTGTAATGCCCCCATGTGCTTGTATGCATGCCTGACAACATCTGGGGGGGGGGCGACTGATGATGTCCTGGGGGATCTCCTCCCAGATCTGGACCAGGGCATTACTGAGCTCCTGGACAGTCTGAGGTGCAACCTGGCGGATTTGGATGGACCAAAACATAATGCCCCAGAGGTGTTCTATTGGATTTAGGTCAGGTGAGCGTGGGGGCCAGTCAATGGTATCAATTTCTTCATCTTCCAGAGACTGCCTGCATACTCTCACCACATGAGGCTGGGCATTGTCGTGCACCAGGAGGAACCCAGGAACCACTGTACCAGCATAGGGTCTGACAGTGGGTCCAAGGATTTCATCCTGATACCTAATGGCAGTCAAGGTGCCGTTGTCTAGCCTGTAGAGGTCTGTGCGTCCCTCCATGGATATGCCTCCCGAAATCATCACTGACCCACCACCAAAATAGTCATGCTGCAAGATGTTACAGGCAGCATGACATTCTCCATGGTTTCTCCAGACCCTTTCATGTTGGTGACATGTGCTCAGGGTGAACCTGCTGTCATCTGTGAAAAACACAGACAGGTAGACCTATCAATTCTGGTATTCTATGGTAAATGCCAATCGAGGTCCACGGTGCCGGGCAGTGAGCACAGGGCCCACTAGAGGACATTGGGCCCTCAGGCCACCCTCATGAAGTCTGTTTCTGATTGTTTGGTCAGAGACATTTACACCAGTGGCCTGCTGGAGGTCATTTTGTGGGGCTCTGGCAGTGCTCATCCTGTTCCTCCTTGCCCAAAGGAGCAGATATCGGTCCTGTTGATGGGTTAAGGACCTTCTGCGACCCTGTCCAGCTCTCCTAGAGTAACTGCCTGTCTCCTGGAATATCCTCCAAGCCTTTGAGACTGTGCTGGTAGACACAGCAAACCTTCTGGCAATGGCATGTATTGATGTGCCATCCTGGAGAAGTTGGACTACCTGTGCAACCCCTGAAAGGTCCAGGTATCACCTCATGCACCCAGTAGTGACACTGACCAAAGCCAAATGCAAAACTAGTGAAAAACAGTCAGATAAGATGAGGAGGGGAAAATGTCAGTGGCCTCCACCTGTTAAACCATTCCTGTTTTGGGGGTCGTCTCATTGTTGCCCCTCTAGTGCACCTGTTGTTAAATTCATCAACACCAAAGCAGCTGAAACTGATTAACAACCCCCGTGCTACTTAACTGACCAGATCAATATCCCAGAAATTTCATGAGCAGTTTATATATATATATATATATATATATTGTGAACGATAGGCGCTCGCTCCCTTGAACCCCTGTCCACGACTCCAGACACCAGGTAAAAGTCCAAATGTTGACTTTATTTTTCTTCCACAGTGCACAAAGCACACTCTCCACCACAATACTCATATAAATCACAATAATAACAAATAACCAATCCTCCAGCTCCCAGACGCATTGCCACCCTTCTACCCAGCTCAGCTCATTGTCTGTGAGTTCCCATTGTCCTTTTATACTCCCTGACCCGGAGGTGTTTCTGCCCAACAGTCCACAAGTCCTTATTCCTTCCGGGTCAGGGTAAATAGTCCTTTTCTTCAACCCGGATTCCGTCGCTCTTCCTATGACGAACCTCCGGGTCACAGAGCACGAAGAAGCCCTCGGTCCTCCCTGCAGCTCCCTCCTGTGGCCCCCACGGCATCCAGCAGGGCTTTGCATAAAAACTCCATTGTCCATGATGCCCTGCTGGTCTTCTGGGGACCTCCACGCTGCAAGGAGGGCTCCACCTGGCGGCTTGGGGGTATTGGCCGGGATAAATGGCCGGCCATCCTTCACAGTATCCCCCCCCCAGCGACGAATTATTATTCGGAGCAGCCTGCCCCGAGAGGGAAGTCTTCTTCCAAGAGGACGTCCTGGTTGAGCCTTGATTAATACGAACATCTTGGTCCCTGGAGAACCTAGGGGGAATATTATTCCAAATCGACATCTTGTCCCCCTCTCTCCAAGGACAGTTCCGCCAAATATGGCCCAACCTTCGGCACCCATAACACTGCCTCTGTCCTCCTGGTATTCTCCCCCTACGGGACTGAAAACAATAAGGAAATGTTAGGTCCGCCCCTTTTGCTGGGAGAGAAACCCCTGCCGCCTCTAACGGTGCTTTCTCTATTTCTTTCTTGTCAGGAGACCTTGGTTTAATCTTAGAGCCCTCCTGTTTAATCTGGGGCTTATATACAGTCTGGGTCTCTCTATTACAAGAAGAGAGCCCCTTTACTGTCTGCACCCCTCTTGATTTACAAATTACCGGTGGCGGGTCTTAGGGCCGCTCGCCCGGGAATCAGCACTGTCTAGCTGCCCCGGATCGATTAGCCCTTCCGCTGACCACTCGGTTAACGTACCGGCCTCTCTTGTAGGGTACGCCATGTATTGGCATCCGCTACTTATTAAACGCGGGCCCGGATCACACCGCGTCCCTCTATTATGTACGATACGGGTCTCGCTTACCTGTATCGCCGCATCATTCATTACGGGAGGCTCCCCACCAAATCGCCGCACGTAGGCCCTCACCTTCTCCAACGCTCTCTGGCTGCCGCTCCCAATTCCCCGACGATCTTTTCAATGGTCGTCAGGACCTGTAAGACACTCGCTTCAGGCTCGATTAGTTTTTTGAGCTCCCGCAAGTTTATATAATTATTTATTTCGACCGGCATAAGACTTACTTCCTTGTCTGTCTTCTCTGCCGGCCGGGAGCCAATGAGCACGCCCGCTTCAGGCACGTGCTCTGGCGGACTCATGGAGGCTTCTGGGACTTGGAGTTCTCAGAGGGTCGAGTTGCCTTCTTCGGCGAACTGCGGTCTGTCTTTAATATTTTTGCGACATCCCGATCAGCTACTTCCCGACCCTCCTTACCTTCTTGTGGGTTGAGCGATGCCTCGCTCGCCTCCCCCTTCCCCTTCGGAAAGACCAAGTCCGTTCCTTCGGGCTCGAAGGTGCAAACAGCAGGATGCAGAGCTCCTCCTTCCCAGAATGCACCGGGTTTGCTACCGTGTCCCTGTTGGCTGCCATCATGCGGAACTCGACTTCTAGGCACTCTGGCTTCGACAGGAGAAGGCCGTCGTCGTCGGGGCAGTCTCCTTTTTCCCTCGGAGCCTCCAGGTGGTCATCTCCAAGGTACATGCACGGGACAAGGTGAGAAACAATAAAAGGATTTTTAATGTCGTTCCCGGCACGTACCTTAGAGGGATCGTTGCTTCCTGGAGGTTTCTCCGGACTTGTAAGGCCTCTCCTTAACTCCTCCCGAGCGTCGGCCATTGCACCTACGGCACTCCCGCTGGCGTTGTCGCTTTGCTTGCCCTTCTTCTTTCCCATTTTGGACTCGTTTGTTTCGGGTTTTGGCGATGCTGTGGTAATTCCTGATTCTGTAGTCTTCTCGGGGTTCGTTACCCACAGAAATATTTTATTCAGGTCCTCTGCAAACGACGCTAGAGTATCCTGCCGACTACGCCACTGTGAACGATAGGGGGCGCTCTCGCTCCCTTGAACCCCTGTCCACGACTCCAGACACCAGGTAAAAGTCCAAATGTTGACTTTATTTTTCTTCCATTGTCCATGATGCCCTGCTGGTCTTCTGGGGACCTCCACGCTGCAAGGAGGGCTCCACCTTGCGGCTTGGGGGTATTGGCCGGGATAAATGGCTGGCCATCCTTCACAATATATATATACACACACACATATATACACACACACATACATACATAAACACACATATATACACATAAATACATATATATATATACATACACACACATATATAAACATATGTATACATATACATACATATCTACATATACACACACACACACATATATATAGATTGTGGCAGTAGGGGGCACTAGTGCTCCTTTGAACCCTCAGGTACAACTCCAAACACTAGGTAAAAGTCCAAGACTTCTTTATTTCTTCACAGAACGTGGACAAAGCACCCTCCACACTACTCATATATTTCACTACTAAATAAACAATCCACTAACTACAATAATCACTCCTCCTCGCCCAGACACATTGCTCCTCTCCCACCCAGCACAGCTCAGTGTCTGGACTGAGGCACCGTCGTTTTATAGCCCCTGACCCGGAGGTGTTTCTGTCCCATCAATCCATAGTTCCTTATTCCTTCCGGGTCAGGGCAATCAGTCTTTTATTTCACCCTGGGAGCACGTCATTCCTTGCCGTCACGTGACCGTGACGTACTCCCGGGTCATAAGGCACAACAGAGCCCATAAGTCCCCCCACAGCGACTCCTGGTGGTCCCCAAGGTATACAGCAGGGCTGTGTATAAACACTACAGAGTCCATAAGGCCCTGCTGGACCTCCGGGCACGATCCTCTGTCGGGAGAGCTCCTTCAGGCCGGCCGTCCTCCACTATATATATATATATATATATATATATATATACGCTCTTTGGGGTGCGAGCAACCAGGGCCGCTGCTGGCCAAATGGGTGCCCTAAGCAGAAATTTACTTTTGTGCCCCTCCCCCAAATATTACGGAAGTAAAAATAAAATAAAAAAAACACCTAGTTAATGACACCATATGGTCATTATTAATCAATAATCATAATTACCTCTGTGTTTTAATATAATACATTTTAAGTCATTTTGTTTATTTTGATCTGCTTGTATTCATATTAAGAAAGATGCGTTAGTCGTGAAATTATTACCGACATTAAAACAAATTATTAACGTCGACAGAATAAAATAAAGTTTCACAGGATTATGAACGTACCTGAAAGTGATGCACGGGCTTCATCTTGGGCTTTTTTTTTATTTCGTTTCTCGGCGCCGGACTGTTGATGTCTCTTTCCAGGACCAGGCATATTGTTCAATTATTATCATTTTTGGCCAAATAGGCAGCCGTAACAGAGGTGAGGGTGCACCGCGCGCGTCATCACATGTGCTTAGCCTACTCTGTGCTCACCGTAAAATGCAATATATACATTTATATTTTTGTTTATTTGTATATGTATATTAATAATATTAATTTATTATTATAATATATGAAAACAATTTTATTGAGCAGCTGGGATGGTGCCCCCCTGGGAGTTGGTGCCCTACGCAGACTGCGTACTCTGCATATAGGGAGCGGTGGTACTGCGAGCAACTGTTGCTGGGGGTGCCAGAATCCATCAAGGAAGAAAAATGAAATACATTATTTGTACAAAATCTTAATTTATTTATCCATTCCTAAATAATTAAATGGGCAGGCTATTTCGTATCAGTGCAATAAGCTGTTTGTTAAAACGGATGACACCCGCTCTTACGTGCAAGTCTGCGTGGATATTATGAACTATGGTATCTGTTCAGGTTCTATTTAAATTTTAAACAGAAAGAATTTTTATTTAGTCGACAGAAATATCTTTGGTATGTAAGTTAAATGTAGGCATCATTGCATAAATTTTTCTTCACCATACAAATGTAAAGAGTAAATTTGCCTTACATTCCAACCAAAGATATTTGTGTCGACTAAATAGAACTTGAAAAGATATATTTTTTCGAATGTGATCGCGCAATTCAGACCGAGTTGACGCGCACCGATGCATCGAGCCCACGTGCTATTGTGGTTTCGTCTGCGTGCCTCAATAAGTCACCATCCCCTCGCTCTTACTTTTTTACCGTTCATCTAATGAATACACTGAGTATGGCTTTACCAAAACAATCATTGATGGCGAATAAAGTATTCATTATTCATAAAGCTTCAATTGGTGATCTGTCTTTCTGCATTACCCGCATATTTTTTAATACGTCTCAAACCAAGGGGATGCGAGGGTAAAATAAATTGGGAAGCGCGCATACATACTCAGTGCACCCCCTCTCAGGAACCGAACCTCAGACGTCGGCGTTAGAGGCGAAGCCTCTTTCATTGCGCCACGGCATGTGGTTGTTTCTTACTGCATCAGTAAACAGCTCGTGTTCCTCTTTATCTGAGATGTGACACACAGCATGCACGGGTTTTTTTTTACACTGTCTTCCTTTAGCGTGACATTGACTTTTTCCACCCCACGGCTGTATTTAATGTTAGCTAAGACCCGGCACTTAAAAGTTTCTCTCGCAGTTTCTCTGAGTTTGTGCCAAACACTACCCTGACCATCTCATCTTCCTCTGCATAAGCACAGTCCTTCACCCGTGAATATTTAGCGGCAGGGTTTCTATTGGATTGCCGCTGATGGACGGCCTTATATGGGCAGGCACTAAATTACATCGAGCAGAAGTCTATTATAGTATATGGACGAAAAAATAGGTTCCAGTTATGACCATTACGTGTAGAATTTCGAAATTAAACCTGCCCAACTTTTGCAAGTAAGCTGTAAGGAATGAGCCTGCCAAATTTCAGCCTTCTACCTACACGGGAAGTTGGAGAATTAGTGATGAGTCAGTGAGTCAGTGAGTGAGTGAGTGAGTGAGTGAGGGATTTGCCTTTTATCAGTATATATATATATATATATATATATATATATATATATATATATATATATATATATATATATATATATATATATATATATATATATACCATTATGAGCAATTTTTTGTGTGGTAAGGTGCATTTCCCTGCTAAAAGAGACCACTACTATCAGGGAATGCCATTGCCATGAACTTGTGTACTTGACCTGAATCAATCATTAAGTGGATGGTATGTCAGGGTAACATCCACACTAATGCCAGGACAATATGTTTTCCAACGAGGCACACACACTTGCCAGTCCAAAAGAGCTAAAGGTTAACATAATTCATCAGACCAGGGCACCATTTTACATTGTCTCCATGGTCCAGTTCTGATGCTCACATGCCCATTGGTAAAATAATTTTATCAATATTATTTACTCCTTAGAGAAATGACTTCTTCATCATCAGAAAACCTATAATAGATAAAGGGAAGAAACATCTCAAGTAGATGGTAAAAAATTAAAACAGAATTACAACAGTTGTCTTGTGATGAGGTTATAAAGAATCTCACAGAAAACAGTGAAGGTCTTCAATGACATGACATAATATTTGCTACTGAAAGGCAAATCTAGACCTGGGTTGCTTACTTACCTCAAAAAGCACAATTTCCCTGTTAGGAAAAAATGAACATTAGGCATTTTATACTTTCCTTAAAATCTGACACAAACTATGACAGCTATTTAACCAGAAGAGGTGGTGGAAATACCTAATTAAATTGGAAATGATGTAAATTAGGCACATATATAGCCAAACAGTTTGAGTTAATTAAGGTTTGTAAGATATACTGTATGTCATACAGTATTATTGGAATTACTTGCTGTCTTGGTATCTAAGGGGATCTACCTAGATTAGCAAAGGAGTAGATCTAAATATAAAGGAGAGACACCAATGATGTACAACACACCTTTGTAAAGCTTGCATTTTCTGCAAACAAACTCCTGAAGAACTGCAGCATGCTGTAAAAAGTGGGTCTGCTGTACATCTGTGTAGATAAGGCTGTACAACTCATATTTATTTTGTTTATTACACTGCAGAAAGTAACCAAGTAGACCACATAGGCAAAGCCCCTGTCTTCTATTTACAACAATGCAGGAGTGGGATGATTGTTCTGAGATAAACCAAAAGCCAATTGGGCAAAAACAAGAAGCAGTAACATCTTACTATGATAGGGTTGGCTGTGGAAGGTCACATGGTATTGCAGTAGTAGTGCATGTAGCTTGGGGATACCAAAATGGTACTTCAATTCATGCATTTCCCAAGCTAAGTTTACACTGAAGAATGAATTTATCAAAAGGAAAACAATTGCTTTAACAGCTTGATGGACTGTGTAGTGAATTCAAACATCTCCTACTCAACAGTTTTATTCCAGGAACCTCAGGTTTATTCTGACATCTTTAAAAGGACAGCAGTGGCCCTGAAGGTACTTAGCCTGTAGAAAGGAGGTATAGATGAGGGAAATGGTCCATCGCACCATTGGAAGAGTGCAGCACCCAGATTTGAAAACACCTTGAAGGAAAGATTTTGAGAGTGAACCATGGCTAGCTGAAAATAAGAAAGTTTTTTTGTAAATTTGTAGTTTTACCTCTATTTCGGAGTGGGCAATATACCAGGTAATCCAGTATTCCGAATAAAATTCTTCTTCCACTATGGATTGCATACAAATGTTTTACCAGTATGCTAAAAATTATGTAAAGTTTGCAAAAATATTTAAACATAAAACAAAAAATGTGCATGGAGAAGGAAATGGGAATGGGATTTTGTGTTGGTGTTGCTAATGTAATGTTTTTGTCTATGTACTTGTATCTGAACTGTGAATAATAAGTGAGCCAGTCCTTGTTATGCATGGTGCTGTGTGGTTCAAACTGATTGCTGGGTCAATGCAAACAAAAGGGTAGCACAGGATGAAGTTGTGACTTGTTCTTTGTTTGTTTAACATTGGGGGTGGCAGCAGTACAAGCAAATTAATGAACAAGTGAGCAAAAAATGTTTATCGGTTTCAAAAAGGTGAGTACCTGCTGTTGAATCAGTTTGAGTAGCACAGAGGTAACACACATTTTGACAGGTAAAAGGTGCACCAGTGTGCATAATAAATCAGTTGTCCATTTGTTATTTGTTAATAAACATGTATCATTCTGAAAGGTACATGTAAAAACATCATATTGGTATCTATCAAAATTGTCTAAATTATTAATATGACAATATGGATTTTTAAATATACCACTCACTCCTATCCCAGTTTTAGGAAAGAACAGGAAAACAACATTTAAATTCTGAAAATTTTTATGTTACTTCAAAGGTAGAGTAAATGTTTGCTGAGGGTATGAGGTAATGATGCAATATGATGTTAGCTCAACCAGCCCTGTGTGATCTCCTTTTTGACTTGTCCTGTAGAGGTCCCCCACATTAACAATACCCCAGTCTCATTGGAGGAAATGCCATCACTCCATAAACAAGCAGTTGGGTTGTTTAACCTTCCTCCAGAGGTAACCTCAAAGTGGAAAATTTGTGCACCATTCTTGGTGGAATCACATAGAAGAATGTCTGGTTGGAAAATTGTTTCCAGAAGAAAAACATGAGAGTGATCCAACATTTGGCGAACATCTCTGCATTTTACTGTGGACAGACAGAAGTCATCAAGGAGCATGTAACCTGCGAGATGAAAAAAGCAAGTGGGAACACCACACATGGGAAAGGCGCTATGTAAATAAAATGTATTATTATTATTATTATTATTATAGTAGTAGTAGTAGTAGTAGTATTATTATTATGGGTCATTTGGATGGCATGGCAGCTGAGGAATAGGATAATGATTGCTGATACCAGCTAACTGACTTAATACAGGTAAGCACAGAGGAATATCTCAGATGAGGCAACAAGACAACAAGAAAATCACAGTGGATTGTATTTTCATATTCCACACTATAGGCACTGATTAGTACCCTAACACAGAAATGACTAGACTATGAAAAATAAAGAGGATGAATTTTTATTTTCAGAAAACATACTGTAGATGAATTGAAAGAAAAAATATACAATAAATATAGAAATATACAATCATGTACCCCATGAATGTCTTTCAGGTGTGATTTGTACGAATAGGAATTTCCCAACTGTTACATATAAAATGGCTGCTCTGTTTCTGTGCGCCTCTCCTCACTGCCACTTACTAGGACAATTACATAGTTAGCAATCTACATTTTTTATCGTCAAAATAATATTTCGCTTACAATAATAATTTTTCTTAGTGTCATAAGTCTCACCAACTGGTTTCCAGTTGCACTCTCTGGGTGCAGCATTCTAATATAAAGTGAGGTGGTGGAAGAAGTCTGTCATTTTTTGATTGTGTCACAGAATACCTGTCATTGATTTCTTTTTAGCTGTGCAGTTCTATAATTTGCTAACACTGGTTTACCTAGTCCTATTTATTTTATGACTGGTGCTTGTGAAAGTGTGGGTATGTCTAGTATGCAATGTTGAGTATTTTGTTCAGTCAAATATGAGGCAGATTGTTATTAGAAGTACAGAAGTACAATTTATTAAATCTTTTTGCATTTACAAAAATTCAGATTTCTTTGTTATACATTCCTACAAAATATGATCTAAGACAGTACCACTTTATTTAGGGTTTACTTTTCCCATTATTGACTTTTTATTATTTAACTCTGGCTTCAGTAAAATAATAAAACATTTTGGACTAAAAATTGCTAGAAGTAGACCAAAGCTTGAGGCCAAGATTGCAAATACCTCAACAGCTACTGTATACTTTCCTGGAGAACTGATGTAAGCAGGGATAAAACTTATCCAAACTGCACAAAAGAGTAGCATGCTAAATGTTATGAACTTGGCTTCATTAAAAGTGTCTGGCAAATTTCTTGAAAGGAAAGCTATTGCAAAACAGGTACATGCTAATAGCCCAATGTACCCCAATACAGAGCTAAACCCTACTATAGAGCCATTATCACATTCAAATATAATTTTTTCATTTTGATATTTTGTATTTTTCACTGGACTTGGAGGTGCAGTGGACAGCCATATGATACATATTATAGACTGAATTATTGTGAACAGAAAAATGGTGCCTCTCTGCTGAGAAACACCAAACCATTTCATCATGTTGTTTCCCGGCAAGGTGGCTTTAAAAGCCACTATGACCACAATTGTTTTTACAAGAATACAAGAAACACACAAAACAAAGCTGATTCCAAACACTATGTGCCTCAGTATGCAAGTTAAATCGGTGGGCTGTCCAATAAAACATAAGGCGCAAAGAAAGCAAAATGTTAAGGATACCAGCAAAAGGAAACTTAGTTCAGAATTGTTGGCTTTTACTACAGGAGTGTTCCTGTATAAGATGAAAACCACTAAAACGCAGATTGATAAGCAAACTCCAAATAATGAAACTGTTGTTAAGGTAATTCCCATTGGATCTCCATAAGAGAGGAACTCGATCTCTTTTGGCAAGCACTGTGTTCTGCTTGGATTTGACCAGAAATCTGCTGGACACTTGACACATTCAATGGAATCTGTGAACCAGGAAAAATGCAGTTAATTAAAACTTGGTACATTCAGACAACTCTAATGTTTGTTATATATACGCTCAGTGTTTACCCATTCACTCATTTAATTTCTTTCCCCACAAATCCAAAGTTGTCTGGTCCAGTCATATCCTATGTCTAAGGGTTTAGAATTATAAAGAAGGCAATACATTTACAGCAGAAAATAAATAAAAAGACAATGGAAGTGGTAGGGGTTTTAACAAGCTTAAATAAAACAGGCCTAGCTGAAACTCTGTTTTACCAATAAGCATGACATTTACGTACTATTAATTAACTATCAATATACAAAATAGAATTTATGCAAAGTCAACATTAGATATTATAGTTTTTTGTTACACTTTAGTTTAGGTACTGCAAAAAATGCACTTCCTTCTCATTTACTCTTATGTAACAGACCTTAACAAACACTTCTTTGTGTCTCCTTATAACATAAAGCATCAGTAAAGTTGTGCAATGTGACTTAACTAACAAAACTTCACTTTGAATTGGTCTGTGGTGGCTTAACCAAGACACATTTCTCTTGATATTACTTGTTTAGTATAAGACCTGTCAATCCTTCACATTAACAAGTCATTTTCCCATCCAGTCAGTATGCTACACTGCACAAAGATGAATAGCCTATGTACTGGTGTTTTGTAAGTGGTACAAAGACCAAAAGATGCCTTTGCTAAGGTTTTGTTACGTAAGAGTATGTGAGTAATAAATGAATTTTTGCACTACCTAAGCTAAAGTGTTACTATTTTTTTTTCTATAAAAACATTTTGATAATTATTCGGTTTAGTCCTGAGATGTTTTATATATTACTGCTACATGACATCCATGCAGTGTTTGAGCACTTTTCCAATTAGTAAAGGGTCCAAAGCTTTGAATAGCAATGTCTTATAAATGATGAATATAATCTTCACCCCTAATCCATAATTTTTATACAAATTAAGATCCTTGTTCTCCCCAAGATCCTAAATTGAATTAAGAGTGTTTGTGAATGTAATGTCTATTTTCTCAGTGAGAAAAATGAGTTCTGATTTTACTTAGCAGTCACTTTTGATTAATATGTAGATTGCTTAGCAATTGTCAACTGTCCTGTAGCAGCTATTGCATTCCTGGTATCTGCAAACACATGGTGTTTTTTGACTAGTAATAATGACTTGCAAACATAAAATTAAAAACATCGATTCATTCAAACACTAAGCAGTACCATGTAAACTGAAGCCTACTACTTGGTACAAAAAAAACTAGCAGTTAAAAAAAAATTAAACATACCACAAATTGTAAAATCTGCTACAAATTCTGTTAATAAAATAAAATACTAATTGAAATTAATCCTTCTAATGCAAATTGCCCAGACTGTGCCTCTGGGTGTTGTCCTGCTCCCTGCAGCCCGGATATGGCGTGGACCCCAGAGACCCCCTTCTTTAGAGACCTCTTTCAGCACATCTCCCACATTATAGCACAATCCCTCATATCGGGCTGCTGTTTTAGTCCTACACTTGCTTTTCTTTTACTCTGTATTGCTTATCTTTCTTGTATAGTCTGATAGAGAACCAGCTTGTCATTTCACTGCATGTTCTATGTGCATGTGACAAAAAATGTTATCTTCAATTAAAGTTGTTCATGATGTTATGAGTAATTTTATTTACATTTTAATTAATGAAATTTATGTCACTGTTAACAGGTATATAAAAGAAAATGGGATGTGCAACAAATATGATTGAAAAAAGTAAGGGTTGTAACAATTAATATGGTGACATGATTTATGAGCTAGAGAGACAGGCTTTGTTCTGAAATTTGAATGTGATGCTCACTAACACTTAGCAGTGCATCATCATGTTAAACCACTACATGTAGCCACACATTTCCTTGTAATAACCTTTTATTCTTGTTTATTCAAATGGCATTTAAAACTCAAGCTTTCCTAAACATTATGGCACTATTGTTGTTGTCAGTGACTCTAGTCAAAACAGGCATGATTGGTTGGCATGTTATACATTTACAGAAGATGAACATTCTCCACAAAAGTCCTCCACACTGTGCAATATTTAATGCAGCAGCATTTTTAAAATATAAGAATTACCGTATATACTCTTGTATAAGTCGGGTCTTGACCCAAAAAATCAATCATAAAATCAGACCCCGACTTATACTCCCATTCAAAAATGTGTCACTTAATTTTTTTTTTTTTACATCTTCTTGCTTCCTTCAATCTCACACCAGTTTCTCAGACACATCGAATTTTTTTGCAGCAGCACAGTTACCAATTTCTTTTGCCACTTCAATGACTTTTAATTTAAAACCAGCTTCATATTTTCTTCTGATCAAACGCTCCATCTTAGATTAGGGATGCTCTTATGATAAAGGTGTATGAGGGTGTGAGATACAAAAAACGCAAATCAGAATTCGGAATTGTTTGGGTATTACAGTGTGGTTACATACATTACTTTACTTACATTACTTTGATATAACACTCCCTTCAGACCATTTGCTATAATGCAGATGCTGTGCTGAGAGAGCTCTGTTAAAGAAACTCTGGGGGCCAATAGATTCTAGCTGCAGATCTCCAGAGCTCCACTCCATTGTATATCAGTGATAACACCTGGTTCTACTATTGTTAAAATTTGGGTTGGGGTAGGGTTATCTGACTGAAGTCATGTGACAAAAAACCTTCAATCCAATTGGTTGTCCATTGGAGCTACTGAATTGTGGAGCTGTGGAGTTCTGCAGCTAAACCCATCTTCTGGGACACAAGTTACGATACATCCCTCCCCATCATCAATGCCACACTCTACTGAAAATTTCTGTAATATACCATTTAGCATTCTTTTAGTAAATGCAGAACCACATTACAACTTCCTGCTAAGTCTCGTTTTCTAACTGTTGTTCTAATTGATCTCAGTTTTGCTTCCAGTCCTGCTTTACTGAATTGTACTGCCATAGCACAAATTGATAGTTATATCTGTTGATCTTTTGTACCCTATCAAAAAATACCACCGCACACAGTTTTGGCAACTTTAATACCTAAAGGAAATCTCCTGCAAAATTAAGAGCAAACCAACTGTGTGCAAGAATTACACATTAACTAAGAATGCTTATAGGGGCCTAGTTATTGTTAACATCAAAATTTATATAAGTGTTGGCTTAATTTGAAACGAAGACACTTGGATTATGGAATTTTTTGTATGTGCCCCATATTTAATGTTCAAAATTTTCCAGCAGCTGTAATTGTAACTATATTATAAACCCTCGACAAATGCAGATACAATACACTAAAAAGCATAAAGATGCATGTGTGTAGCAAATTATTTATGATTACCTTACTGTTTGGGTAAGACAAACAAAAGCAAATACGTTTAACACCAAGCTGGATTAGATCACATGAATAACAGCAAGTAATCGTAAATTGCAAGAAAAAACAGGTCACAATTGCGAAACCAGAGTGAGACACCAGACAAGATCAGCCTGCATGGAACAGCAGGATGTCAGGTCACAAATTCCAGACAAACTTTTAAAAGACTCTAACATACACACAAATATTCCTGAAAAATTATCAAAAACTCCAGACAAAATGTCGAACATTCTGCTAATAAATTCAGGCAGCATGATTCTATGGACATGTTAACAAATAGCTGATAGCATGTTTTGATAGAAAACCATCTATTGAACATTTTTAAAGATACATATTTCTACGTGTACTAACTTGTTTCAGTTTGCATATTTTATTGGGTTAATTTTGCCACTGTCTAGTCAGCAGCTGAATTTTGTTTTTCTTGGTTACCGTTAGGGATTTCATTGAAACTGTGTCTCAAAGTCTGTTTGTAGCTAGTTTTCAGGTATAAGCCTACATGCTATAGGACAGCTGATGTTAGAGATCGTGAATGAAGACATGTAGAGCACCAGCTTAAATTATTTACAGCGGATATCTGAAGCAACTATATAGTCAAGGTGGAAGACCCTGTGTTCGGATTCAACGGGTTGGAAAATGGATGGATGGATGGAAAATAAATGATCACTTTTGTTACAAATCAGTTACAAATCAGCTGGTTCACACAAATTAAATGCAATATTAGAAAATAGCTTTATAAATTATTTAGCAACTTAAAGTTATTTAAAACTATTTTGCATTGCAATAGATGTGATTCTGATAAGTATAGCAACCAACATGACACACAAGACTAGGAGAGAGTGACAGAAAGATGTTAGAACCTGAGATGAATGTCATAAGTATGTCTGGTTAGTGAGGAGTGATAGGCATTTTAGGGAAAATATTAAGCAGAAGGAGAGAGACAGCAATCCTATGCAGGAAAAACAAGAAGTACAAAAGAGGAAACAAAACACAAAAATTCAAAGTGAAAAAAGAAAATCTAGGCATCGAATAAAAAGAATGCAAATAACAGAAAGGCCAAACATAAATCACGTGCTGAAGAAAATGTAAATATACTGCTCAAAAGAATTAAAGGAACACTTTTTAATCAGAGTATAGCATAAAGTCAATGAAACGTATGGGATATTAATCTGGTCAGTTGAGTAGCAGAGGGGGTTGTTAATCAGTTTCAGCTGCTGTGGTGTTAATGAAATTAACAACAGATGCACTAGAGGGGCAACAATGAGATGACCCCCAAAACAGGAATGGTTTAACAGGTGGAGGCCACTGACATTTTTCCCTCCTCATCTTTTCTGACTGTTTCTTCACTAGTTTTGCATTTGGCTACAGTCAGTGTCACTACTGGTAGCATGAGGCGATACCTGGACCCTACAGAGGTTGCACAGGTAGTCCAACTTCTCCAGGATGGCACATCAATACGTGTCATTGCCAGAAGGTTTGCTGTGTCTCCCTGCACAGTCTCAAGGGCATGGAGGAGATTCTAGGAGACAAGCAGTTACTCTAGGAGAGCTGGAGAGGGCCATAGAAGGTCCATAACCCATCAGCAGGACCAGTATCTGCTCCTTTGGGCAAGGAGGAACAGGATGAGCACTGCCAGAGCCCTACAAAATGACCTCCAGCAGGCCACTGGTGTGAATGTCTCTGACCAAACAATCAGAAAGACTTCATGAGGGTGACCCAAGGGCCCCATGTCCTCTAATGGGCCCTGAGCTCACTGCGCAGCAGCATGCAGCTCGATTGGCATTCGCCATAGAATACCAGAATTGGCAGATGCACCACTGGTGCCCTGTGCTTTTTACAGATGAGAGCAGGTTCACCCTGAGCACGTGACAGAAGTGAAAGGGTCTGGAGAAGCCATGGAGAACATTATGCTGCCCGTACAGTTTTGAGTTGCTGCAATTAAATTTTAGCAAAATGGACTAGCCTGCCACATCATTTTTTCACTCTGATTTTTGGGACGTCTTTGAATTCAGGGCTCTGTAGGTTGATCATTTTCATTTCCATCAAACGATGTGGCATCCTTTCGTTCCTAACACATTACCCAGTCTATATCAGTATAGATATCCAGGAGGATTTCTTTTTCCCATTGAGATCTGATGTGTTTTCAAAGTGTTCCTTTAATTTTTTTGAGCAGTTTATATACACAAAAGGAATACTCCTTGAGTAATCTAATTTTTTAAATTTCTTACTTAATAACTGTTAATGCTTTTTTACAGAATAATAATATTGCTTTCATCTTAATGTAACAAGTATCTCTGGTTACAGTTCTTTAAATGTAATAATGACAGGGTTAATCAACCATACTCATTGTGGCTAATTATATTCAGAAAACATATACCTTACTATACAGTTTGTTAAATAGTTTATTTTACATTCTATTGCATTCTAATATAATAAAGCATCTTACTAATGCCACTGCTAATCTCTCCGTCAGCACAAGGTACACAGTCGAAGCAGCAAACAGGTTCTCCTTTTCTTGTAGCTTTTCTTGAGCCAGGTCGACAGCTTTTGCTGCACATAGACTCTGGTACCTGATGAAATATAAATGTATTTGCAAAATCAATACCTATTCTCAAAGTTATAGGTAACCCTATATTTCAAAATCATGGATGAAACAAGAAAAATGCAAAATTATAACTTTTATGCTTCAGACTTTGTAATCTTTGCTATCTACATTTCATATAAATTTGAAAATATGATAGTAGAACCTGTTTCACTTGTTGAATATGGTTATGCCTACCATCCCAAAATCAAAGTTCCAAAATATTTCATCCTCTTTCAGCATGAGGTCATTCCCTGCACCAGCTGATTCATCAAAAAGACCAACAGTTTTCACTCTGACTTCACCATGTTCATCCATTTGCCAGCTCATTATGTCATAGATTGCTGGAGGATCTCCATTTTCATTAAACATTATTCTTTCTCCCAAATGATTACTGAAGTTCACTTTCATTAAATAATGGAAAAGCTTAAACACAAAATTATTACATTTAAAATGATTTTTAAATTATTTTTGTGTAACATCTCTAAACATGAAAGCCATACCTGTTAAGAATTAAGTTATAGCACAAAATGCATTATTCAGGTTTTAACATTGAGGTAATCTTTTATTTTCTTACCTGCCAGGGCTGTATACTTGTAATATTTGCACATGTATGGTTTTCAAAGGGTCCTTTTCCACTTTCACAAGACATTAAATTATGAAGTGCATGTGCCAATGCATACACTGCCTTGTAAATGTTATAGGAACCTCTTAATTGTGATACATCACTGTATCCAGTTTTAGTGCTGCTGATGTTCTCATGTCCTGTACATATTGAGTGGTCAACAGATACATTTTGCCCATGTATGCCTCCTTGAAAACTGCATCCAAACATTGTCTCCCAGAATTGAACTAGCAGCCTCGTGTTTGGATTAACATCAGGATGCACCTGAAGAAGAAAGTTTTGGAATCCTGGAATTTCTCCTCTACGTATTGCAACTCCAATAGTCCCTCCTAAACAAGCAAAGTTTTCTTTAGTGGCCAGGGCCACAGAGGTAGCCCATGCCTCACTTGCAATCCATTGCCTCCCAGTGATGTTTTGTCTAACCACTTCCATTGCCACAGGAGTAAAATCAACTCTAGATGATAAAACAACAATCACTTTTGCAGTTGAACGTTTTATTCTGTCTACTATTTGAAGCAGCCTTGACTGTGTTATTACTTTGGGAATGGTTTCTGTGAAAGAAATGCATCCAAATGTTTTGACTTCTTCAATAAACAATTTCACTGCATTCTGCCCATAATCATCGTCGCCTGCTAAAGCACCTACCCAGGTCCACTTGTAATGTTTAAGAATTCGAATCATAGCTTTGATCTGAAAGGTATCACTTGGAACAGTTCTAAAGAATGATGGAAACTCTTGTTTGTTGCTTAAGCAGGAACATGTTGCATAATAACTGACCTAAAATGCAAACATTTTAAAGCATAAATATATTGACATTAAACAGCATGTATATGAAATATATTTAATATTAAAATAGATTATAAAATACAACAGTAATTCAGTAATGCAGTAATTAATTTCAGTGTACTGCACAACAAGGTATGGTGGAGATAAATTTTGCATCTCCTAACAGACAAGAAACCTACTTAAAATCATTTAACGTACTGTAAAAACAAAGGGTATCAAACAAGAACCTCCTCATGTATGCATAAATATATTATATTCATTAATGTTTTGCTTCACCACCATTAACAAATAAGAAAACATTAAGGGAATTGTACCATAGGAATCCGAAACAAACTGACTATCCGTGATATTGCAATAGAATGTGTTGATGCAGGGTCTCCAACAATTGCAAGAACAGGAGGAGATCCATAGCAGTTAAATTCTTCCTTTGTATCATCCATTCCAGCAAAAAGAGCAGTGGCAGCTCTGAGGGCTGTTGGTATCTTTTGACAGTTGTCATACAGTCGGTATCCTAAAGTAATATTAGGCAGCAGAGTTTCATTTCTGTTTATTTCCTCAATAGCAAAAACCATTGCTTGTGCTCTCTGAAATATGGCAACATCAAATCTGAAAGAAAGTCAATGTCAATGGTTTGATAAAATAAATCTTTATAAAATGGAAAGACACAATATGCAGTTTTTAGAACGAACTGGATCTACAGTAACTATTTGATTTTTGAACATGTTTGGAATCATACTGTATACATTACATGCTAAAATTAATTTTTTATTGTACCTTGGTAGTTAATAATTTTAACAAAATTCACAAAATATATTTAACACATACTTCTTCCTTCCTAATAACATTTACAATCTGTGTTGAAACAGTATAAACAGCATAAAACCTCCTCTGATATTCTATGTAGAAATGCTAAACATTTTCCCTGTAAAATATTCAATATATAAATTTACTTCAGCTTACCCATCACACTTCCATTGCTCGGGTTTTACTCTGAAAGACAAATCCGGTGAGATTATTTTTACACTTATTTCAAATATGCCTCCTAAGATAATGTCTCCTTTTTTATACAGGCTATTCATTTCAAAAATATCTAGAATTGAACATGGTGGCAGTATTTGTGCCGTAGTAAAAACTAAACCTATGGATATTAAAAGCTGCCAATGCAATTTCATTATTTCACAGCATCCAAGAAGACTAACTGGCGAAGACTGCAGGAAGCATTGCATATGTATATTGATTTATATAGCTTATTTTTTCCCAGAGGGATTTCACTGGCAAAATGCAAATATGAATTTATTTTCCACAAGGGGTCTGAGAGCTTGCTCCATGAATACACAAAAAAATTCAAGATATACTGTAGTTAAAAAATGTACTTCTATGTGATGATGTCATATGTAGCCATGTGCCTTTCATAGTTTATCAGTGTATTTTGTATATATTGTAGGAATTTCAATGATAGCAATGTTAATTATAATAATTTTACATCATGAGAACACTGATAAGGTTTGTACTGAGCTACCTAAGACACCATGTGAATAACAGCCCTGAATCTCCTACAGTTTGCCTATCTGCTATTAAAGGACATCTCTTGCCTAAATAACCAGGCAACTATGTAAAGATAATGACTTTTGACTGTTCTGGCTCCTTTAATCTCATATAGCTCTTCCTGTTCAGAAGTAAGGCAAGTCAGATGTGAAGGATATCCTATTCATGTGTTGCATTGCTTTGTGCTTGACAGGCAGAGCATAATTTGTGAAACTGTCAGAATGATTTCTCACAACACAAGGGGCTCCCCTCAGGAAAGTGCTGTCTTCCTGTTCCCCTCATACACATAAAACGTTAAATGATATTAGATAACTCTGCAATTCTGTGTGAGTGTCAAACAGAGGGAGGAATACAGGGGAGGAATACAGAGGCCTCTTGGATGATTTATTTCACTGAGTCAAGGTTAACCATTTATTATGACTAATACTGAAGAGATGGTGGTAGACTTCATGAAGAGCAAGGTTTCCTTGAAACTGGTCTTCATCCATGGTTTATGATTTATGTTTTGTGAATCTATTATTTTGAGCTGTACTTGCCACATGGGTTTTGAAATTTAATTTTGTTGTTGAGAGAAAGAGAGAGAGAGGTTGAGAGCATACACTGATACAGCACATTGCTGAACCCACCACACAACAAACCACCTCAGAATCCCAAATTAGGACTCAAGCGCAACCATGCAATGGGTGACACCTAAGTACCACACTAGCTCGAATGGATTGGAACAATGTGAGGTTTTTTATAATGGCTGCAGTACCAATCCTGCCACCAACCCCCAAGTTTTCTGAGTAAGTTCGAGGACCTGCTTGCAGGGCTGGATGAAGGTTAACGTCATACCATTGTTGTTGACTCTTTCCAAATTAATTTTTAAAATTATCTTCTTCGTGTCATCAAGATGTGAATTTGCATATCATTTTCATGGATGTCACCACTGTTTCGTGATATATTTTATGGTTGTGACTTTTGACTTAAAATCCAAAATCTTGGATGCCAGGAGCTTTGTGTTGCCATCTTAAATACCCCTTAATTAAGTGTGTTTACATGCATCTTATTAACCCATTTATTTACAGAACTCTGGTGTCTAAAATGCCATGTATATCCTTATTTTGATTAAAGGAACTAAGATATTGGTCTCTGAGAAACCTGGTTAATAAATGACAGGCTCAACAGAAAGTAAATTTTGGGGCGCCAAACCAGCCATCATTTACTTAAAGAACAAAACAAAACAAAAAATGCTAAATGGTGTGAAAACGAAACAAAAGAGTAGCAAACAAAACAACAATGTTTGACATAGTATATGTGCACTTCGTTTATGTAATTGAGGAGCTCCTTCACTCTGGTTGCTTGGTTAAGACGTGACGGCTCCTTCCGGGTGGTCGTGCTTTTATGGCACAGGTACCAAAATAGGTGGAGTCAGTGGCCCTCACTGGGCAGTTTCTTTGTGCTGTAGAGGAATAGGAAAACAAAAAAAGTTAGCTGTAACACCACCTCTTGGTCCCGGGTTGATGTTGTTGCATGTCCGTTACACTCGGTTTGCCTACTTAGCTTTGCACGCTTTAAGAGGCCACAGGTCGAAGTATCCAAAAAGATCAATTTTTGGAGCCAAATTCTCATATCATTTCTTTTGATGGTTAAATAATCTGTCTCAATATTTCAGAAATGGCTAAATTTACATTGATGAACTGAATGTACAGTGCTAAGCTCAGCAGACAATGCCAAGAGCCATAAAACGTTAAAAAGCAATGTGCATTTTATAGTTTGGTTACTTTTTTAACAATATTGAAGTAAAATACCAGCATTGGTTGTAAGGTGAGAAGCTCATGTACAGTAAGGTATAAAAAAGACCAGAACACCACTATTGTGATAGCAGAAATACTTAATATTCCTAACAGAAATCTTTGGGGGTTCTGTGACTAACACTTGTTGTATTTAATCCACTCACCATAAACCCCAGCCCAACACTCAATGAAAAGCAGTAAGGGCATGAAAAAGTATATTTACCTATTTACAGACAAGACAACAAATCTTTTGACATAACCCACCCAACCAACAAATACATCACTAGCATAAAGTTAGAAGTTAGCAAATTATAGGGTGTGAGATGCAATCTCCATAAAAAAATCTGTTTTACAAAAAAATATCACATTCGAGTTTTATTGTCCTTTAAGTTGGAAGAGAAGGATGCAAAGCCAGACACACAACAGACAACGTTGTGTCCTACCAGTAAAAAAGTTGGTTGCTCCAGATTGGATACAAAAACGTTTATCTTCTGAGACGCATCTCTCTTGTATCCTGAAGATAAAAATCCAATCTTCCAGTAGGTGGCTCCCATTGCAGACTTTCTGTAACAAGTTGTAGCTCCTCACTTCTCTGTCTGATGTCCCTCTCTCTCTCTTCCTCCTTTTCCGGCTTAAATCATCTTTAGGCAATCAGTCCCATTTGTTCTGTATCTCCTCCTTAAAGGTGCAGACCTGCATTATGAGGCAAACTTACAGTAGCCCATTTTTACTGGTATTCATCAAGGAGAGGAACACTAACAACAGGCCAGTAATACATGTGGCACCTGCTACAAATGGAGTATATCCTTTATTTACCACTTTTTTTTCTAGTGTTCTACTCATAGGGTTCTAGTCACACCCTCTGTACAGAACAACCCACTCCAAAGTAATAAGAAGCAAGAGTAATTAGGCTAGACAGGGAAGCTGTAATTTTTGTCATTTAAAGTATTTCTTTATGGCTGTGTATTGTAATTTCCTTTCCTTGGGACCCAGAGACCACAAGGGGGCATTTTCTAACACAGTCAGTATTGATGTTGGGACGAGTGCTACTTGGTCTCCCTCATCCTTGTCAAGGACCATTTCACACTGAATTCCTTTATGATGTACCATACTGGAATGGCTTACCTCTGAATGGCTGTCTTATTCCTGCACTCTATAAATACCTGTCAACTGTTTCGAGCAGTGCCCTTGCTGTCTCCTTAATCTCCTTCAGCACTGCACGTAAGTAATTTAATATAGACTGGAGTGTTCTTACCAGCTGGAGTAACTTCTCCAGCTGTTCAAGATTAAATCGACTTTTACTCGTCTGATTCTAGGTGGGACTTCATCTTTTCCCTTTCATCATTTGGGAGTCATTCGGATTATTATGGTCTTGCACATGCTCAGTCGGTGATTATTCGGCATTATGGAAAATTGATGATGTCCCTTTACCGGGACAGTCTGTTTTATCTCAAATAATTTAGCAACAGAGCTCATACACATACTCTGAAACACAGAATCATCTGTAAAACAGAAAAGAAAGTCACTTACTCCTGGTCTGGTCATTGGTGAATTTTGACATAAGTGTATGGCTTCTTCGGGGTATGCAGATACATCCTCATGGTTCTGGTCTTCTTGTGGCTTGCCACCATTTAACAAAAAAGATGAAGTAGACAATGGATGGCATATTGTAGACTTGTCGTTCATTTGGCTAAAGTTTGGAGGTTTCTAAGACACTTTATAGTGGGTTTTGCCTGTCAACATTACATACCTCACTGCTGTCCTCATTGAGGAAAGCTTCATTGAAGAAGCCTGTAGCCATAGGTTTGAAGTGTGCCACTGTGATCTGTGCAGTTTATTCCAAATGCATTATGTTATCAGGACATAAAGCTAAAGTCACACAAACCACCTGACAGGGTGAAACTAACAGGAGATAGACAGAAATGCATGTGGGACACACAGGCAGTCTTTTTAAAAAGTGCTGGTGTTTTCTGGTCAATATATAGTATATGGCCACTGCCACTGTCTGCAGAGGCCGTGAGTGATTAGAACAGGAAAAGGTGCTATTTGGACACAATCCATAAATAACATAGACAACTCAGCTGACATTTGCCCCCGCCTGGCAAGGTTCATAAAAAAACTCAATGAATATACAAATATATGAGTATTTATAAAGATGAGGATTCATCAAGAAGGCATAAGCTATCTAAATGCTGCCTTGCACTCTGCCGCCATATTGGATGTCTAGTTGTCAGCATTCCCTTAAGAAGATTTGGATGGTGACTGTACTGTTCTATTGGCTTCTCTTATGGCTGAAATATGAATGAATAAATTATTCTAATGCATTGTACATTGGGAGTGAAAGCTGCATTTTAAAACAAGTTAAAAATCTATATATATAATTCACTAAGGCAAGACAACCATGGAAAGCACGCCGGAAGGGGTGTGGATTCACTAAGCCGCCGACAAGTGAGACACCTATGGCGCACGCAGGAAGAAGCCACGCCCACCACCTCCAAGACCATTGAATACGACGACAACTCGCAGGACCACACTGTCGTAGAGGCCACATGCAGTGCAGGTCAGGTTAATGTCATGTGCATGTCATGCACCTCCGAGCTACGTTGACTGTTCATAGAGGCATGTTTCTCGCAGAGGTGAATCGCCATATGCAGCGTGTGAAATGGTTTGCGAGGGGTATCCCATGGGATTCTTAAAACAATCCTTCACAACTGAGGTTAAAGCACAATGAAGTAAGCAGTCTTTAAAAACCGACTTTTCGGTTACGACGCACGACCGCATGCACCATAGCAAACTGTTTTACACGCTACATACAGCTATTCGTATCCGCTACAAACATACATCTTCTTAGATGCTCCTGCAGGAACACGGAAGACGTTTTCCTGTCCACCAACACTCCTTTTTCACCGGCCGGCGTCTACCCTCGCTCTCTAGGCATTCACACTGCCTGCCCATTTGCAAGGACACAAAAACTCACCGACCACCCAGTTAGTCCTTTTCGTCTGTGGTAAGAGTCCACATGCACGTCTGAGCCACGCAGCGTTTGTTATGCCGCGGGTTCACTATTGTGTTGTATTTTGTTCTCTCCAGAGTTCCATCTTTTCATTCACTTACTGTTGTATTCTCACACCAACCCATTTTAGACATCCGTGTCTTTCCAGAAGTGTTTAGCATTCAATAAATAATTATGCATGAGATTAACCGTGTGTCTACCCAGCGCAGAGAGGTGTGGGTAAGCCGTTGAACCCCATTTGGGCTGTAAGCCGTGGAATTCCCACTAAGTGTGACTCATACGCTCCCACTGGTTGCGTCCCTACCCTTTGTACACACCCCCCTCCCACCTCGCTACTACCGTGGTCGGGTGTCTTGGTGGATTATATATAGAAAAGCAGCCAAAACCACACAGAGTAATAAAACGTCTACGTCAGTCACAGGTACATCTAGACTGTGTAAAGACGCCGACTCAAGCGACGAGTTGGAGGTGGGCACATGAACGGGCAGTGCATACTGAACGAGAAATCAGCAGACTAGCATGACGGACAGAGCTGAATGGACGTCCTTCTCCTCTCCTCCCATTCCATACTCCGCGCCGTGCACCCCCATCCCTCCGTCTGGCAGGAGAAGGCGCGAGGGCGGTCCGCCATTTTTCAGTCATGGACGATTGTGTGTTGGTTCGTTCCGTGCATTGTTACAATGTTGCTTTTCTTGCTGATTTATTACATTACCGATTTTTCAAATGTTAATTTTCTCCCTGTGCTTAAAAATCATTAAAAAAGCAGCCTGATTATGCGGAGTATGGTACGCCACGGGTTGGCTAGTATACCTGTATATATAAATCGCTCAAAAAAATTAAAGTAACACTTTGAAAACACATCAGATCTTAATGGGAAAAAAACTCATGCTGAATATCTCTACTGATATGGACTGGGTAATGTGTTATGAACAAAAGGATGCCACATCACTTGATGAAAATGAAAATTATCAACCTGAATATCAAAGACACCCTGAAAATCAAAGTGAACAAATGATGCAGCAGGCTTATCCATTTTGCTGAAATTTCATTGCAGCAACTCAAAATCGTACTCAGTACTTTGTATGGCCCCCACATGCTTGTATGCATGCCTGACAATGTCAGGGCATGCTCCTAATGAGACGACAGATGGTGTCCTGGGGGATCTGCTCCCAGATCTTGACCAGGGCATCTCTGAGTAACCTGGCGGCATCGGATGGACCAAAACATAATTTCCCAGAGGTGTTCTATTGAATTTAGTTTAGACGAACGTGAAGGCCAGTCAATGGTATCAACTCCTTCATCCTCCAGCAACTGCCTGCATACTCTAGCCACATGAGGCCGGGCATTGTCATGCACCAGGAGGAACCCAGGACCCACTGCACCAGCAAAGGGTATGACAATAGATCCAACGATTTCATCTTGATACCTAATGGCAGTTGAGGTGCCGTTGTAAAGCCTGTAGAGGTCTGGGCATCCCTCCATGGATATGCCTCCTCAGACCATCACTGACCCACCACCAAACTGGTCATACTGAATGATGTTACAGGCAGCATAACGTTCTCCACAGCTTTTCCAGACCCTTTCACGTCTGTCACATGTGCTCAGGGTGAACCTGCTTTCATCTGTGAAAAGCACATGGCAATAGTCGTAGACCTACCAATTTGGGTATTCTATGGCAAATGCCAATAGAGCTCCACGGTACCAGGCAGTGAGCACAGGGCCCACTAGAGAACATTGGGCCCTCAGGCCACCCTCATGATGTCTGTTTCTGATTGTTTGGTCAGAGACATTCATACCGTGGCCTGCTGGAGCTCATTTTGTAGGGCTCTGGCAGTGCTCATCCTGTTACTCCTTACCCAAAGGAGCAGATAATGGTCCTGCTGATGGGTTAAGGACCTTCTACAACCCTGTCCAGCTCTCCTAGAGTAACTGCCTGTCTCTTGGAATCTCCTGCATACCCTTGAGACTGTGTTGAAAGACACAGCAATCCTTCTGGCAATGGCACATATTGATGTGCCATCCTGGAGAAGTTGGACTGCCTGTGCACCCTCTGTAATGTCCAGGTATTGCCTCATGCTACCAGTAGTGACACTGACCGTAGACAAATGCAAAACTAGTGAAAAAACAGTCAGAAAAGATGAGGAGGAAAAAATGACAGTGGCCTCCACCTGTTAAACCATTCCTGTTTAGGGGGCCATCTCTTTTTTGACACTCTAGTGCACCTGTTGTTAATTTCATTAACAGTAAAACAGCTGAAACTGATTAACAGCCCCTCTGCTGCTTAACTGACCAGATCAATATCCTAGATGCTTCAATGACTTGATGGTATACTCTGATTAACAAATGTTCCTTTAATATATATATATATATATATATATATATATATATATATATATATATATATATATATATATATATATATATATATAGTATATATACACTCACCTAAAGGATTATTAGGAACACCTGTTTAATTTCTCATTAATGCAATTATCTAATCAACCAATCACATGGCAGTTGCTTCAATGCTTTTAGGGGTGTGGTTCTGGTCAAGACAATCTCCTGAACTCCAAACTGAATGTCAGAATGGGAAAGAAAGGTGATTTAAGCAATTTTGAGTGTGGCATGGTTGTTGGTGCCAGACAGGCTGGTCTGAGTATTTCACAATCTGCTCAGTTACTGGGATTTTCACGCACAACCATTTCTAGGGTTTACAAAGAATGGTGTGAAAAGGGAAAAACATCCAGTATGCGGCAGTCCTGTGGGCGAAAATGCCTTGTTGATGCTAGAGGTCAGAGGAGAATGGGCCGACTGATTCAAGCTGATAGAAGAGCAACTTTGACTGACATAACCACTCGTTACAACCGAGGTATGCAGCAAAGCATTTGTGAAGCCACAACATGCACAACCTTGAGGCGGATGGGCTACAACAGCAGAAGACCCCACCAGGTACCACTCATCTCCACTACAAATAGGAAAAATAGGCTACAATTTGCACAAGCTCACCAAAATTGGACAGTTGAAGACTGGAAAAATGTTGCCTGGTCTGATGAGTCTCAATTTCTGTTGAGGTATTCAAATGGTAGAGTCAGAAGTTGGCGTAAACAGAATGAGAACATGGATCCATCATGCCTTGTTACCACTTTGCAGGCTGGTAGTGGTGGTGTAATGGTGTGGGGGATGTTTTCTTGGCACACTTTAGGCCCCTTAGTGCCAATTGGGCATCATTTAAATGCCACGGGCTACCTGAGCATTGTTTCTGACCATGTCCATCCCTTCATGACCACCATGTACCCATCCTCTGATGGCTACTTCCAGCAGGATAATGCACCATGTCACAAAGCTCGAATCATTTCAAATTGGTTTCTTGAACATGACAATGAGTTCACTGTACTAAAATGGCCCCCACAGTCACCAGATCTCAACCCAATAGAGCATCTTTGGGATGTGGTGGAACGGGAGCTTCGTGCTCTGGATGTGCATCCCACAAATCTCCATCAACTGCAAGATGCTATCCTATCAATATGGGCCAACATTTCTAAAGAATGATTTCAGCACCTTGTTGAATCAATGCCACGTAGAATTAAGGCAGTTCTAAAGGTGAAAGGGGGTCAAACACCGTATTAGTATGGTGTTCCTAATAATCCTTTAGGTGACTGTATACATACAGGGTGAGTCGAAAAATCTTTTTATACCATATCTGTCTTGTTTGATTATTTCTGCCATATTTACTAAACATATGCACTGTATAAGGCACAAGTCTGTTCTGCATTTATCTTGCTGCTGGAAGTGTCGGTGCCGGATGTGTGAATTTTAATGGTCTGGGTTTTGGTCACAATAAAAAATTTTGCAGGTTCCTGCCAAGCCAATGACTATAAATTCGTCCGACTATCATAATGGGGGCCCTACTCAGCCCCAATCCAAAGTCACAGTATCACCTAACACAGTCCCAGGTTCAAATGAAAGATTTTATTTGACCGCAACATGTTTCCTAATAAACACAACCCAAATGCACAAGTACAAAAAACAATACTCTTTTCTCTGTCTTCTTACTTCCTCCAAGCTGGACCTGGGAATGCCTCCAGTGCTACAGTGTGTCCTGTTCAAAGCACTTCTGGGTCATATAGAGACCAGGGAAGTCCTCCCCAGAAAGTGGCCTCTAACAGCACCCAGTGTCTCTGATAGGGCTACATTTACAGACTCCAATTCCCATGTACCCTTGTGGGTGTCCAAACTGGGACATCTCGAGAAAACCACTGCCACCTGTCATATGGGGGATGGAACTGCTCCTGGTCTCTAGCTTTAGCCGGTCTGTCTTTTATATGATTCCAGCCGGGCAAGAAGTTGTTTCCTCGTCCAGTTGATGTGCCCGCCTTTCCCCCATTATGGCCTACTGTCCAGGAAAATAATCCTCCTCCATCCCAACTGGGAAGCCTGTCCTTCCTCATGGGCACCTAAAGTCCTTTCCTGTTTATTCTATGATTTGCACATTTGAAAGTGGGATGCATTTTCAAAGTAAAAGTTTGAGTGCTTTAAAATATAAAATATGAAGCAAATTACTATTAGAAGTAGGCTTTATTAGTTTTTTTGAATTTACAGAAACTCATTTTTCAGTGTTTCTATATTAGATGGCCTGACACAGTGCCAATTTACTTAGAGGCTAGTTTTCCCATCAGCGACTTTTTATTATTTAACTCTGGCTTCAGTAAAATAATAAAACATTTTGGACTAAATATGGCAAAAAGCACACCAAAGCTTGAGGCCAAGATAGCAAATATCTCAACAGCTACAGTATACTTTCCTGGAGAACTGATGTAAGCAGGGATAAAACTTATCCAAACTGCACAAAAAAGCAGCATGCTAAATGTTATGAACTTGGCTTCATTAAATGTGTCTGGTAGATTTCTTGCAAGGAACGCTATTGCAAAACAAGTACATGCTAATAGCCCAATGTAACCCAATACAGAGCTAAACCCTACTATAGAGCCATTATCACATTCAAATATAATTTTTTCATTTTGATATTTTGTATTTTTCACTGGACTTGGAGGTGCAGTGGACAGCCATATGATACATATTATTGACTGAATTAGTGTGAACAGAAATATGGTGCCTCTCTGCTGAGAAACACCAAACCACTTCATCAAGTTGTTACCAGGAAGAGTGGCTTTGAATGCCACTATCACCACAATTGTTTTCACAAGAATGCAAGAAACACACAAAACAAAACTGATTCCAAATATTATGTGCCTCAGTATGCAAGTTAAATCGGTGGGCTGTCCAATAAAACATAAGGCGCATAGAAAGCAAAATGTTAAGGATACCAGCAAAAGAAAACTTAGTTCAGAATTGTTGGCTTTTACTACAGGAGTGTTCCTGTATAAGATGAAAACCACTAAAACGCAGATTGATAAGCAAACTCCAAATAATGAAACTGTTGTTAAGGTAATTCCCATTGGGTCTCCATAAGAAAGGAATTCAATTGCTTTTGCAACACACTGTGTTTTATCCAAATTTGACCAAAAATCCTCTGGACACTTGAGACATACAATGGAATCTGTAAAACATGAAGAAATACAGTTAATTGGGAAACGCTACAGTCAGAAATTTCTAATATTTATTGAGAAGCTGCATGCAGAAGTAGAAATAGTTCCTGCACATTTCATTTTCCCTCTTTAAAAATCACAAATTTAAAAACCATCTCGAATGAAGCCAGTTGCTTGGTCACGAGCTAATTCTAGCTGAGAGCCTCTCCCTTTTTTTGCTTAAGCTAGACATATAATATATAAGTCTGGAGACAACAATGAATGAATTGTACTTAAAACTTGGTGGGAACAATTAGACGGCTCATTGCATATCAGATTTCTAAACCAATCCAACACCTTATGAATGCAGCAATTAAGGGAGGTGATTTTGAACTGCAAAGATCTGAGGGGCTCTAGTTAACCAGGTCCAACAGACAGCAAACTTTGAATTACGCATGCATTTGAAGTAAGTGGTGTGTCACATCCCTTCAAATGTCCTGCTGTTAATAGAACTGATAATGAAGAGTCCTGGTAGATGCAGATGTCATGCTCAAAACACCCAAATCAACAAGTCTGCCTAATAACACCAGTAAAATCAGGGAGAAGGCTGCACAGTAAAAATGACAGAAAGATATCATCGCAGACAGAAGTTCTTCTTAAACCTGTGGAGCCCAGTAGCTGTGGGGACTACGTCTGTCTGGCTATCTGTCTCCACTGTAGCAGTGCTCATTTCATTGTGCAGATTAATTATTAGGATTCAGTTACCATATGCTACTGAGATCTTGAATAGATAACAGCAATGTTAGTTTTATCTCAGTGTCAAGTAATTTGTTTAGTATCTTTTTCTCTCTCCCTGCAACCCGAGCAGTGATTTAAAATTCATGGACTGGCGCAGTTGGGGGCAAGTGTTTAGGAAGAAGCCCTGTGGGTATAGCCTTTGCAGTGCAGGATTTTGCAGATGTTTACTTCACACTTTTTAATAGGTTGTTCCCAGTCATGTGTTCTCATTTGAGTATCATGTCTGGCCCTGCTAGACTAGCCTCTAACAAAAGTGCTCTGAGTCTAAGGACCTACTCTTATTGAGAAAGTGAAAGGTTTGAAGATAAACTGCAAAAATGAAAATGAGAGTGCTGGGGGTGTAGCATGCTTAAATAATTGAGGATTAACTGAACCCCTATTTTAAATATTCCATAATAATAAGCAAGCCTGTAAACTACATAAAATATTCAACCTCAATTAACCCATTTCAAAATCCATTTTCTTCTTCCAATTTGTAAGAAACTGCAGTCTGTCAAAGCAGAAAAACACACAAGTCAAGGTGAAGCAAAGTCTATTGTCTGGACAATTTGCAGAATAACTGAAGTTTACGAATTTGACTTATGGAATCAATCAAAAGTCCTCAGCAGAAACATATAAAGAACAATCACATGAGCTCAGAATTAAGCCAGAGCTCGGTCACTGCCCACTGCCATTTTACTTGCTGAATAACCACCTCCCATTTACACTTCAAGCAGGTGCCTGAATGGGTGGCACTTATTGCATAACTTTAAGGTACAACTACCTGCTCTTCATTAAATACTCAAAACAAAACAAAGATATGTTGATCTAGTAGTATGAATTAATAAAGCTACAGAACAAAAACCTACAGATCATTTTATTGGGACAGCACAGTAGTTAATACATCTCCCTTAATAGCTCCATGAATATGCAAGGAAACTACAGTGCCTGAATGAAACCCACACAGACAAATACCTCCTAGACAATAACTACACTGGGAATTGAGCCCAGCTAACTGGGACTGTGGGGGTGGCAGTTGTAACACCTTTGACTTCATGCTGGCGTGATAGTTGTAATACATTGTTATATGCTGTGCCATTGATAACTGAGGTGGAGGGTACAAGTACCATAGGTTACTGAAGACTTGCAGATGTGTAGAAGGTATTTCACGTAAAGGAGCAAACATAATCAGCCTGAGTGCACATGAGCAAACAAAGATAACAAATGCCAAGGATGAATGAAATGTGACCACAGATCAACCATGGAAATGTACAATGAAGAAAATACCAGAAGCAGAAATCAGAAAAAAAGTCTGACCCATTATAGGGCTAGAGCAAACACAAATCTAGCATAAATTCTTAGCTTTAATGAGCAGACATTTGGCTCAGATAACAGTTGGTATCCAGCCTAGAAAACCTAAAAATAAACAAAAGCACTTTTTAGATATATTTAAGAGAGCGGTGTTGGCAATATCAAAATATCTATGTGCCAACTAGCAAAATGTTATACACCCTGATGATACGGTGTAATAATGGTCACACGCCAAAATATTGCTTATTTAATATTAATATAGATCATTAAATATATACAGTTAATTATACATTATTCTATTTATTATCAATAGTAGGGACTGTGTAGAACTTTAATGAAGTGTCTCCTTAAAATGACATGCATTATTATTTTCCAATTTTTGTACTTTACTTGTGATGGATTTTTTCAAAAAATGTTTTCAGTTCCTCTCACTGTTATATATTTCTTTTAAAGCTTGTACTTCCAGTTACAGTACTGTGTACGTCAAGTTGCTTGGAATAATTCATCAGAGTACAAAAGTGTATCATGGTTTCTTATCAGTATTGAACATTTATAGAAATGAATGCCTGAAGAAGCCATCCACATTATTGTAAGTGGTAATGAAGTTACATTGTAATGCTTTCAATAAATTCTATTTACCAGTCTCACTGCTGATCTCTCCATCATCGCAAGGCACACAGTCAAAACAACAGACAGGTTCTCCTTTTCTTGTAGCTTTTCTTGTGCCTTGCTGACAGCTTTTACTGCATACAGATTCTGGAACCTGAAAGACAAAAAGAAAACATATGCATAAGTTAATTTGGTTTAAAATGTCATTTTAAACATGAAATGGCAAAGTTATCTATTCTTATTCCATAGAAAATTTGTATTATGTTTAAAACAGAAAATGTCAGAGTACAACCAGTTTCAATGCCAGAACAAGGTTATGCCTACCATCCCAAACTTCCAAAATATTTCATCCTCTTTCAACAAAAGATCATTCCCAGCACCAGCTGATTCATCAAAAAGACCAACAGTTTTCACTCTGACTTCACCATGTTCATCCATTTGCCAGCTCATTATGTCATAGATTGCTGGAGGATCTCCATTTTCATCAAACATTATTCTTTCTCCCAAATGATTACTGAAGTTAACTTTCTTTAAATAGTGGAAAAGCTTAAACACAAAACCCAACACAACTCAGAATTAAAATATTTAAAAAAATGATTAGTGTAATATTTTTTAAATGTGAAAAACAAATTTAAGTTTAAAGTTAGAGTAAAAAAAATGATGATTCAGGCTTCAAAGTTGAGGTAACGTTTCATCTTCTTACCTGCCAGGGCTGTACACTTGTAATATTTGCACATGCATTGTCAAAGGGTCCTTTTCCACTTTCACAAGATATCAAATTATGAAGTGCATGTGCCAATGCATACACTGCCTTATAAATGTTATAAGAGGTACGTAATTGTGATACATCACTGTATCCAGTTTTAGTGCTGCTAATATTCTCATATCCTGTACATATCGGATGATCAACAGACACATTTTGTCCTTGAATGATTTTCTGAAACTTGCATCCAAACATTGTTTCCCAGAATTGAATGAGCAACCTTTTATTTGGATTAACTTCAGGATGCGCCTGAAGAAGAAAGTTTTGGAATCCTGGGATTTCTCCTCTACGTATTGCAACTCCAATTGTCCCCCCTAAACAGGCAAAGACTTCTTTAGTGGCCAAGGCCATAGAGGTAGCCCATGCCTCACTTGCAATCCATTGCCTCCCCGTGATGTTTTGCCTGACCAGCTCCATTACCACAGGAGTAAAATCAACTCTGGATGATAAAACAACAATCACTTTTGCAGTTGATTGTTTTATTTTATCCACTATTTGCAGCACCTTTGATTTTGTTACTAATTTAGGAATGGTTTCTGAGAAAGAAATGCATCCAAATGTTTTAACTTCTTCAATTAATAACTTTACTGCATTTTGTCCATAATCATCATCACTTGCTAGAGCCCCTACCCAGGTCCACTTGTAATGTTTAAGAATTCGAATCATAGCTTTGATCTGAAAGGTATCACTTGGAACAGTTCTAAAGAATGATGGAAACTCTAGTTTGTTGCTTAAGCAGGAACATGTTGCATAATAACTGACCTGTGAAGCAAATATTATAAATTGCATAAATACTATATCCCAAGATAATGTACATACTGTATTTAAGGCCACAATAATGATGTGATGGCTAAATTATAGTCAATAGCCACTGATATACAGTACATAAATGCCAAAGGTTTCTCATTTCAATAATAATAATATTAATATAAAATGAGGAAAGTAAGGCTCAAAAACTTCAAAAACACATAAATATACACATTTATATTATGAGGAAATTTAGCTTAATTTATGTTTAAAATACAACAATCATGAAAAGAAGCAATAAATGTACCATAGGCATCCGGAACAAACCCACTATCCGTGATATTGCAATAGAATGTGTTGATGCAGGGTCCCCAACAATTGCAAGAACAGGAGGAGATCCATAGCAGTCAGAAGCCTCCATGGCCTCACTCTCTCCAGCAAAAAGGGCAGTGGCAGCTCTCAGTGCCATTGGCATCTTTTGGCAGTTGTCGTACAGTCGGTATCCTAAAGTTATATTCGGCAGAAGAGTTTCATTTCTGTTTATTTCCTCAATAGCAAAAACCATTGCTTGTGCCCTTTGAAATATGGAGACATCAAAGCTGAAGAAAACAACATTAGTGTTTTTACATAATACATCTTTAAAAGACTGGATAAATACAACAAGCATCCATTTGGATTCTAGCAGTGTTAACTCTCAAAGTGTCTGCAAAGTATCCTTAGTGAGTCTGGATTATGGGTGAATTTTTTTGAAGAATATACTTTTAACTATAAGTGAACTTAAGTGATAAGTGAGCTTAAATTACCAACCTAAGGAAATGTACCATACCAACAATCCATGTTTAATCTGCTATGCAAGTGTACTTTACATTTTGCCATTTCCAAATTTTTAGTGAATGAAATTGTTTCAACTTACCCATCACACTTCCACTGTTCAGGCTTTGCTCTGAAAGAAAAATCTGGTGGGATTATTTTAACACTTATTTCAAATATGCCTCCTAAGATAATGTCGCCCTTTTTATACAGGCTATTCATTTCAAAAAATTCCTGAAATGTACATGCTGGCCGTTTTTGTGCTGTGGTAAAAAGTAAACTTATTGACATTAAAAGGTGCAAATGGAATGTCATTATTTCACAATCTCTAAAAAAGAAAAAAGTGGAAAGTAAAGGCATCTCTCTTCATTTATGTAGTTTATTTTTCCCCCAAGTGTCTCACTGAAGAAATGCTAGCAGGGATTTAGTTCACAAGGGGCCTGGCAACTTGTTCCTGAGTCGAACAGAAAATAAACAGAAATATAAATATTTTATTTTTTTGTGTGAGCAATTTTGACATGTAACTAAAATTCATAATACATTAAACTCTAAATGATACACATAAAAAAATTAAAATGTAAATGGTTGGAATCATTTCATGCTTAGTCCATTTCAGGATCAAACAGCACACAGTTTAATTATTAGGGATTTATTTTAAGTTATAATATAATCAGCACATGCTCCTACATAGTATCATAGCATTTGCTTTTTAAAAGGTTTTTCTAATAATTTAAAACTACTTAAAGTATAATTTTTTTTAAATTGCTCGCTTTTTTTCAAATGCACAGGAACAAAACTTTACATACTGTATGAGGTGATTGACTGTTTGGTGGATTTTCAAAGCAGTCTGTAATCAGCAGCTCCCTGCAAGTGTTTTTGAATGAAACGGTTAAGTTTAACTTGAGTACTAAAAATTCTTCCATAGACAAAGGCAGGGATTCAAATACAACTGAGAAGAGCAAAAGTTGACATATGAATACTTTATAAGATTGAAGCCAAGGACTAGGGAATTTGACTGTTTCTGTAATCCCTTGGAAAATTTCTTGTCAGTTTGTAAATGTTTTATCCATTTATTAAAGGATAATGAAGCTGGAGACTGTTACAGGTAAACAACAACAACATTTTCATACAAAAGTAGCTTAAAGTGCTTTACATAATGAAGAATAGAAAAATAAAAGACACAGTAGGAAAAATAAGATAAGTCAGCATTAATTAAAATAGAATAAGAGTAAGGTCCGATGGCCAGGGTGGACAGAAAAAACAAAAAAAAACTCCAGACGGCTGGAGAAAAAAATAAAATCTGTAGGGATTCCAGACCATTAGACTGCCCAGTCTTCTCTGGGCATTCTACCTAACATAAATGAAACAGTCCTCTTTGGATTTAGGGTTCTCACGGAAGGACTTGATGATGATGGTCACGTAGACTTCTGGATTTTGATCCATCCATCATTGTTGGAGCATCATGATGCTTTGAGTAGGTGGAGGTGGCACAGGCCGCCACCACAAAGAAACCGGAAAAAGAAACAGAAGAGAGAGTAGGGGTCAGTACGGATTTTGGAGTCACCATGAATAGTTATTATGATGAATTGAACATACAGAGTACCAATATTAAGTTAAAGTGAAGTTATGAAAAGGCCATGTTAAAGTAATGTGTTTTCAGCAGTTTAAAAAAAAAACATGTAACCTACAGTGTCAACAGCTAACTTTTCAAATCTAATGCTGACAAAAAAAAAAAAAAATCCAAACAACATTTACAAAAGCAAATTTGCTGAATGTTCTGAGATAATTATCTGAACAGAACCTGCTTCTCCAACATCTTAAACATAACTTGGCAACCTTCAGGCTGAAACAGTAGACTCTAGAAAAAAAAAAGAGCATAGCAATAGGGGCTACAGGTTTGCACCAGCAAAATCGAGTTATATATGGTGTGTTGCCCAAGTGTTGTACAGATATGATGCTTCATTAGGAATGCATATAAGTTTCTGAATTGAGAAAATTCAGTTTTCAGTATTCATTCTAGAAACAATGTCCAAAAAAGTGCCATAAATAAAGTCTGTCCGACAGCTCTGTATAACACATCTAAGGATAGGTGAAAAGATTAGTGACACCATTGACAGGTTTTCAGAGACTCTCCTCAACATCATACCCTAGTCCTGGTTAAATTGAAGATATTCCAAGATTAAACATGTGGCTGAAATCTGGCTGCATAGTTAACGTTTACAGGATTTTCAGGTGCATTTTAGAATAGGAATGAAAGTACAGTAATTAATAGGGGGGATAGTTTGTGCAGGGTTCACTGAGGATTGTTTAACCTTCAGATTGAAACCCTGTATATTATATTATATATAGTAATTTTGTTAAACATTTCAAAAACATAATCTTTATAATACAACAAAATATATAATATGCAATATTTATTAAACATTTAATAACCTTTTAGAAAAAAGCAATCATAGAAACAGAAATAGGCTAAAATTTCTCATCTTTATGCCAGATGTAAAATAGCTAAAGTTGTTAAACAGGATAACAGTTGTGACAACCAGGGGGTCCCTGGGAGCCCCAAAACCCAATCTCAGTAACACAACACATGATGTATAAATAAAATAGACTCTTTATTCACACAGGCACTTTTAAACTCAATACTCCCCAGATATTAGACACCAAATCACAATAAATCAATACTATTCTTTCTCGTTCTTTCCTCCGTCTGAGTATCACCGCACTACATCTCAACTCTGATTCGTCCATCTGTGGCAGCAGGCTTTCTTTAATGTTGGACCCAGGAATGCTTCCAATGTCATGCCACTTCTTCCAGGAAGCACTTCTGGGCCATAATGAAAGTAGGGAGGTCCTCCCCTGATGGCACCCTCTATTGGAATGTAGGGATCCCAACAGGGTTGCAGTTCTGGACTCCATATTCCTGCGGGTGTCCCAACTAGGTTCCCATATTAGGACCACTGCCATCTTGCATATGAGGAATGGAACCTCTCTCGAATCTCAGTTTCCACTAATCCATCCAATTTCTCCTGCAATCCAGACACAAAGTTATTTCTCCACAGGCCTTTTGTCCGGGTAACATTTTTTCCTGTCTAATCTGGGATGCCCGTTCTCCTCCTACACTGTACACCTGCAGTTTAATTGGGAGCAGGGCCAGTCAAGCCATTAGGTGACATAGTTGGCTGTTTAAGACACCATCTTCTGGGGGCTGCCAATTTGGCAAGCCAATTTCTCTTCGTTTCTGATGATGCGTACTGCATTCTACATCCTCCTTGTGTACTTAAAGTATAAGTTCGATATTTTTCATATTGATGTTATTTCTTCACAAACATGGTATATATGAATTTACCACCCAAAATTGTGTTCTAAAATCCACCACTTTCTACACATTTTTAAAAATATCTTATTAACATTGTGTTTTATATTGGAATTAATGGGGCATGAGTATTCAAGGAAAACAAAAGCCTTAAAACTTACTGAATGCACTAATTTTTCAAGCCAAGACAGTTGTTGATTATTGATCCGTGTCTTACCATTACACACACTTTATCAGGAATATGCAATAATATGATTATTCCCAGATTCCTTTTGTTGTCACAAACTTGCGTCAGAAGCAAGGAAGACATGCTTTCTTTTTTTTTTTGAAGTTTTATTAATTTTATTGCAATCATTCCATACAAATCAATCAGTTTTTACAAAAAGTAAAACTGAGTTAAGAACAAGTCAACCCCCACCCCTGAGAGAGAGAGCAAGGCAAACGTCGTAAAATTTAAGGCTTGTGAACATATCTAAATTAATAAGTTTGATAAGCCAATAGAGATGAATGCAGAAGACAAAAAAATACATAAATAATTGCTTCCTCTGTGCTTTAAGAGCTTATTTTAAAATATTACTGATTAAATCCTGCCATGTTTTGAAGAAAGTCTGTACAGATCCTCTAACTGAGTATTTGATTTTTTCCAATTTCAAATAGTATAAAACATCGGTTTTCCACTGACTTAAAAGAGGAGAGTTTGGGTTCTTCCAGTTTAGCAGAATAAGTCTGCGTGCCAAAAGTGTAGTGAATGCAATCACAGTTTGTTTGTCTTTCTCCACTTTAAACCAATCTGGAAGAACACCAAACACAGCTGTTAGTGGATTAGGAGGGATTGTGAGACCAAGGCTGTAATAAAAAAATTTTGGTCCAGAATGATGTTAGTTTGGTGCAGGCCCAGAACATGTGACCCAGTGAGGCTGGGACTTGATTGCACTGTTCGCAGGTTGAATCATGCCCTGGAAACATTTTGGAGAGTTTTAGACGAGACAGATGTGCTCGATATATAATTTTGAGTTGTATAATTGTACGCTTTGCGCATATGGAGCTCGAGTGAATTCTTTGCATTGCTACTTTCCACTCCTTTTCTGACATATTAATTGAGAGATCTTTTTCCCAGTGTCCTCTTGGATCTTTGAAAGGGAGGGACTGTAAAATGATTTTATATATTGCAGAGATGGTGTCTGAGTCCTTGAGATTGAGCAATATTTTTTCCAGCATGGATGAGGGTGCAAGATGAGGAAAATCGGGAAGGTTCTGTTTAACAAAGTTCCTAATTTGAAGATTGTGAAAGAAATGTGTAGCTGGAATGTTAAATTTGGAATATAATTGTTCATAGGATGCAAAGACGTTGTCTATATAAAGATCTCTAAGCAAGTTAATCCCAAATTTTTTCCAGATATTAAAAGCTGCATATGTTTGCGAAGGTTGAAAGAGGTGGTTTTCTTGCAGAGGTGCCACAGATAAAAGCTTCTCAGTCTTAAAATGCTTTCTACATTGGTTCCGTATTCTGAGTGAGTGAAGCACAATTGGGTTATTAGTATATTGCCGATAACTTGTGTTTATTGGGGCACAGAGCAGGGAATATAAAGAAGTACTGCAGGATTTTATTTCTATTGCAGACCAAACCTGTGTATGTTCTTCTGTTTGTGTCCAGGTTTTTATCACTTGTATGTTTGCTGCCCACTAGTAAAACTGGAAGTTAGGTAGAACCATGCCGCCTTCTGCCTTTTGTCTTTGTAGGGTTGCTCTTTGGATATGTGGATGTTTTGAGTTCCAAATAAATGAGGTTATTGTTGAATCTAATTGCTTAAAAAATTATTTATTGATGTATATTGGGATGTTTTGAAATAAAAAGGAGCTTAGGAAGAATATTCATCTTAACAGTGTTAATTCTTCCAGCTAGAGTGAGATGAAGGGTTGACCATCTATGCAAGTCTTGTTTAATTTTTTCCATGCAGATGGCAGAATTTTGTTGATAAAGAGCTTTATGTTTACTTGTGATGTTTACCCCTAGGTATTTAAACTGTTCTGCAATGATAAAAGGTAGGGTATCTAATCTAATATTATATGCTTGAGAATTCACTGGAAAGAGTACACTTTTATTCAGATTAATTCTGAGACCAGAGATCTTTTGAAATTCTGTGAGTGCTGTTAAGACTGCAGGCACAGAATTTTGTGGGTCTGATATATACAGTACCATATCATCTGCATATAGTGAAATTTTCTGTTCCAGTCCTACTCTGATAACCTCTTTATCTGATCAATATTTCGATAGTGTATAGCCAGTGGTTCAATGGCGATTGCAAACAATAGCGGTGACTAGGGGCATCCTTGTCTGGTACCACGTTCTAGTTTAAAGTAGTCTGAACAAATGTTGTTGATACAAACTGAAGCTTCTGAATTGGTATACAGTAGTTTAAACCATGCACAAATGTTTGGGCCAAACCCAAATTTCTCCAATGTAGTATAAAGATATTTCTATTCAATCATGTCAAATGCTTTTTCTGCATCCAATCATAATAATATTTCTGGGGTTTTTGATTTAGTTGCGAAATTACTAGAATAGATGAAGAACATGCCAGAATACCAAGCAAGGCTCTACATAGGAAAAGGCAGGCTCTACATTCAGAACTAAACCTCTTGACAACTAAAGAAACTGAACAGCTAATTTATAAATCCAGACATCATTACTATGAACATGGAGAGAAAGCTAATAAGCTTTTAGCTCAACAAATTCACAAGCAAGAAGTGTGCAACGCAATCTCAGTAATCATCAACATAAACTGAGACAAAATCATCATCCACAAAAATATAATGCACATTTTCAGAGACTACTATAAATCCCTATATACTATTAAATTTAAAGAAGACAATACACAATCTAATGCATTTCTGGATACATTACAGATACCACAAATAGACACTTTTAGTGCGGAGGAACTTGATAAACCTCTGGTGCTATCAGAATTACTAGATGCTATAAAGTCACTTCAAGGCGGAAAAGCAACAGGCCCTGATGTCTACCCTGCAGAATTTTATAAGAAATTTTCCGGTCAGCTAGCTCCCCTCCTATTAGCAACATATACAGAAGCTAGAGACAACCAAACTCTTCGTCAAACTTTTCGTCAAGCACTAATCACCGTTTTTCCAAAATAAAATAAGGACTTATTACAATGTGCATCATACAGACCAATTTCAATTCTGAATAATGACGTTAAAATACTCTCCAAAATCATAGCTAGAAGGATGGAGAAAGTGCTCCCCTCGGTAATATCACATGATCAAACTGGATTTATCAGGGACCGACACTTATCTTCAAATCTTCGACGCTTGTTTAATGTAATAGACATGCTTTCTTTCATTGAAACTCAAAGCAGATGTAATTAGTAAGTTTTAGGCTTTTATTTTCTGCTGGTGCTTCCATTATAAAACGCCAGTGGGGTAAAGATATTTATTTATTATTTATTTATTAGAAACTTTTGAGAAAATGCTGAACTTTGGAACACATTTTCCCGTGGGAAATGCATATATGCAATGTTTGTAAAGAAATAACTTTGACTTGAAAAATACCAAACTTTAACAACAGACACCTTTTTTAATCAAGATGTATGGTGGTTTACAGATAAATGTTTTTACCAATTGACTGGCAGATCCATCTTCTTTAAATTCTTTCCTCTTATCTCAGAGATAAATCCTCCACACACACTGATGCCACTCGAAGCTATGCATCTCTAGTGCACTGCAGGTAGTGACAGAGAGCAGCTGTTAAACAGGGTTTGCAACAGCAGAAAAATTTGAAATGGATTGTGGAAGCATGAAGAAAAAGGTGATATGTCATGTTATAATAAAGACAGCATTATAGGCTAGTTCTAGTGACAGTGAATTATACAAAGGTGATGATTTTTATATAGATGGTAAACCTTGACATCACGTCTGAATGTGCTTGATTTGAAATGAGTTTTGGGCAACTTTCAAATCTGCCTTTCACCGAGTTCTTGTGCAAAAAGCAGATCTCAGGTACACACAATTCCATACAGAATCAGCTCATTAGTGATGGTAGTTCATTGTAAGTTTACCTGAGCTCAATACAATAAATGTGCACAGAAACTAGGGTGCTCATTTCATTTAATGTCTGACATTTGTCTAATGTCGTGATGAGTTGCTGGCTTTCTTTGCACTATGTAATAAAATGTTTTGTTGACAAATCACAAACTACCTTGTACAAATGCTCAGTGTAGTGTGTGACTCCTAAGCTTTGACATTAATCAATCAATAAATCAATCAATCAACATTTATTTTTATATCACATATTCATACAAAAAAAATGTAGCTCAAAGTGCTTTACAAAATGAATAGAAAAATAGAAGACACAATAAAAAATAAACATAAGTCAACATTAATTAACATAGAATAAGAGTAAGGTCCGATGGCCAGGGTGGACATTACATACTAGCTTTTACATGGTTCCCTCAAAACGCCTATGGGGAGCCACAAACAATCTTTTATGCCTAGAGTCCCACTCAGTCCTAAGTCCACATACATAATGGTGCTATCTGGACATCATTGACATCACCAAGTTATGTAGGAGTCAGAAAGGTTTTAAAAAAAGATCATACATTCATCTTGAAGTTTCTGTAATGTCACAGTAATTAATCCTAGTACCTAAGCAGGCAGTAATGAGTATGAACCATGAGGTTGCTTTACATATTTTTTATGACAATGTCATTGAGGACTTTGCAGCAAGGAAGTCCGGAAAGGTTAAAAAGTAAATAGAAATGTTCTTATTGTCATTCATTGTTTGGCTCCACATGGACTTAAACCAGCATTGATATGAAAGCATGAAATGTTATACTTAAGGAACAGTATGATTTAAAATCACAATATTGAGTTTGTTATTTGATTTTTGATGTTGTTATTTTCACAAAACAACAAAACCTCTCTATCGCTATATATAATCTTCATTTGGATCTTGATCTTTGTTTGTCTTCGAATGAATTAGAAGAAGAAGCACTAGATGGCAGTAGAGAGACAGCTAAAACATAGGCATTGCATTAAGAATCTTCTCTTAGGCTTATACTACTACTGAAGACTGTAGTACTCCAGTCACACCTCAAAACACAGACATTCAAACTAAACAAATTATTGTGCTTTAAATTAACTAAAAAGATCTTTATTTAGATCTTGATCTTTGTTTGACCGCGAATTCCACACATGCGTAAACCACCTTCCAGTTTAGTACGTTGTTGTTACTCATGGATGTCAACAATGTGCCGGAATAACGAAAGAGGTGGTGGACAGCCTGGTTAGCTCCTGAGGCCTGGTTAGAGAATGAGATTGCCAAAGATAAAAGGTACGTGCCTACATAACATGAATGAATGAAAGAAAGACAGTGGGTAAAATGAATGACAACGTAACAGCACGTTCCGGAAATTATTATTGTTACGTTGTAGCCAGCGAGTGCTGTGCATCTCACAGTTGTACCGTGGCTTGCTCACATGTCAGTGAAGTGATCCCTATTTATGCTTTAAACAGCCTGGATACCTATGTGTCCCCCTTTTATAACTATTGCTCCGTGTATATTGCCTTACTCTTTGGATTGCCACAAAGCAACCTGCGCGACTAGAGAAAGGTTGAGAAGAGATCATGAGAGGAAACGACAGCGTAGTGAAAACGAGATGGACTGTGAACGAACAGAAGCAGAAATACTCCTACACCACCACATAATTACGATTCGGACAGTGATTCCGAGTAGGCCGTTCCTTTCGAATCAATATCCAAGGGTTTTCTTTTGTAATTTTGTTTCCCTTATAAAAAATCATAATGCTGTGCGACGAAGGGCCCAGTTCATGGCTGGCAGCCGTGTTTAAATAGGGAGCCCTTCACAGACAATTTAACACGCAACGTAGTTGGGCGCACATGGCTAGTATATTATATTTATCCACCTGCTCTAGAGCAGCCAATTACAGCAGCAACAGCAGCCACAAAATAACTATTGGTCACACTTCAATTGTAGGCTGGATATGAACCAGAAGGTACAGTTAAACATCGTTTTGAGCTACAAAGTGTATAGTACTCTGGTGCCATATAAAAAATCAAGGAAAACTTACAGTGACATTATTTTTGCAACAGATATAATCAATAAGTAGCATGTAACCGTGATTTGTTTTCTATGAGTATGCCGACATAAACTGTATGTGAGCTTTCCTATACAATCATCCTTTTTTTATATAACTTATTGTTTATCTGAACTGCTTTTTCACAATAAGTCACATTTCTTTTGACATGCCTCTGATAAAATTTTAAAGTTCTGCCTGTTATGAATTGAGATACTCTGTTTAAAATATAGACCAAGAGATTGAAACAAAAATCTCAGAAGATGCCAGCATTGCTAAGGACCCTCATATTCCCCACCCTTCACTTTTTTCTGTTGAGCAAAGAACAATCAGTGTTTTCATCTTCTTCAACCTGCAACTTCAGAGTTAGATATTAGATAGAACTTTGTGTTCTCAGGTGGAAATTTGGCTTTTCACAGACACTCTTTAAATAAATAAACAAATAAATAAATAAAAACACATTGGTCTAAAAACACACCAGAATAACTATAAAGCAAAAAAATTTAAATAAATAAATAAAAAAGAAAGACTCATAATCACAGTGAGGCATTTTGCAGAAGTATTGCTGTTGGTATAAAGGAGCCCCAGTCATGTTTCTTGACACGCTTCGGTTGAATAATTCATTGGCTGAAAGTCCTTGGTGTTAGTGTGTCAGAGAGGATGCACAGCATTGTTTCATTTTAACACTCTCCTTTGCTACTACCTCCAGTGGGTCCTGAGTGTGTCCTATAACTGAGCTTACCCTTTTATTTAGCCTAGTGATTCAATGGGCCTCTCTTAACACTAGAGTTACCAAAGCCTGTGAAAAAACTTGTAATTCCTGTGATGCAGAAACGTGTCCCCATAGTAACTAGCTTGCTGTACAGCAGCACAATGAGGTAGTTAAACGTCATAGTTATTATAACAGGGAAAAACAGAGAACGAAGGATTTTAAATAAGTGGACTTACTGTCAGCCATTAGCATATGAAGGGAGGGGGTTACCATAGCTCCTTATTCTCTGGCTGTCTTCTTGCAAATAAAGATGCATGCACCAGTCCAGATACAATGATAAATGTGGTGCTTTGGTCAGACACTTGTGCTGTCCTCAGGAATCTGAGAAAAGATAGCCGTGGGGGGAAAGGTTATTTTAAAGGCATTAAGTTTCTGTTGGTTTAAAGTATTTTTTTTTTGAGTTTGTTATTTCTGAGATTGCAGATGTAAGAAAGTGCTATTGGTTTTGTTGTTATTGTTTCTATTGAGTAGGGCTAGGTTTAGTTTGGTTATGAGGCATTTAGGTCAATTTCCCCCTGAAAGAGAATACAGTTAGTGTCCTCCTGCAGAAGTGCGCTCCGAGAGAGAAATGACAGCGGCTTTATAAGGTGTGGGACATTGTCAACTAGGGGGGTTCGTTTGACTGATTTGGGATTACAGAGGTGTTCATGGGCTGCTTGCAGGGAGAATAGCAGTCTCCTATTAGTCAGTTCAGGCTCCTGATTGTTTGGAAGTTTGAGGAGCTCAATTAAGAGTGCTTCAGAGCCTTATTTCTTAGTTAATGGTCAGGCAGTTTTTTTTCTTGTTTACTTTGAGCATAAAGCCATGTTTTGGTTATTTTTGTTTTATTTTTCTCTTTATTTTCTTTTTGAACAACGAATATCCTTGCTGAAGTTTATGGGTTATTTTTCTTTGTAAAATTTCTGTGTGTGAGTGTGGGTACTATATATATTCCTGCAACAGAAATCTTCTTTCCAAAGGACTGATATAATAAACAGCTGTTTTACTTTTATCCATTCTTCCTGCTGTAATTCTTTTGTTTGAACTCTGCTGGCATCAAATTCTGGTCCTGGTCAGTCACAAACAACTAGCAGGTTACCTACTCCTGTAGGCATCTTGTGACAATTCCGGCCCAAATTAAATCCCTTTGCACCTCTCCATCAGTGTCTTTTGTCTTGTAAATGTCTCGATAAGCACAAGCAGCCTGCTATACCATCACCCCCCACTGCCCAGAGAAAGGGCAAAACGTTCTCCCAGCCCAAGCCTTGTTTATCTGGGAGTGAGGTACCTAGAGTTGCAGAGGGTAAATAATATATTGTTATTTGGAACACATGCAATGTGTGTTCCGTGTCTACAACAATCTATGTAAACACATTGTTAAAACAGAAACGTTTTTCATGTTTTAATAATAAATGAGAAAATGTAGACATGAGCTGTATAATGTGTAAAGACTAAAGTCCAAATATCAAATAAACACTGTTACCAGTCCAACACACCAGTGTGGAAAATTGCACCAGACCTTCACAGTGTTATAGAAGATGTGAAGGATGTCACTATCCACATTAAAGGAACACAGTCTTCTAAGGAAAAAGACCCTACTCTGCCCATTCTTTTATACTTTGTGTTCCAAGATCCAACCTGTTATTAATGTGGACCCCCAAGTACTTACATCCATTCCTTAAATAGTAACTGGACACAGAAGCTCTTTGGTGCTGTGAATGTCAATAACCAGCTCCTTAGTTTTGCTAATGTTAAGATGCTGACAATTCTCTTTGTACCAAGAAAAAAAAAACTTCTCTACCTGACCTATACATTCCCTTTATCAATACACCTTATATTTCTGACAGGGAAAAATAGCCTATATTATTTCATTGTTGGATGAAAAGCCTTGAAATGGTAGTAAACTAGTTATGACAAAAGTCATTGCATCACACTATGCAGCTCAAAACTATGTTACTCATTTGGCATTTTCATCAAAGATTTTAGAAATTGTTTTGATTTACCAATGAGGTCTGATATGGTAATTAACCACTTATACATGAGATGTTCCATTAATGGTACATAGCCATATTTCAAAACTATTTGTGTACGCTGCAGTAAGTCCATATGCTAATCAAAACCAATATTTGCAGTTTTACACACCTACTGGTGTCTGTTACAGTATTGCCTGCTCTCATTTATTATTAAAACGTGATTTGCATGGTTATACTGCGAGCAAGCAGTGTGAACCTGTTTTTAGCAAAGATGTCACCTACAGTACTTCAATCCACATGCAGTGAAAGGCTCATTACCATTGGATAGCTGAGTTTCAGGCCATTCTGATGATGTATGGTTGTCTCAAATTGGCCATTCATATTACATGTCACAGCTGTGCATAAAAGACAGAAAATAAGTGGTTTATGTGATATCTTAAAGCATCATTACGCACAAAGCTTGAGTCAAATTCTAATCACACTTTTGACTCTATTGAGAACAGTGTTTAATGAAGGTCTTGATGCTTTACCTGATTTGTAAGTATTGCTTTAGTATAACTTTGAAGCTATGTGGTGTGCAGTTTTACACTTCAAACATCATGGGTTCAGTTACCACACTTGAATGATGTCTTCTGCACATTCTCCCTATATTAGTTTACAACAACAACAATTATTTATATAGCACATTTTCATACAAAAAAATGTAGCTCAAAGTGCTTTACAAAATGAAGAATAGAAAAATAAAAGACACAGTAAAAAATAAAATAAATAGTTTACTAAGCAGTGTTCTTTCAATTTCACCTTAAAGTACAGGCAGTGTTTCTTAGTGTACAGTACCACTGAATACTGTTATTTTGTTCCCGTTTTATGTGGGGGCCCCTCTTTTCATCAAATGTTACTGTACTCATGTCAATATAAAAAATATAAGTGCTGGATTCCTTTAGCTATCAGGCTCTTAAAAGAATGTCGTGGTGATTTTTAAAGGATGAGGAATGACAATAAAAAATGAAAAAGTAAATGTCATATCATAGTGTGACCTCTGAATACGCTCAACGGGCTTGGCAGGGTTGTGGAATTGCAGCCATAAAACGCTAAAATTATCTTACAAATGGATTATAAAAATAGTATTTTTTTTCCTTATTTCATGTGCCAGTACAAACAGTTACTGGTGGTGTTTTACGAATTCCAATACACCATTACCAATAGGTGAACTGTCAATAGATATGAGCCGTGGTTTGATTGTCAAAGAGATTGGTGAAATTCCCAATTCATGAACTAATTAAATATTTTGGCAGCCCCTGCGTCTACCAATGCCTGTAACTCCTAGCCTTCTATTACTACTGGCACTAATAAAGAAGTCAGGTATATTAATCCATTTTACCCACTGCTAAATAGTGTGACCTTACCTTATCTCAGCCTCCTGCTGAGATTTCTTCTCTTTCAAGTTTTGGTGGTTATTGGTGTTATTTCTTATTATTGTTAATTCCATATTCCTTTTGAAATGCCAGGATCATGCTGGTTAACTCTAATATTTTATAAAAAACTGAACCGTACATATGTAACCATGTTGGTTACGCTCCTTTTGTTGATCTTCTATTCTATCAATTCTTTTTAGTAATTTTTCCATTACAAGATTTTATGTGTTTTGTTTTTTTTTGTAAGGCCTGCAAAAGGTGTTTTCATGTGCTCCTCATTGTCTGTTGACCCTACATAACAATATTTTGGTAACCAGAGCATATAAAATGCACAAAATGGCACAGTGGATGAAAGTTTATCATTTTTGATGTTATAGAAAGTACCACTAAGTAAAAAAAATATGTTAGTACTGAATTGCTTGGATTCACAAACTGTTACAATGAGCTCTGGTAATTTTTAAAGGCCAAGGAGTAGCGATAAAAATATAAAAATAAAAGTAAAAGCATGACATCTAGTAGAATTAGTAGACTTCATTTCATCCAGTATTGAGTCTGGATATATCATATCTGTAATGCCCCAAAATCTTTCAGAGTAAAGAATAGTTTCAGGTGGTCTAGATCACACATACACAAAAGAGCATCAGCTTTACAATTTTTATCCCCAGGCATGTAGAAAATAATGAAAACAAGCCTACTAAAAAATAAAACCCAATGAGCTTGTCTAGAATTAAGTCTCATGGCTGGGCTCTCTTCAAATTCACTAAATCCTTCTGATCAGCCAGTGATGCCACTCTTCCACTGCTAATTTAATAGCTTACATTTTATGATTTCCAGTATCAATGCAAAAACTTTGACTAAAAATTTCAGCTTAGAATCTGGATTTTGAAGGATGGGTGGTTGAGAATCAACAATGATTTAAGTTGATCACAACCATAGTCCAAAAAAAATTCTTACTTAATTTTTTTTTAGCTGAAGAACTGTTAGGTGCGGGCAGCATGGTGGTGCAGTGGTAGTGCGTATACCTCACAGTAAGGAGACCTGGGTTCGCTTCCCAGGTCCTCCCTGTGTGGAGTTTGTATGTTCTCCCCATGTCTGTATGGGTTTTCTCCGGGTGCTCGTAGTCACATAGACTTCTGCCTTTAAATCCATCCATCATTGGTGGAGCATCATGAAGCTTTGAGTAGGTGGAGGTGGCGCAGGCCACCACCACAAAGAAACCGGAAAAAGAAACAGAAAAGAGAGTAGGGGTCAGTACGGATTTTGGAGCCACTGTGAATAGTTGTTATGAAGAATTGAACATACAGAGTATCAGTATTAAGTTAAAGTGAAGTTATAAAAAGGCCAGGTTAAAGTAATGTGTTTTCAGCAGTGTTTTAAAGTGCTCTACTGTATCAGCCTGGCGAATTCCTGTTGGCAGGCTATTCCAGATTTTAGGTGCATAGCAGCAGAAGGCCGCCTCACCACTTCTTTTAAGCTTTGTTCTTGGAATTCTAAGGAGACACTCATTTGAGGATCTATGGTTACGATTTGGAATATAAGGTGTCAGTCATTCCGCTATATAAGATGGGACGAGATTATTTAAGGCTTTATAAACCATAAGCAGAATTTTAAAGTCAATCCTGAATGACACAGGTAACCAGTGTAGTGACATCAAAACTGGAGTAATGTGTTCAGATTTTCTTTTCCTAGTTAGGAATCTAGCAGCTGCATTCTGCACTAGTTGCAAACGATTTATGTCTTTTTTGGGTAGTCCTGAGAGGAGTGCGTTACAGTAATCTAGTCGACTGAAAACAAACGCGTGAACTAATTTCTCAGCATCTTTCAGTGATATAAGAGGTCTAACTTTACTTATGTTTACAAGTTGCACATGCATTTGTCATATGTTGATAATGACCTTTTGATAAACCATTGCTATCACAAGTGTCAACATACACAAGAACTAGATATGAGATCAGTGTCTAAACTGGGCCTCACAAATAAGTGCAAGCTGTTTTTGGGTGTTTTATCTGATTTAATTTTTTGGTTACTGGATTCATATTTTGAATTTTTTATCCTTCGGTAGAAGAAAGGTTTGTGGATGACCAGTTTATTTCAAGTACACATGCAAAAAAGTTTGATTAATTATTCTTCTGCTAAAAATATAGAATCAAGGAACCAAAAAACCAACATAAATAATTATGTCAGATCATCCTTCCAAGATTTGAGATGCTTGAATTTGTTAGTTGCATATAGAATTAGCAAACTTGCCAAATATGAGAAAAGATTTCTAATTAATAATTGCCAAACCAATGTGAAGCATCCACCTGGATGATGCGTTGGCAGCCATTTTGCACCAATATATTCACCACACATTACCTTTTGAAGAGGTAAGAAACAGTTAGCCAATTACAGACAGGCAATGAATAGTGGGCCAGAATGACTAAACCATGGTGAGCAATTTAGCCAGGACTTCATGATACATCCTAATCCTTATGAAGGATTCACAGGAATCTTTTATGACCACAGAGAGTCAGGGCCTTGATTTTACATCTCACCTGAAGGATGGTGCCATTTTTACAATACAGTGTCCCCATCAATGCACTGGGGTATTTGGATCTTCATTAAGGTCAAATGGTAAGTGCCACCTGCTGGCCTCACCAACACCCTTTTTCCATCAGAAACTCAAAGTTTCCGTGGTTGATCTTCCATCCAAGTATTGGCCAGGCCTGAACAGGCCTAGCTTCAGGTGGAATGCCTGTTCTGAAGTGCATTTGATATGGCTGCTGGCCAAACCTGTCCAGTGTTAAAAGATAAACTTAAGTTTTAATTAATCTAATGAAAATTATATATATCTGTAATTATCTTGCCTTATGGTTTCTCTGCATCTGAAGGTGTGGTCTATATTGTTACAATAGGGAGGTGTATATATGCTCTATACACATTAATTAATCATTATAATATATGTGCAGTATATGTTTAAAGATTCCTTAGGATTCCCATCACAAAGAATCTGACCAACATAGCAACAGTGCAAGCAATGTTACCCCAACTGCAAATGCAGCCACATTTCCCCAGTCTTCATTTTCTTTGTTTTATTCACGTTGTATTAAAAATAATTCATGAACATAGGTACATTAGTTATGTAGCTGGCAGTACTAATCAGTTAATTAGTTATGTAGCTGGAAGTACTAATCAGTTAGCAAACTGACTCAAGTTGCAAATTATTTAATTTAATATTGACATCAATTAATGAAAAATAATGACTAAATAACAAAAGCAATATTTATTTATGTGGTACATTTTCATACAAGCAATGCAACTCAAAGTGCTTTACAAGAAGAAACAAAAACATAGTTAATATATAAAACATAAACAAACAAGATTAGGAAATAATATTATACAGTATGTAATAAAGAAAAAAGTAAGGTCGGATGGCCAGGACGACAGAAAAAAAAAAAAAAAAAAACCTTCAGTTAAGCTGGAGAAGAAACCAAAATCAGCAGGGGTTCTAAGGACAAAAGACTGCCCAGCCTCCTGTGGGCATTCTACCTTACATAAAAGGTCTAAATCAGTCCTCATGGTTTACAGGCTTCACATGGAAGAATTTGATGATGATGGTCATGTGGACATCTGGGACACCCACCATTCAATTCATAAATGTAGGGGGCAGTATGGTACTTTGATCAGGTGGTGGTGGCGCAGATCGGCACCAAAAAAAACCCAGAAAAGACAACAAAAATATGTTAAACCTCCAGAAAAGTTTTCTCTCCCATAGCAGTGTACAAACATGACAGATATTACGCAAAAGAGTTTAAAACGAACGTATAATCTGATTTTTTTTATGATCAGTTGAATATACGTATATATATTGAAAGATTGTAAATACTGTAGATACTATTAAAATAATATATTAATTGTGCTGCATAATGACTTTAGGCATCAATCTGCTGCAAATAAAATCAGTAGTCACTTAAAGTTCGACTCATCATAGCTTTTTTTGTGTTTCTTTCAGGCTTAAACAAAATAATGTAACACTTTGGACTAAATATTGCAACAAGGAGACCAAAACTTGAAGCTAAAATGGCAAATATTTCAACGGCTACTGTATATTTTCCAGGAGAGCTAATATAAGCAGGTATGAAAGTAATCCAAACTGCACAGAAGATCAGCATGCTGAATGTAATAAACTTGGCCTCATTAAAATTGTCTGGCAAGTTTCTTGCAAAGAAAGCCAATACAAAGCAGATTGAAGCTAACAAGCCAATGTATCCTAACAAACAGCTAAATCCTGTGAGAGAACCAACATTGCATTCAAAGATTAGTTTTGCTGTTTGAAACGTGGGGATTTTAGCTGGAACAGGAGGAGCTGTCATCAGCCATACTGTACATACTAATGACTGAATAAAGGTACAGAAGAAGACGGTGCTTCTCTGTTGTGCAACTCCAAACCATTTCATCATGTTATTTCCGGGGAGAGTAGCTTTAAAAGCCATTAATACAACAATTGTTTTGACAAGAATGCAAGAAATACACAAAACAAAACTAATTCCAAACATCACATGCCTCAGTCTACACGTCAGGTCTGAGGGCTTCCCAATAAAACACAAAGAACAGAGAAAGCACAGAGTCAGGGACACCAATAAAAGAAAACTAAGTTCAGAGTTGTTGGCCTTCACGACTGGAGTGTTGCGATAGTGTATAAAAACAGTAAGCACTCCAATTGACAAACAGGCTCCAAATAAGGCTGTACTTGTTAAAGTAATTCCCATTGCATCTTCATAGGAAAGAAATTCAACTTCCCTTATAACGCACTTATTTCTTTCATAATTTGACCAATACTCCATTGGGCATGAAACACAGGAAATGGAGTCTACATCAGGAAAAAATAGAAATCATTGTACTTATGCAATAAGACAAGAAATGAACAGCTTATGATCTTCAAATATTGGTAACAGATTTACATGAATTATGTAAGGAAAAAGACATTTTATTTCCATATAATGAACTTTTTTTAATAATAACTGTAGTATATGAAAATAGTGTTATTTTATATATCTCCAAAGAAGTATTTATATATCACACATTTTATATATCACAAAGCTTACTTTGTTTCTTTTTATTCAATGTTTGTCTAAACATTTTTAATCTGCTTTTTTTCTGGGACTGAATTGCCAGAATGTTTATTAAATTATGGTGACTGTATTTGCATGATTTATTATGTACCATAAAGTCTTCTGCATAGTGTCATTAAAAAGGTCACCCACAATGACCCAGTCCTTGTTTGATAAATGGTTCATGCAGTTTCATCAAGAAAATGTCCTTTATTATAATTCAAATATTCAGAAGCATCAGTAAGGATAACTTCTGTTGGGTAGATTAAAGCATCTTTAACAAACTGTTTAATGATTAACAGTTGCATCATTTCATTTTTATTATCATAACAAAAGACATTTACACCTTGGGTATCCATTATAAACCAGCAGTTAAAAGTTTATAAACATTTTATTAAGTATGCAATTATTAATAATCGATTATCATTAAAAATAAAAAGGTTCTTGAAATATGTTACTGTCATATTTCAGTTTTATATTCATATCATGTTTAAAAGAACTATATATTAGGATTGTTAGACTTTTAATATTTGTTTATAATTGGTTTCTAAGCTAAAGTAATGTTCTAATGTTCTTAAAGTATTTACCCAAAAAGGCTAATAACAAATGAATGTGAGATGCCCTCATACTATGTTGCATACAAACAGATAACTTATTATTTTCCACACAGCAGACTTCTTTTTCATAAAGAATCAAATTGTCTTTCTATTGACTTGCAAATTATGAGAAGAAACACCCTACTGCATCTTTCCTTACTTAGCTTAAGGTTGTCAAGACTTTTCTTTTTAAGTCATTAAGTTTTATATTGAATAGTTTGAAATGAGTTAAATTATTGAAAAAGTATAAATAATAACATATGTAGTCAGTGTTTTATCGAATCATGTTTCTGCTGAAGTTCCCACCCTAGAAGACAGAGGTATGAATTGTAGAAGAGAAGCAGTAACATTTGAACTATATGAATATCTCTTGTGACGGATGGCCAGGGCCCATGCCTGGCTGGGATGCTCCTTTGGCACTGAATCCGGGGAAGTTGCCATGGGAGGCTCATTACGTTCCCCGGAACACTTGGTGGTGGTAGCCCCCCTGGGAGCTATCGGGGCCACAATCGAGGAACACCAGAGTTGATGCCTTTTGGGCTCCGTGTCCACTGCCAGGGGGAGCTGAACGACTTAACGAGCCTGTCTGGGCTGTGATGAAGCATCACCAAGAAGTGCAGCCTAATTGGGCTAATTTACCCACTGGAGCACTTCTGGGTGGGCTAAAATGGAGCCTGCAGCCACCACTCAAGGAGCCAGAGTTGGGAGGAGGGAGACGAAGACGAAGCTGCCGAGAGGAGTGGAGGAAAGGAAGAGTGTTTTTGTGGTAGTGTTTTGTTTGGTGTGTCTTTTGGGACTGTGTTGTGCCTGTGGGACATGGGGAAGACGTGCCTCACGGGCGAAGAAAATAAAAAGTTTATTTATTTTACGTGTGCCTCATGGTATCAGTCTGTGTTGGGTTGGTGCCCATAAAGTGCCTTTTCACACCCTGCTGTGGATAATTAATTTATCAGTGCATTTGAAGCTATGTGCTGCAAACATGAAGCAAAAGCTACTGCACAAATGTGAATACACCCAGAGAGAAACCAGTGCCTGATATCGTAGAGTGCAGGCCAATAAAAATGTTCCTCTCATTATCAAAGACTATCTCTACCATGTTAGTTTAAAATTACCAAGTGTAGCACGCAAGAGTATAGAATACAACCAAAACTTAATCAGCAAAAGATTAACATTTAAACTTTATTCAGGAATATAAAGTTGATATAAGAACTATGTAAAATGATTTTATGATCTTAATAGCATGCCTCTGGCTGTAATTAACTATTAGAATTGCATGAACCTATATGTTTAAAGGAATGTAGAACAAAAAAGGAAATTAACTTTCTAAAAATATAATAGAAGATTTGGATTTTCTGCATGAACCCAAAATGAGTTACATACCCTCTTGATCGCTGATTTCCCCTTCTGCACATGGTATGCAATCAAAACAACAGACAGGCTCTCCTTTTCTATTTGCTTTTCTTGTGCCCGGTGGACAACTTCTACTGCAAACAGAGTCAGGGACCTAAAAGACTGAAATTACTAAGTGCGTAATTCTTTGAAAGAGAAATTTCTGTAAATATTAGAATTTTGGTAAAAGCAACTATGGTTGTTCTATTATCAAATTTAAACTGAAAGAAAATAGCCTTGTTTATTAAGAAAATGGGTAATGAATGTGAAGTTAAAAAACATTTACATAAACATATGTTCATGCAGATCAATTTCTTGTGAACAGGCCTAATGAGTATAAAGAAAAAAGTATTAAAGTAAACTAGAACAACATGATTGTCAGACACACTTAATTCACTTCAGGCGCCAGGCAGGATGCAACCCGGGACAGGTTTCCAGACATTCCAAAGCCATACTCACATATACACCTACACGGGGCCAATCTAGAGTCACCACAAAGAAATGGAATAGCCAAAGGAAAACCGGCACAGGACAGTGAAAATGCGAGGCAAAAGCATTAACCACTAAACCACCATGCACCCTCAAGATGAATATGGTGTGTAAAAATCTTTATAATATTTCACATTATTTTTGGTAACCTACAAATACAGGATATCAATAGTGATAAAACTGGCTTATAAAAAGTTGTGTGGGAAATTTCAGGATGTGGGACACGTGCAGTTAAATACTAAGGTATAATTCATTGACAATTATTTAAAGAAGACATTCAAGATGAGCAACTGAAAAGTGAACAGTCATATTCAGACGCATCTGTTTATTTTATGTTATTTTTATGTCATCTTGAACTGGTGGGTACTGCAGTTGCTTTAGAGCTCCTGAGACCTCATTTATGAATCAAGGCCTAATCATATATTATATAGGGTTTAAACTTTGCCCCCTCTATGTTTTCTGTGGTTAATCCAGATTCTTTACACACCCCAAACACTTGCACATGGGGTCGATTTTGGCATACATGAGTGTAGATGTGTTTGTGCATGTGTTCGATTTAGGGCTATTTTTTGAGAATGCCTACAATGGAATAAAATGAATGGATGTTATTTACTGAAGAATTAGTAGGTCTGATTTTGAAAGGTTTTCTTTGATTTTAAAGTTTGATGATTAGGCTATAACTAGGAAGTTCTATTACTTTTTATGAAAGCCTACAAAATAATAATCGTCAAAAAAAAAATCAAATATAATAAAACATATTATGATACTTGGGCAATGACAAATCATGCACACATACAAAACAGAAATGTCCAGAACTGACATTTTAAAATATGCAGTGGTGCTGCCTGGGCAGTTCTTGATCAGAATATTTTACATCCTCCACATGTTTTGTAAGTTATGTTTGGAACTTCCAAGGGATTTTCAATTCAGTGCTGATTGTTATCCCTTCACATATGTTAATTATTTTGTGAATCATTATGAAATAACAATAGGTACTCTATTTTATTAATACAAAATCTCATTATCTTTCCTCTAAGGAAAAGATATTCTGCAGTCCACAGGTTAAGGTCATTGACAAATTATCATAATGCAATAATAATGCACATGCAAGTTAATAATCTGTCTTAAAATGTTAAAATGATAATACAAAGTATTTGTAACTATTCGCTTGATCTATAATAGAAAAAATTTATCAAACTTACCTTTCCAGAATGGAAGTTCCAAAAAATGTCCTCTTCCTTAAGTTCAATCTCTTTTCCACTTTTCTTTGCTGCATCAAAAATGCCAATGGTTTTAATTGTAACACTTCCATCAACTTCTCTTTGCCAGTTTACAATGTCATAAATGGCAAGTGCATCTCCGTTGTCATCAAAAGCCACTGTTTCATTAAGTGGATTTGTAAAACTTACTTTTTTCAAATAATGTAGAAGCTTGTTACAATAAATATAAGCACAAATGTCACTTGTGAAAGAACAGAGATGCTTAATAAGTTAAATAACATTGAGAATAGTGAATATTATTAAAAACAGCAACAAATTATTTTATATAGTTATAAAGCCATGGTACCAATACAAGATTTTAGCATAATACATATTTTATATATTACTTTGACTCAAACATATGTTTTCCAATTTTGTTGTAAACATATACTTTTAAAATTTTATGCAAATGTATTTGTTAGTTCTCTGTGTATAGTAGTCATATTTTTATGCCTTGCTGGTTCAAATGAAGTTTTTTAAACTAGCATACTATGTCTACTTTTATAGTCAAATTACCAATATTAATACTGTATATATATATATATATATATATATATATATATATATATATATACTGAATATATTACTATTTCTACATGGTGGTGCAGTGGTAGAACTGTTGCCTTGCAGTAAGTATACCAGGGTTCACTTCCCAGGTCCTCTCTGCATGGAGTCTGCATGTTCATCCTAGGTGCTCCAGTTTCCTCGCAACATCCAAAGAAATTCAGATTAGGTGAATTGGAGTCTCTAATCTAGCCTTAGTGTGTGTTTGGTGTGTATGCTTGCTCTATAATGGACTGTCACCCTGTCCAGGGTTTGTTCCTGCACTGTGCTTAATGCTAGCTGGGCCTGGAAATAACCAGACAATATTAATTCACATCAAAAGTGACATGTCAGAGCAGTTTAAGCGCTCATCCGTCATGTTCACACTGACACATTACTGAGAATAGAACATGCAGTTTTCAATGTATTAAAATTATTCAAAACCATGTGAGGAAAAGTTTAATCTCATACATGTTTTAAGTTTGTTTTTATACACATGTGGATTTTTTTTATTTACTTTGTTATTCCCTGAGGACAAACTGACTTTTTATACAACACCCCTTTAATAATTTTCATGTTGTAGGCCTTGCTCAAGGGCCCAACAGAGTAGGATTCCTACTGGGGGTAATGGGATGCAAACTGGAAACCTTTTAGATACCAGAGCAGATCCTTAGCCACTGAGCTGCCACTCTTCCCTTTTATGCACCATTTTAGATATTTGGCTTAATTACACTAAATAGCTACAAATGCACATTTTAATTCTAGAAGACTCCTCAACACTAGAGCAACTACGCGTTTTTACAGTACTAAAACTACCAAGGCTATGCCAGGAGGTGTCTGAAGAATTTTGTTGTCACTAATGGCTCATCAGCTCAGCAACCTGATAGTGTATCCTTACTGACTTATGGCCAAAATCTATAGATAGCCTAAAACAGCATCAGTGAATATCACAATAAATAATTTCTTGCCACACAGACTTTTTGTTTGCATGTATTTCACATTAAATGTCATCATACATTTTCTATTGTGTCACTTTTGTTGTTTAAATAAAAAGTCAATATTCCTTAGTTATTGTTAAAACTGGTGTTCTATTTGATCTACACTGTAATTTTTTCTGGAAAAGCAAAAAATTATAATTATTCATTATTTATATAAATACAGATTTCATTAACATAATGGCGGGTGTAAATAACAGCTTGACTTTATTCTGAAAATTAACTTCAAAAATGTATCTTGTTATACTTGCCAAAATCACATTTTACAGTACATTTCTGTTTCATTTTACAATTCTGGAATACAATATCACAAAATGTACCTTGCATATAGAAATTCTTTCTGACTGTGGATATAAACTGATCATGCCCTCAGTCTGTTCCAGTATGAAACTGTGGATTGCAGTTTTCCCCACATATATGTTTCTTTGTTTGAAACTGGCCCCTGCAGTTAGTTCACTCTCCTGCATTCGCATGTCTTTCTCATCTGGTAATTCCAGTTATTTTATAAAGAAATGCTTGCTAGAATAAACCGCACCATTAGATTTCCGCAGTAAAAGTGGGAGTGGATGTTAGTGTACCCTGAAAAATACTTGAATCTCATCTGTAGTTGGTTTTTATGTTATGCCTGATATCCCCATGACTACAAACTTGAATTACAAGATTTCAAAAACTGTAAAATTAGATGAAGATCCAGAAAAGTTTATACTAGGCTAATTTTCTCTGTTTAGCTAGATTTTTGGTAGTTTGTGAAAAAACTGGAAACTTCAACAGAGTTACACCGAAACAATCCATCATACTGAAATAATAAACTCTTTAAATGCAAATTAACAAAACTGATACATAATTCATATCAGTAATGAAGAACACTAATGTGTCAATCTTAATTTAAGTGGAATTTAATTTTTCACTCATTAGCTTATGTGATCTTTTGCAATGGTTGTTTAGATAAACAAAAATTACTTCCATGAACCAACATGATCAGGATGTCTTTCCATGTGTTTAATCACTTTCCCCAAAATATTAATATAAATTAAAAAAATATATTAAATTAAGAATCCAATGTGTTACCTCCTTACCTGCCATGGTTGCATGCTTTTGATGTCAGCACAAGTGTTGTTTTCAAATGGCCCTTTTCCACGTTCACAGTGTATTAGATTATGTAAGGCATGTGCCAAGGCATAAACTGCTTTATAGACATTATAAGATGCTCTTGATTCTGAAACATCACTATATGCTGTTTTGGTTTCAGTGATGTTTTCTAGTCCAGTGCATGCTTTGCCACTTTGAAATATGGCAGATGCATTTTTTGTCATTGTACTATCTTGGAAAGTACAACCAAACATCGTTTCCCAGAAGCGGAGGCCTAAATTATTATCTGGCAATAAATCGGGTTGAATCTTTAAGAGAAATTTTTCCAGGCCAGGTATTACACCTTTTCTAATGGCAATACCAATTGTGCCTCCAAAGGAAGCAAAGTGTTCCACAGTAGCTAAGGCAGTTGCGGTGCTCCATGCTTCACTAGCAATCCACTGCTTTCCAGTAACATTCTGTTGAACAGCCTCTTTCACTAAAGATGTTGCATCAGCTCTTGAAGAAAATACAACAATAACTGTAGAGGTTGACTGCTTTATCCTGTTGACAATCTGAGACACAGTTAACTTGATGTTGCTTTTGGGAATTGTTTCAGCAAATGAAATGCAACCAATATGTTTCATTTCCTCAATAAAGTTTTTCAGAGCATATTGCCCATACTCATCATCACTCACTACTACACCTACCCACGACCAGCCATAATGTTTGATAATCTCTACCATTGCTCTCACTTGAAAGGCATCGCTGGGAACTGTTCTGAAGAAGGATGGGTGATCTTGCTTATTGCTTAAACAAGAGCATGTAGCGTAAAAGCTTACCTGAAAAAACATTACAGAAGTCAGTGTGCATTAAGATCCTAAATCACAACAGTTAAAGGCTATAGACAACGTGCTGGTTGATATTAAACATCTCATAAAATCCTTAAGACATACATATAAATGAAATATAAAATATTGTTTCAGAAGTTTTATAGTATAAACGTTGAATAATTTCCCATGAGTCCAGTAAAGCATAGATTTTTACCATAGATTTTTAAAAGTCACAGTAGTATTCTAGATGTGAACTTGCATTACCATAGGCATTCGGAAAAGCCCCAACATTCTTGATATTGCAATTGAATGTGTTGAAAGTGGATCCCCCACAATAGCAACAACAGGAGGAAGTCCATCGCAGTGATTCTTAGCAATATTCAGTCCAGCATCACTAACTAGAGCAGTTGCTGCCCTGAGAGCAACTTGCAGTCTCATGCAGTTATCGTAAAGTCTGTATCCCAATGTTATATTAGGAAGAAGGCTCTGATCACGGTTAATTTCTTCTATGGTAAAGGCCATAGTCTGAGCCCACTGAAAAACTGAAAAATCAAGGCTGTAAGGAAGCAAATTGTATGTTAATTTTAATTTGGCATGCAAAGTTCAAGAAAAATGTAGCTGAATAATTTTACATGTTTAAAATAAAGCACAACAATAAACACAGGGGTTTAATCTTGATTTTCTTTCTTTCAGGATTTACTTTGCAAATCACTAGATTGTTATCATTAACAATTAGTACTTCTGTCTCTTCGATCCAGATTTGCCCAGATTTGACTCCAATCACAGCTGCAGTTTGCAATAAATATTAACGCTCTAATGATTTCCCTTTGTATTTTCTCTGGGTACTTTAGTTTACCTCTTCATCAAGTTGATTGATGTGTGTCACCAAATTGGCAATGAATGGAAACCTGGCGTTGATTTGTGCCTGGTAACTGATGCTATTGGAATAGGGTCAGATGCCACAAAACACTGCAATGGTCATGGCACTTATGGATATATGTGAATTGTTATTGTTGCTGTTGCACTGAAGTAACATGAGTAACATGGCATGCTTATATAAAGTGTCTTCTGTTTTGTCAACACCTTACAAAGGTCTAAGCATAACTTTTAATATTTACTCTACTTGATTTCATATTATAACCCTGTTATTTTAACACACATAAAGTTTATCATTAATGTGTTATTTCTTTTTTTCCTTTTTACTCATTTCATGCTATATTTTTACTATTTTCCTAAATAATTGCAAGGCTTATGTTTCAATTATTATATTTATGTTTCCATTTCGCAATATATTTGTTTTGTCATATGAATATAAGTAAACTAGGCATAGTCCAATGTTAAGAAGTAACTATTTTTTTTATCAAACTGTTTATCTCACCTTTCACATGTCCATTCTTCAGGCTTCGCTCTAAAAGACAGGTCTGGAACTTTGGTTTTAAAACTTACTTCAAATATGCCACCCAACATTATATCTCCTTTCTTATAAAGACCTTGTAGTTGAAATTTATCATGAATTTGACATGTCAGTTCTCCAGGTAGTGCCTCAAAAGTGAGATTCAAAAACACATAAGTGTACACCATGTGTTTCATATTGCACAACACAGGAGATATGATGTTCTCTTTGCTTAGGTAGCAAAAAACCTACAAAACATCTTTTATATGCCAAAGAACTGAAGCTCCAGACACTTATGTGCGAAGCAAATATCCAAAGCAGCTTGCAGATATCCCTGAGCTGCACAGAATATCACCTCGGGGAATGATTTAATCATTTTTCCTAACATAGCATAACTATTAAAAGTATATCTGCACCCAAATTGTAAATATATTGCCAGCTAATGTGTCCTTATTTTGACTTAATGGAATCTTTTTTTTTCCAGTAAAATCATCATGTTTCTTTTTTTAAAAAGTATTTCACTTTGGCTCTATGTTTTGCAAAGAGGACGGCATAGTGGTGGCAGCATTGTTGCCTTCTAGGAATGCTTTAACTCTGTTTGTGATTCCTGACAAATTTACCCTGTACTGCTCTGGCAGTGTTCATCTGCTGTTTCTCAACTGAATCTGCCTTCCTTTTCCAGCTCAAAGACATGCTGCTACTTTGTTTCCTCATGATTACCAAGTTTGCCAAATGATTCTCTAAGTTTAGGAGTGCTTTTCAGTGAGGCTTTCATCCAACTAGAATTTCTTATTCAGCTTGGCTGCAAGAACAGCCCAGCTTTACATAAAGTGTATTCTCAAATGCAACTCTTGTAATGATAAACTTAAAATATATAATATCAGTTTTTTCAATTTGTCTGTAGTCTTCATCGCTGAAGCAATGTGAGTGTTTACGTTTTTGGTGATTATCATCTACTAGCAAAATACCCACACTTCACAGCGGAGAAGTAGTGTGTTAAAGAAATAATGAAAAAGAAAAGGAAACATTTTAAAAATAATATAACTATGATTATCAATGTAATTGTTGTAGGCTTATTTTAGTATTGAGAGTGAATTTGATGATTGTAAAGGGTTTAATTTACGATTGGAAATGTTGTGTATGAGAAATGCACATTTTTAGGCAGGGAGCCAACCACATGGTAGGTGCGTGGACAGCGGCCGTGCAGAAAAAGGAAGAGGGACCAGGGGTGGCAATTGTCTGTTAACGGAAATAAGGAATGAAACAGCCAAAAGGAAGATGTTATTTTGGAAAGTTTGTTACAGGGCACGGTGCAATATGAAACATACTAAATGTCTGTAAGTACAGTATAAAGGAGGAACACGGGAAATTTGGGCTTCCTACGTATATTGGAAGTCGCAGAAATAGTGAGGAAGGGTTTCCCCTACCTATATATACAGTTTAGGGGTTACACTCGTTTCCCCCCCTTGGGTGTTGCAATAGGACAGGAAACATACCTAACTTTTGTAAGTACAATGCAAGGGATGAGCATGCGAAATTTCAGCTTCCCACCTATAAGGAAAGTGGGAGAATTAGTGATGAGTCAGTGAGGGCTTTGCCTTTTATATGTATAGATTTGTCAGGATAGTCTTAAAATATCTAATGTCTGCAAGTCTAACCTAAAACAACTTCAGACTGAATTTTGTCTTCAGCTATTATTAGCAAACATGTGTACTTCTTGTGAGATTACAGTGTAAACCAGGGTTCAATAGGCCATGATGTTTGCATACAGTATGTTTTTTTAAACAAAATTTCTTTCCTTATAATAGGTTTTATTGAAATTATCAGTCACAGTACACTAAGGAAAACATGTTGTAGTAAAGAATGAGTACAGCAATCCAAATACTATATTTTGAAATTAAATTATATTAACACTCACTATCTGTCCTCTACCTAAAGTAATTTAGGGAGCTACAGTATGTGAATAAAGCATCTGTTATCGCAAATTTCTTCATGTATACTCACACATAAAAATAAGATAAAAAAAGGGGCTAAACAGAAGTTTATTGTAGAACAATATTAAGTAATTATTGCCAAAATATGAAGAAGCTCTAGATCATTCCTTGTAAAGAAAATAGATTTTTTTCAGTTTTAGATGATATAAACGATTGTTTCACTTTGAGATATGTGGGGTAAGTTAGGATAAATTGGAATGTGAACAGTGTAGTGGATATCAGTTTTCATTGAACAATCATATATCTGTTGTTACTCCAAATAATGCTGTTACAGGACTGGTAAAGTTTTCAGTGACAGATGTGCCATTGGATTGCTAGTAAATTGGCTGTAGTTGGAGTGTGAGCAAAGCATTAAGAAAGGAGAATGATTAACGTTTACTTTCCATACTGAACCCTGGTTTACACTGTAATCTTACAAGAAAAACATTTTTTCTAATAATGGTTGAAAAAAATGAATTCTTCTTTGCACCAACTTATAAATCAGACACAGTCTGAAGTTGTTTAGGTTAGATTTATTTTGATATTTTAAGCTTACCCTGACAAATAAGTGATAATCATCAAAAATGTAATCACTCACATTGTTTCTCTACATGTAATGAGGACTATAGACAAATTTGAAAAACTGTCAGTACCACTGAAAGCATTTGCAGTCAAAGGGCAAGTGTGGATACATAAAAATTGCTGTTGCACTCCATATTATAGTAGACAACACCAGCAGCAGTATTCAGTAATGCTGCAAAAATGCTACCATATTCTCAGTAATAGCAACTTATAGCATGCTTTATAAAATATTGGTAATTGGCTTGCAACAGTTTATTGTGTTTCATCGTGACTTAGCTCTGTCACATAATCTGTCTAGTTCATTACCTTTGTATTTTTTATTGTGCATCTACACAACATGCATGAGAGCTGAGTAGGGGACAAAATTTTGAGGAAGTATGTAATCTTCTGCAATCAGTTCAATTCAGATTTATTATCATCTGTGCAACATTCAATGGAACTCTTATTTGAATGCTTGATCAAAATACACTGCTAACACTCCCCAGTAGCATGAATCTGTGTAACAGCATGCCTTTCAAACAAAGTATGAAAATATGACAATAAAAAGTCAGTCTTCTTTAATTGATGCTGGCAGACATTTAAAATTTCACTGTTTCAAAGAGCTTGATGGGCAAATGCAACATAGATTATGACCATATATAACCTGATATTTAGGAAAAAATCATATCATTTGAATATTATTTGTCATCAAACCATTGTGTCAGTATTTGTGGCAGCACTTCATAGGAACAAATATAATTTCAGGACATTTCTTCTACCAGAACTTGTTCAGGTACTGAATCAATGTGCAGATTAAATATAATATCAGTAAACGTGAAGTATTGAATACATAATGAGAGGTCTGAAAATCGAAAGTACACCTTATGAGAAGGATTTAGCAGATGTAGTGGATTTAAAACTATCAACTTCCAGACAGTGTTCAGAAGCCATTAATAAGGCTAACAGAATGTTAGGTTATGTAGCAAGATGTGTGGAGTACAAGTCCAAGAAGGTTATGCTCAAGCTTTATAACACACTGATGAGGCCTCATTTGGGGTATTGTGTGCAGTTTTGGACATAGCAGCACTAGAAAAGGTCCAGAGAAGAGCGACTAGGCTGATTCCAGGGCTATTGGGGATGAATTATAAAGCAAGATTAAAAGAGCTGAGCCTTTTCAATTTAAGCAAAAGAAGATTCAAGTGTTTGAAATTGTGAAGGGAATTAGTACAGTGGATTGAGATTGTTATTTTAAAAGGAGTTCATCAAGAAAACAAGTGCAAATTTGGAAACTTGTTAAGGGTAAATTTCGAACAAACATAGGAAGTTGTTTGTTACACAGAGAACCATGGACACATGTAATACGTTATCAATAAGAGTGGTTGACAGTAAGACCATGGTGACTTTCAAAACTAGTTTTGATGTTATTTTAGAAGAATTAACTGAATAGGACAGATGGGCTTTGTTGGGCTGCATGGCCAATTCTTGTTTAGATTGTTCTACTGTACTGTTCTAATGTACAGTCACAGTACATTACAGTTCTAATGGACAGCAGATGTCTACTCAAATCACATTATTTTATTTTTTCTCTAAGTGGTGTCTCATACCACACTGATGCCTTTGCCACTATATTTGACACTGCCCATATTTGTTATAGAAATTTATAATTTATTATAAGCCAGAACCAAATATAACCATTAATAAAGAGGTGTTACCTGATGCAATGTGAAATGTCCTTCAATTCAGTACATGTTAAGGAAACTTCACAAGTCTGGCATCAAATTTTGGATAGCCACTGATATAAATAGCAAATATATATTAAACATTATTTCCAATCTGAGAAAGATCCCACTCAAATGCAGAAGAAAGACTGTCTTATATATGCTTCTTTGGCATTTTATAAAAAGTAAGAATTGTCACCATTGACATTGTAACAAGTTACTTGCCAAAAAGATAAGCCTTCTCAGTAGGTCATTTTGGTGGCCACCGAGAAAGTGCAGATGTAATGCATGGTTAGGAGACACACAAGTAACAAAACAAAGCAGAGATGCATGGAATGCCACTGCTGTGTGCTGAGAGCTGTTTAGAAAAGATTACAGAAATCAGTGCTAACTGCTAATGTTATTAGGTTCAGGGGGCAATTACTTTTTCACACAGGGCCATGTAGGTTTGGATTTTTTTTCTCCCTAAATAATAAAAACCATCATTTAAATCTGCATTTTGTGTTTACTTGTGTTATATTTGACTAATGGTTAAATGTGTTTAAATGATCAGAAACATTTTGTGTGACAAACATGCAAAAGAATAAGAAATCAGGAAGGGGGCAAATAGTTTTTCACACCACTGTATATTCTTGTAACTGACCTGCTTATTTTCTGTTGTAGTTTTGTTATTAGAAAACCACTCCAATATATGAAACTGTTTCTGACACGATTTTATAATAGAAATTTTAAATCCTTTAATTGTGTCAAGTAATAAAACATAAACATAAGAGCAAACAAAAAATAAGGCTGAAAACGTGATTTCTGTTAGCATTGTGATGGAAATGACTTACAAAACCATAATATTTCATAGTAAATCCTGTTAGAAGTTACAAGCTGTGAAATAAACATATATGTAAATAAGATGACAATCAGTTTTAAAGTAGGAATTAGTTGCATCAAAATCCTGAAAAATACTTTGTATGCTGAGGTTAAAATTCTTAACTTGACAAGAACAAAAAAAACTTCATTGGAAATATACAAAATTTTATACAAAAAGCTAGCCAATGAATATTTTGAGTAAAATATAATATGTTATGTGTTTCTGGTATATCACTAAATATTTTTTCTTTGATTATGTGTATATGTATAAACGTAGACCAAAAGTCACAAAAGATTTATGTTAACACTGTGAGAAAAATATATATATATATATATTTTTATTTTTCTCATATTTAGCCTGTTACAATGCTTCAACTGGAATGAGTGAGAAGTATCCTTTGATCATTACTCAGCTGAATGTTTTATAGTTAAAGTCATCCAATTATTCAAAACATTTTGCAAAATAAGAACTATTCCTAATTAATTTTTTTACATTTAAATCACACTGTTTACATTTCTATTTTAAACAAAAGTACAGGATTGTGTTTATTTGCTTGGGTCTGCTCTACCCATCAGTGCTTTCTTTGTGTTTTTCTCAGGTTTAAAAAGAATTATATAACATTTAGGTGCAAATATTGCAAAAAGAATACCATAACTTGATGCCAAAATAGCAAATACCTCTACAGCTACTGTATATTTTCCTGGTGAGCTAACATAGGCAGGGATGAAAGTAATCCAGACAGCGCAGAAGATCAGCATGCTGAATGTGATGAATTTAGCCTCATTAAAGTTATCAGGGAGCTTTCTTGCAAGAAAAGCTGAAAGAAAGCAAATACAGGCTAATAAACCAATGTACCCCAAAACAGAGCTAAATCCTGTCACAGATCCAATATTACACTCGAATATTATTTTGCCATTTTGATATTTTGTGTTTTTTAGTGGACCTGGAGGATTTGTAGTCAGCCATATTATGCATATTATAGACTGAATTAAAGTAAAAAACACAACAGTTCCTCTTTGTTGTGCCACACCGAACCATTTCATAAGGTTTGTTCCAGGAAGTGTCGATTTAAAAGCCATTATCACGACAATTGTTTTTACAAGGATGCAGGAAATGCACAAAACAAAGCTTATCCCAAATACCACATGCCTTAGCATGCAGGTCAAGTATGAAGGCTGGCCAATGAAACACAAAGCACAAAGAAAACAGAAAGTGAGTGACACCAGCAAAAGAAAGCTCAGCTCAGAGTTGTTGGCTTTTACAACTGGAGTGTTTCTGTAATATATGAAAACGGCCAGTACGCTGAGTGACAGGCAGGCTCCAAATGCTGAAACAGTTGACAATGTGATACCCATTGCGTCATCAAAAGACAAATATTCAATTTCTTTTAGAACACACTGACTTCTTCCACGATTTGACCAGAAATCACCCAAGCACTTCAGACATTCGATGGAATCTGTTAAAAAGTAGAACAAAATAAGACCCAGCGTAAAATGGATAAAATACAAAGATGTCTTGCTCTATGATAAAGATTATTTTATATTTAACAATGTATCATTATGGTTGGAAAAGCTAGAAGCTTTACTCTGAAACTTACCGCAGCAAGAAATCATTTTTTAAAAATACTGAAGTTTTATTTTTAATAAGTCGAGAGGTACGGAGTTAACTTTTCTTCTGTTCATAACATATCCTTAACATCATATTTACACGTTCATCTTTTATGGCAATAATTACTTATACCGCACAAAGAAGTATATTTTAAAACAATGCACACATGCAAACTTGAATTGCTAAGCATTCTATTATGCTTTATGAAAGTAACTTTCTTTTTTCTTAAAAAAATAAATAATATGACATACACTATGATTGTTACATCAGCAAGTATATTTGTCTGCATGAAATTTCTAACATATTTTAAATTTAAGCTTTATGTCACTTGTGAAAACATAAAACCACCCCAAAGATCAGGGGCCTCATGCGTAATACCGTGCGTAGAATTCAGACTATAACATGACGTAAGCACAAAAGCCGAAATGTGCTTACGCACAGTAAAATCTAGATGCAGGAATCTGTGCGTACTCCAACTTCCACGTTCTTCCGCGTGAAAAGTAACGCTCGTGCACGCTTTATGTAACGCCTCAACTCCTCCCAGAACTACGCCTCTTTGAATATGCAAATCAATATAAATCGCCCTTAAGCTCAGCCTTCTGTGAAAAGACAATGGGAAAAGCACGGGGAAAAATATAAGAATTTCAGCGAATACCAAGTGGAGGCAAAGGAAAAACATACTATTTGTTTAATTAAACCGTGGTTTAATGAACAAAAGGAAGTTCATCGAGTGACATAGCATGTTGGAGAAACTTGAAAACTCATATTCAAATAGTCGCACAGAGCCGGAAATAAAAAAGAAGTTGTCAGATATCAAAGTTGCCTTGAAAAGGCGAGTCGTAGCCCACTGTCTGAGTGTCATATGAAAGCTTATTAGGGTACAGAGAAAAAAAAGGTACACAGTGGGTAAAAAGCATGAAATGTCTACTTCAATCTCGAAATTTCTACTTTAATCACGTAGTTTATTTTGTCATTAAAGTAGAACATCATAAACTTCATCTTGAAATCGTTTAATTAACCAGTTTCTCAAGTCACATCGTAATTAAAGTAGCACGTTAAATGCTTTGTTTTGTATGTGATCTTCTATGTGCTCTATGTGTGTGAATCACTACTTGCTTCTTAAACCGGCTCTCTTCCTCCGACTGGACACAGAATCCATTACATTCATGATATTACAGCTCTCTAAATAACTAAAATACTGAGATGTATACCTGACATCATTTTCATGATTATAGGAGTTAAAGCACGTTATTAAACATGGGTTTCACGCCGCAGTGATTGTGTGCGACCTTCGATGAAATTATTTATTGCAGCAGTACTCATGGGCGAAGAAGATGAACTTTTGCCACTCAAAAGGGTACAGTGACCAGTAAGCAAGCTTTTACCACAAAACTCAGAAATTCTCTGTCACTTAGAAGGTGATCTGTCACAACAAAATCCTCACGTGATAATTTTGTTTGACTATGAAGGCATGTCAACAGAAAATTCATGACTCAAAAACATATTTTACAATGAAAGTGTTCACCTCTCACGGGACATGCTTGAAAATCTCTGACCAATTGGCACTGTTGCTGTGACGCAAGTCTTTCAGACGGTCCCTAGTATCTATGATGTGCACCTTAGCAACTCATTAATTGAATACTGAGAATCAAAATGAAATTGTGACACTTTTTAAAATAAAACAAATATATATCTTTTTTGCACAAAAACAAAAAAAATTAAACACATACATGATTGTTAAGCTCAACAATACACTTTTCAAAATAGTAATACCTGATACATTTAAAAAAAAATAAAAGTTAACCAAAATCACAACACAGAGAAGCTTACTTATAAGAGAAAGAAACAGATCAAAGAAAAAAATATTAAAATTAATTTTAAAAAATTCCCTCGATCTGCACTGTGATATTCTAATGTGTAAACAATCTTCAGATCTTTTCTTATTATCTTTAGGTGAAATTAAATACAATTGTAATTTTCAAGTGCCAAAACCAAAATGATATTTATAAATATTTTTTGACTGATTTACTATGAAAACGGTAAATATTTCATCATCATTATTAAATTAAATGAAAGATTTTTTTAGAATTCTTCATTTTCAAGTGCATTGCTTACCTTTTTATGATATTCATGCAGAAATGAATGTGTTGTACCAATTCATTACTTAATGAGGAGCGACATTGAAGCTCTAGTGAAAAGTGTTACACCTGCCATAACTCCCTTTATTGCCAATTCTTTCCAGACACTGAAGTGAATAATATTGTTGTAGGTAAAAGATTCCCTGAAGGACCGATTTTACAGTTTATTTCAATCATTTAGTCCCTATTGGGAAATAATATGAACAATGGATGTGTGCACTGACTCCTTCAAACAGTGGGAACTTAATGAGTATTACATTTTCATAAATCCTGTAATAATTTCTGAAAGGTACCATGCATATGCCTTTAATTACTAATTAATTTATTTAGTTATCACCTGTTTGATTACTTATTTCTCCTTCTGCACAGGGTATACAGTCAAAACAACAGATTGGCTCTCCTTTTCTGTTGGCCTTTCTGGTTCCAGGCTGACAGCTTTTGCTGCATACTGATTCAGGGACCTATAGAAACAACATACAACATACCTGTTAGCTTTTTAGGACTAGAATACGTAATTAACTACATAAGAAATATTATCAATTTTATATGAAATATTTTTTTCCATTAGTAGGTCATAGTCTATCATGATAGCATCTGGTACAAGATAGAAAGCAATCCAGTTTGAGATGTCACCCTACTCAAGATTTTTAAAATAAAAAAAAAAACATATACTTATTTTCTCTGCAGTCTTCTATGTGGTTGGATGCCTTATCCTCTTCATACTTTAATTTTCTCCAAGCTGTCCTTTTCACTCAAGAACCATTCTTTTTCTGATGTGGGGCAGTTTTAGGCTTTTTGGGCAGTTTTGGAACTCTGAAAGCAGTTTAAGGGTTTGGGGAAAACTTTATGGGCAGCAGAAACCGACAGATAGATTTTTCAAGGAATTCTCTGAAAACTCTGCATTGTCCTAAAAGGATCAGGTCTATGAGATAACTCGCCATTGAGTCACCCATTATTAGTGTGGTGAGTTACTGGATTCCTATTAGCCTTCCTGTAAGATAATCCCAGCTTTCTGTCTAAGGAATACATGCTGTCATCTAGGAGAAATCTGCTAGGTCACTAGCCCTTTAGTGTTCTCCGAGAATATTATGATACAGGCCACATCTGCATCCGTTGTACTCCTGCTTATCTACACTGGAATATTCAGGACCTCTATTTTAACCATGCCTTTGTTATTAAGTTACACTTTTTTCTCTTCTATTATTAAACATAAATAGATTTTACATTTAATTAAGCTACGGTTTCCACTTTTTGCACTGATTTTTTGTTTCATATAGATTGCTGCAAATGTTTTTTTTTAAACAGCTATTGGCACAAAGGCATGATTACTTTCTGAACACAGCAGAGGTCTGAAGCTTAGATATACTGAAATTTTACTGCTGAACCCATAATTCTTTTGCTTTTTTTTAATCCCATTTGCATTAACTCTGTCAAGAATATGACATGTATATGTACTTTATGGGGACTAACTTAAGTGGGTCACATGAAGAGTATGTGGCTAGAACCAGAAGAATCAATGTGTTTCTGCTTGCCCCACAATCCATAAGCCACCAACCTAGAACAAGGACTTTAACCCCATCTTGGCACTGCCAATCGGTATAACCTTTGTAACGGCCCAGTTGTGTGAAGGCCCGAATAGGAACAAGATACCTTACTTCAGATACCTGTACCTTTACTGTAGTCACTACTGGCTGTATGTTCATGCACCTTTTAACCATTCCTTTAATAAATCTGGAACCTCAACTGTTTTTATTTTTCATGTCTCATTTGTACTGTCTTGTTGTGAGATTGTGCTTTATAATTTTCCAGAGCCATTGACATTGAAATAAAATCCAAGAACATTTTTTCATTTCCTCTATTGCCTTGAAGATTAATTTAATAAAATGTGTTACTGGACCTTATGTAGACTTGTGCATCCATAAACAGCTTTGCTTGGTATCAGCAAAGTAATACTCCATGTAACATATTATTTCTGGGTCTAACTAAACGTCTTCAATAAATTTTGTCCAGAACACATTCCTCAAGCCAGGTCTGGATGTGATGTTTTTTAGCAAGGGGTTATTCTTCAAATGTACTATTTGCTTTAATAAAACATGTTATAGTAGAGGACATTCTATACACTTAGACCAATTCATTCTTTTCCGATCCATTCATTCTATTAAAGGATCAGAAGAGAACCCCAACAGCATTTGAACCAAACAAAGGTAGAACATCTGTTTATGGCGGATACCACTCACCCCAATGGCCAATTTACACATCATGGGATTTTAAAACCTGAAAGACAGATGCAGGAACCACCGCACCACAATATTGGTGACCAAGTATGATGATAGCTCCTTGAATTGCTATCCGAGATAACATTATTGATTTCAGAAGTGAAAACAGTTGTTTTTTACATAATGTTTACCAACTTTATTTATTATAAATGCTAGTGTTATGCTCTGAAATGTCCTGATTTTGTTTTCTGTGTACACATTTACTTCTAAGGTTTGGGAACTGATTTGTAGTCCATCCATCAATCAGTCCATCAATTTTCAAAACCCCTTATTCCAAATCATGGTGCCATTTGTCTCACCACTTTTTAAAATGGCTTTCACTTGTAGATTGTCTGGGCAAAAGGTGGCAATTTTAATATATTAACAATGAATAAATATTTCCACAGGGCAAAATGTCAACACAACACTTGTTAAATGTAAACTAAGTTAAAGTTTTTTAATAATAAAACATATTTTTAAATATTTTAGAGGATCAGTTTTTAAAAATATGTCATTTAAAGTTGGGTTAGGGTTAGGGTGAATGTCTGAATAAGAAAGCCAGTTAAAAATGAAAATAGGCAAATTCATAAAAACTTACCATTCCAAACACAGGGTTCCAAAACATATCTGCTTCATTGAGAGAAAGTTCATTCCCCACATTTGCTGCATCAAATATTCCTATAGTTTTAATATGAACTGTTCCATCTTCTTTTCTTTGCCAGTTTACAATGTCATAAATTGCAAGTGCATCACCGTTCTCATCAAAAGCCACTCTTTCTCCTAAATTATTTGTAAAGTTCACTTTTTTCAAGTAATGCAGAAGCTGAATGAAAAAATAAACAGTTAATGGTTATATTTTAGATAATTTTACTGAAAAAATACAAATCCTGTAACAATGCAAATAATTTACAGAAAACTAAAAGACAACACTGTATGTTTGATTTTGTTTTTTAATGAAAGGTTACTAGTTCAACTTCTGTGGGCCTCAGCAAAACTGTTTGTGCTCCAGTTGTTAAATCATTATATAATCTAAACTTTCAAAGGATGATATTATCTACAAAAAGGAGCTAAACCTATCCTGTTGTGTGATTTGATCAGTGCAAAGTAATTATCATTATTTTTATAAACATTACCATATCCTAGACTAGTGCTAAGCCTTTGAAAATGCAGCATGCTGAAAAGTACCATGCTCCTTAATAAACAGAAATCTGTTGTTTTAGTTTGATTTTTTGGAATTATTTCATTCACTGACTCTTGTGTTCTGAATGAAAAACTCTTCAACATGTGTATATACAGTATAATCATTAAGCTTTAATGTACATGAATGTTGATAATAAATGCCCAAGTCTTCTAATATGTACCTGCCTGTTAATTCATTTGCAAATGAGAAGGAAGTGGCAATTTTAACTGAAACATAGACCTGTTCACCTGTACACTGTGATATTGCTGTTTGTATTTTAAAAAGAATGCTGTTCAAGATAAAATGCCAAATATATTGTCTGTTTTTTACTCACTTCAAGACACAGCTTTGAAAATGTAATAATACGCTAGAAATAATTCTTACTTGCCAAGGTTGTACATTTGCAATGTCTGCACAGGTACTGTTTCCAAATGGCCCCTGTCCATTTTTACATAAAGCCAGGCTATGGAGTGCATGGGCTATAGCATAAACTGCTTTATACACATTGTATGCAGCTCTGAGTTCTGAGACATCAGTATATCCTGAAAATGTACCAGAGATCAGTTCTGTTCCATTACAGAGTACATTATTGGTTAAAATGGAAGAGTTTTCAAATTTGCATCCAAAGAGCCGTTCCCAAAACTGAATAACTAAATTATTGCTGGTATCATATTTCGGATGAATTTCCAAAAGAAAATCTTTCAACCCTAGAATGTTGCCTTTCCTAATTGCAATTCCTATTGTGCCATCAAACTGACCAAAGTTTTCTTTGCTTGCTAATACACTGGATGTGCTCCAGCCTTCACTGGCAATCCATTGCCTTCCAGTTATATTTTGCCTTACTGTTTCTTTTACTAAAGCTGTCACATCAGCGATCGATGAAAATATGACAATAACTTTTGCTGTTGATTGTTTAATAGTATTAACAATCTGAATTATTTTTGTCTTTTGGTTTACTGTAGGGATTGTCTCAATGAAAGAAACACATCCAAAGTTTTTAAAGTCTTCAATGAAGTTCCTAATAGCATATTGACCATAATCATCGTCCGTAGCAATACCGCCAACCCATGTCCATCCATAATGTCTAATAATTCTAATCATGGCTTTGACCTGAAAGGCATCACTTGGGATGGTCCTGAAGAATGAAGGGAATTCATGTTTATTGCTTAAACAAGAACATGAGGCATAATAGCTGACCTATGAGGAGAAGGAAACGTTATTAATAACATGATTTTAATTGCATGTTAAAGTCAACCATAATCTGAACTATGCTGATGTTCAAAAAGCAATTACATTGTCAGAAGTAATATTTTAAAAATACATTAAAAGCATGTATTAAACATTTTCTCATAAAATATAGCAAAGTCAATAGTTTATTGAATTTTCTATAATACTCCCTACATTTTTGCATTACCAGAGGAATTCGAAAAAGACTCAAAATTCTTGAAATGGCTATTGCATGCGTTGACACGGGGTCTCCCACAATTGCTAAAACTGGTGGAGTTCCTTTACATGTGTTATCAGTAATGGTGTCATCCAAACCGCCAATAAGGGCAGATGCTGCTTTCAGGGCCACTGGCAACTTTACACAATTATCATATATTCTGTAACCAAGAGTGACATTCGGAAGAAGAGACTGGTCATGGTTTATTTGTTCAATAGCAAAAACCATAGTCTGTACCCACTGAAACACCGAAAAATCCAAGCTACAAAAAGACAAAATAAACAAAACAACAAATTAAAAATGAATGTGTCATGCAATGCATAAAATGCAATTTATAATAGAAATAAAACACTGTAATAATTGATTTTGTGTTGTTATGAAAATTATAAAAAATATGATTTCACACTGTTAGTTTCACTTTATGATACTTAGTATTAACTAAATATTTAAGTTAAACGTAAATACAACAAACAATTAAGTCAAATATAAACATAAGGCAATAAAAATTTAAATATTTTATATGGATAATTTTCTAAAACTATGGCTATTGTTAACATTTTTATTTTAAAATTTTACATGTAGTTGATTTTTGCTTGAATAACTCTTAAGTTGGATAAGATAATGGAAATATTTTGAAGGATGCATAAATTAATTGCTAAATTATCTGCTACTCACAAGTAATACACACATGCATACATATATATTGTACATATTTATAGATACACATTTTAGTTTAAGTTACTATTTATGAGTATGTACTGTGAAATGTCATTTGTATTTAAATATATCTGAAAAAATAAATATTCATCCATTAACCCATGTCATTAATACTGTGGAATAGGCTATTTGAAAAAAAAAAAATCACTGTATGATTCATTTTGTTTATACTTTTATCTCAAATTTTAAAATATTTTCAACAATGTGTTCATTCTTTTCTGAACCTAATTATTCCAGTTTTAGTTATGGGAGGTTGCATGATGTTTAAAAATATTGTTTTGTAATTAAACTATTAATTAGTTTAAAATCATATTCTTTTTGATTGTTTGTTCTATATCAAACATTTAACAGAACCTTCATAAAATTTAACCCAGCACCATCTATATCCCACATTCAAAACAGGAAGAACATACATTTTTATATGTAATATGTAAACACATAAGAAGGCATGAAAAGACAAAGAACATTTTACCTGTCACATTTCCATGGTTCAGGCTTTGATGTAAATGTCACTTCAGGAGGAACTGCTTTATAACTTATTTCAAATATTCCTCCTAACATTATATCTCCTTTTTTATACAGTCCATTGAGGTCAAATTTTTCTTGAATTTTGCAGCTGGGATCTTTAAGAGCAAAGGCTGAGAAAATTAAACATAGAAATGTATAAAACAGCCATAGATGAACCATTGCCACTATACAAAAGGGCAGTGCACAGTATTCTCAGATGTTGAAACTCATTTTATATTAAATAAATATGCCTCTCCCTAGAGGTCTAAATTATAAATAAACAAATATGTAGCAAATATGTTCTGAAAATGTAGTCACTAACAAGATTTTGATAGGGTAATAAAACAAGGCATGTATAGTATGACCTACTACAGTGTATGTAGAATATTCTTAAGCTTTTTAACTAATTATAATAGCTGGCCATTCAGGAATTCCTTGGCACACCTTCTTTTTTTCTTACTTATGTTAATAGGTATCTAGTCACTCTGATTAAGTCTTCCTGCTGCCAGAGAAATAAAAGCTGGGTATGTTAAGATTGTGCAGTAGGCACCAAAACATAAACCGAAACATATTCTTAGTCAAAATAGTTTCTTTGTACACCTTGAGGGTACGACAGAGCACAAATGCTTTCTTACATGTGTTGTGTATTTTTAAATTAAGAAGTATCTTATCTAACCATTTTAAACTAATACAAAAATAAAGTATTCTGTTGAAAACAGACACTATAATAAATAGGTAATGAAAATAATGCAAAGCTCCTAGGCATGTTAAAGGTGGGTGGGGGACAGAAGAATAATTAGTATGCTTCAGAGTAGAGAAAAGGCCCAAGAGGGGCTCCACCATGTGTTTTGTGGATAGTGGAAAGCCCTTTTGTTACTGAATGGAATGTAAAGAGACATTAGGGGTCTATGACAGTGTGCGTATGTTTAGTTCAAACAGTGTGCATTAGCATGGCCAAGCCGCCACTGGCTGGTCGCACATTCATGTGAGGATACGGTCAGCCTAGTCAGTTTCCTTCCTGGCACTCTAGGGATTGTAATTAAGGCACCTATGCCCACTTCATTATGAAGAAGCCTGAGTAGGAAAAAGAGGAAAAGAACAGGAACAAGAAAGAAAAGAAAAAGACAGAGACAGAAGTTAAAGTGAATGAATGAAAAGCAGAAGGTTTGGGATCATAGCTGAGCTGGAGCAATATTATAGAGCCAAAGAGTCAGGACATGGCCCCAACAACAGCAAGCAGACCACATTAATAGAATGAAATCGCGCCCGCTGAGTGTTCAGGTAGCAGGAGTGACTAACTAGTAAACTAGTAACCTGTTTACCTATCTCTATATAGGCATTAAGACATTACAATATGTATGATTTTTTTTTCTGTTCTTTCTATAATTACAAACATAGGTAAATTTGATTGTTTCATCCTGTTTTTAGTCATTTTACTGCTTGGTACAAATGTACAAAACCATACATAAACCAACTTCTATGCACTTCCAATCCATAAATCCCAGTCAGCTTGAAATGTAACACACATGTACGTGCCTGCCACCCCACCCTGACTCCTCCCAGAATTACACCCCTTTGAATATGCAAATTGATATAAATAGCATCTGCCCTGGGATTGGTTCCTGCCTTGTGTCCTGTATTGGCTGGGATTGGCTCCGGCAGACCCCCATGACCCTGTGTTCGGATTCAGTGGGTTGGAAAATGGATGGATATAAATAGCATTATGTGGAAAGACAAAGGAAGAAGAATTTTAGGGAATGCAAAGTGGATGCAAGGAAAAACATTATTTGTTGGCTTAATCAGTGTTATGAACAACTAAATGAAGGTGATTGGGTGATACAGAGTGGCATAGACACTGACAAGTCCAAGTTCAGAAAGTCGCACAGTGCCTGAAATAAAAAGGAAGTGGTCAGATATCAGAGTCGCCATGAAAAGGCATGTCATATCCCATCATCTGAGTGTCACACGGAAGCGTGTTAGGGCACAAAGAAAAGAAAAAAAAAACTAGGAACACAGTGAAAAAACAAGTTTAAATGTCGACTTTAATCTTGAAATTTCCACTTTAATTTCGTAGTTTATTTTGTCTTTAAAGTAGAATATTGTAAACTTAATCTTAAAATCAATGTTTCATTTACAAGTTTCTCAAACCCCATAGTAACTAAAGCTATGTGTGTGAATCACTATGTGCTTCTTAAATGGGCTTTCTCTTTCGTAGACAGGAGAGTGCCAGTACTGATCTCCACATAGAATACATTACATTCATGATACTACATTTTAGAATACTAAGATATACTTCATACCATTTTCACGATGAAATGCATTAAAGAAAGTATTAAACATGGGAGCATGGTGGAGCAGTGGTAGCGATGAGCTGGTGCCCCATAGAGGAATTGTTCCTAACCCTGCTGTCTAGAGATTGTTCCTGCCTCCCGCAAGATGCTTGCTCGGACGTGTACAACCCTTGATGAAATTATTTATTGCAGCAATACTGTATCTGCCAAACACACCAACCCCCAATTCCTGTCCTTCCGTTTACTTTCTCCATATAACCAATCGCCATGCAATAAGCTCTGTAATAAATGTCAAACCACCAGGGGCCTCATGTATAAACGGTGTGTACGCACAGAAATGTTGCATAATAACTTTTCCACGTTCAAATCGCGATGTATAAAACCTACACTTGGAGTAAAGCCACGCACTTTTCCACGGTACCTCATACCTTGTCTTACGCAAGTTCTCCACTCGGTTTTGCAGACTGGCGGCACCCAGCGTCAAAGCAGTGCTACTGTTTCTTTGTGGTTACCCTTTTATTTATCTGACGCAGCTTTATAAATACACTGAAACTAACCGCATATTGTTTATTAGTGTAATCCATCTGATTGTAATTAACTTGTAACAATATAATGGTCCAGGGAATAGCCATAGTATTCCAAATACCATAACTGCTTTAGTGTTGTTACTCTAACTGCGCCTTCTTCTTCTTTCAGCTCCTCCCATTAGGAGTTTCCACAGCAGATCATCTTTTTCCATATTACTCTCACTGCACCACTTGGAGTATTTATATCACTGTATCTGAGTGTGAATCACAGCAGCAGCTGATCGGAAAGAGAATTATCGGTATACAGCTTCAAGCACACACTACCTCAGCTACAGCAAAACGTTTTAAAGCCTTTCCTGTACGGACCTCGCGGTTCAGAAACAGTTTAATCCCAGGAACTTTAAACGCACTCAATCAAGTGCTCCTTGTAGACCTGTTTGTACTTATAAGTACAATTACCTCACTGTAAACTTGCACTACAGTTATAATATTGCACAACCTGTGCCACTTTATAAAGCGTGTATTTAAATATGATGATATCATTTTTAAGATGAAATGCAGCAAAATATGTTTATTATATTATACAGATAAAACTTTAACTTCATTTAAATAATCTAAATTCTTCACTGGGACTGGCATGAAGGATAGAATAATTAAACATGTACTACGAAGATATTTCAATTTTACTGATTGTGTGGCGATCGGTTACTTGGAGAAAGAAAAGCAACTTGGAGAAAGAAAAGCAAGGACTGCAGGGGTGGCCACGCCAATATATATTAAATATAAAACAGATAGAGAAAATAACGACACAGCTAAAAATGCAGCGGCAAATTTCAACAAAAGTTAAAAGCTTGTGTCATGAGCACAAGGCGGCTATGCAGTGTTCGCAACAGACATGGCCATCCACCGTGCATAAGATACCATATTGACATTGGCGGGCGAAGGGGCCACCGATTCTTTCTCTGCCCAGGGCTGCCACAAGCCTAGAGCCACCCATGAGTATTGCTGCAATAAATAATTTCATCGAAGGTCGCTCACAATCACTGCGCCGTGAAACCCATGTTTAATAACGTGCTTTAACTCCTATCATCATAAAAATGATATTACGTATACATCTCAGTATTTTAGTTATTCAGAGAGCTGTAATATCATGAATGTAATGGATTCTGTGTCCTGTCGGAGGAAAACAGCCGGTTTAAGATGCAAGTAGTGATTCACACACATAGAGCACATAGAAGATCACATACAAAACAAAGCATTTAACGTGCTATACTTTAATTACGATGTGAATTGAGAAATTGGTTAATTAAACGATTTTAAGATGAAGTTTATGATGTTCTACTTTAATGACAAAATAAACTACGTGATTAAAGTGGAAATTTCAAGATTGAAGTTGACATTTCATGCTTTTTCCCCACTGTATGCCTTTTTTTTTCTCTGTACCCTAATAAGCTTTCATATGACACTCAGACAGTGGGCTACAACTCGCCTTTTCACGGCGACTTTAATATGTGATTTCTTTTTTTTTTCCGGTACTGTGTGACTTTGTGAACGTGAACTTTCAAGTTTCTCCAACACGCTATGTCACTCGATCAACTTCCTTTGTTTGATTATACCACGGTTTAATTAAAAAAATAGTATGTTTTTCCTTTGCCTCCACTTGGTATTCGCTGAAATTCTTATATTTTCCCTAGTGCTTTTCCCATTGTTTTTTCACAGAAGGCTGAGCTTAAGGGTGATTTATATTGATTTGCATATTCAAAGAGGTGTAATTCTGGGAGGAGTTGGAGCGTTACTTGAAGCGCGTGCACGAGCGTTACTTTTCACGCTGACTGGGATTTATGTAGCGGAAGAACGTGGAAGTTGGAGTACGCACAGATTCCTGCCTCTGGATTTTTCTGTGCGTAAGCATATTTCGGCTTTTGTGCTTACGCCATGTTATAGTGCGAATTCCACACATGGCGTTATACATGAGGCCCCAGATTCTTTAAAACTTTTAAGGAACATTGAAAAATTTTCATAAGACATGTTTAATTATTCCATCCGTCTATTATTTAAATTAAGTTAACAATTTATCTGTTAATATATATACTGTAGTGAATTTCATCTTAAGATTATATCAAGTACACACCCTAGTATTGTTACAGCTCACAACTCCAAGAGGATAGCTCCTGGAAATCTAAATCGACTTAGCCAGTCATCATCATCATCTGTAAATACATACTCTCTACTGTTGAATTGAATTCCTTTATTGTCATTATAAAGTACAATGAGATTAAATATGCAAATCTTCCTTAAACTTATTTTCCTATAAAATGATAAAATAACAATAATGATAATGATAATTCAATAACAAAACAATAAAAAATAAGCAATATGAAAGTATAAGTACAATATACTTTACATGTACAGATACTGCAGATAGTGCACATGGTTCATCAAGTGGCTCAGGTTGTGCTATATTACAGCTGTAGTGAGGTAACTGTAATTATATGTACAAACAGTTCTACCAGGAGCACTTCAAGGACTGATTGAGTGTGTTTATAGCTCTTGTGATGAAACTATTTCTGAGCCTCAAGTTTCGTGCAGGAAAGGCTCTGTTGTGTTTGTCAGATGGGAAGGAGTTGAAATAGTCTGTGTGCATGGCTGAGTGGAATCCATGTAGATGCTGGTTGCTTTCCTGCTATAAATGTCCTCCAGGGTTGGAAGCTGTATCTCGATAATCTACTGCACTATTGACACAACTTGCAATCAGTTTTCTGATCAGTTGCTGTACAGCTGTGATTCCACACTCAGATACTATGTGTTAAAATTTTAAAATTGCAGCTATGGTATTTAGAATAACTTGGCCATTATGTGCACCATTATATTGTTACAGGTATTTGATGCCTTAAATTTAAAAATGATAATAAAGCCCATGTCATGAATGTGAATCTAAAAATTGAGAGTGGTCTCATCTAGACTTTCTAATATAATTAGATATAGGGATGGATATTTTCAGGAGTAAAACGCAAGACAATCATTATATTTTTTTCTATTATGTACATTAAAGAACCATCAACAACAAATCAAATTAATAATATATTTAACAATTATTACAAAAATAGTTGAATAATTCTTACTCTGCAGCTGTATGAATAAAAGTTAAAGTACCACTTCTGGTTAATAAAAATAGCCCAAAAGTTGATAGAAATCTACATTTTCTACCTAATACTTGTATGCAAAATTTGGTTGACCTAAGTGAAAGTGTACTCAGATTATCATGTTTGCATACACACACACAGACATAATTTCAAAAATTGTATTTTCAGACTCAGGGAGGTCTAAAACGTTGAGATTAATCAAAATCTCGACTTCAGATCTTTGAACGATTACAATACTTTTCCTATTCTTCGTATACGAGAACGTAAAAAAGAAAGAATCCACACAGAAGCAGTAGCTCTGCTTTGATGATGGGTGCCGCCAGTTTGCAAAACCAAGCAGAAACATGCATACACAAGGGGGGGAGCTGCTGTGAGAATGTATGTGGCTTTACACCAAGTTGAGTTTTTATACGTTGCAATGTCAGCGTGGAAATGGGCGTATGCAACATTTTTGAGCATACACACCGTTTATATATATATTCCCCTGATGACACTCTCAAATGTAACATTTAAAGTAATATTGACTATGAATGAGGCCACATTATTATGGAGATTTTTAAAATATAATTATGTACAATTTTGCTTTTTATCATTTAACTTTAATCAAACTTTCTAGGTATGGGTAAACAATACATTTATACCTGGGTAAATGAAAAAGTAAAGGTAATTTGAAAATGATGTGGTAACCGCAATGGATAGTAGCTGACACAATACAAGTCATTCGTTCTGACTTATGGGTAGTTAGAACACTCATAGCACAGCACTCTGCCAAGGGGTCTAGTTGAAGGCAAAGTCAAATAAACATGGTTGTTCTGTTATGAGATAGCACCATTATTGAACAACACATTGTAGTGACATTTCTTTGGAAACAGGGATTGAATCCTGAAACTGAAACCTGCAATTCACAGCAAATGAAGAGGAATACTGTAAAAAACAGTTGATAGTCCATGCTGAGACATGTCCCCACGCAGTGGCCGCAACGGTGGAGGCAATGCAACAGCTCCAGTTTGAACATCTTCCACATCCCCCTTACAGCTTGAATGTAGAGCCATGTGACTATCACTTATTTGGTCCATTTAAAGAGGCTCTTTATCTTCTCAGGTTCACCTCTGATGATGACATCCAGATGCAGACCTGGATTCAGGAGCAGCCAAACAGCTCCTTCTCCCAAGGAATGAAGAACTTTTTGTAACGATACAAGAAGTGTATTGACCAGCAGGGAGACTATGTGGAGAAGTGATCTAACGTCTATGACTCTGGTCATAGTTAATGTTATTAAAGGATAAGTTGCCTTTACTTTTTGATTGTTCCTCGTACTTAAATTCTGAAGTGCATAATGTGGCAAATCCACCAAAAAGTAAAGAAACAAAGGAAAAACATACTTCATAATTTTCAGATAAAAACCTATTTAAGTTCATTACTTTTGACTTTATCTAAACAAAACTTTGTTTTTGAAGAGGTTAAAATGTGATTTAGTGAGTTTTTGTGTTGCTGTCAAAATAAAACCATAAATAATTGATTACAAAAAAAAACACCCTTATTCTAGAATTGTAAGTGATCCCTTTCCTATGGAAGTGTGTTTTATGGCCATGGAGAAGAAAAATGCTGACCCATTTCAGTGCAGTGCAATCACATAGCAAAGGACACCGGAAACAACAGACTTCATGAACAACAGAAAGTGGCAAAAATACATATTTGTTACTTTTGGAAAAAGAAAAATAATTCTATTGTTTAAAAATATTTTAAAAAAAGTGTGTGCTTGTACACAAACAAAAAGTGGTATCTAAATAGCCATGCATGTAGGTCTAAACATAGCTAGTGTTGTATATCAGTTAGTCAGAGCAAGCCTAAGACGTGACCTGCTCTCAGTGGCTCCTGTCTGTCTCTTTTAAAGTTGTGAAGCAGGCTCTTGTTCACATGTGGATTACAGTGCACATTATTTTGGAACAGCAATGTCTGCTAATGTGTTGAAAAAACAGTGGGAAGGTGCAGGGAAGTGCACTGGTATATGTTATGTTTTCATATACTGTAGTACTGTATACAAAAGTACAAAACATCAGGAGGAATAGATTTGTGGAGCAATGGACACTGCTTCCTTCCCATATAGTTAGGTGTTTAGAGGAGGTGCTCTACTAAAGTGTTGCTGCTTGCTGATAATGCTATTTTCCATTGCTAGAAAAACATTTTGACAAGCAGACTTTTGGGGACTCAAAAGAGATGGACTTGAACAAAAAAGTATCTGTGCAGATGACATGGTGCTGTATGTTAGTGATCAATATTCATCACCAATATGTGCATCTATGGAACTGGGTCTGGTTTTAGGATGAGCTTGAACGAGACCATATTATTCCAAGTGAATAGCCCTGCATTTTAGCATGAATTTCTTTAAATACGTCACAATAATTCAAATTTTTAGTAATCACAATTACAAAAAAGAGCTGTTTAAATTTAATTTTAGCATCTTGTTGGAACATTTTAAATAAGATGTTACTAGAGAGATGGTCATCTCTCACATTTCTTTAGCAGTGAAAATTACATATGATGTTGTAAAAATGAACCTTCTTCTAAAGTTTCTACATCTTTTTTATTGTATTCATGTATCTGTGTATATATCTATCTACTACATAATAAAATACTAAGGTCTGTGTGTCCAGTCCCTGTAAACTATCTAATCGATCAGTCAAGCTTTGGTGTAATTGGTCAGTTTTGCTTTGGTGATGAAGTGCGAGTGCACGAGGAGGAGTAAAGGTAATAAAAACAGTATGAGGGAGTCACCTTCAAACATGGCAAGTATAAAATGGGAAAGGAGGTGAGAAAGGCACCTACAAAATAACAATATAGTCTGAAACGCAGGATTTACGGGAACGCACTTGAGAGAGGGAGCACTGGTTAAGAGACATTTCCACTTGTAAATACAGAAGAAATTTGCTGAAAGTACACATGTGGCAAGAATATTTTTTAATTATTCTTTTACCTGTCTTCAAAGGGTTACCATGGCTTGTTTTAAATAAATCACTGGGACTGGTAAGAGGGTCTAGTTAAAAAAAAAAAATAAAATCAGATCCCCAAGGATCTAAGGCAGAGGTAGGGATGGCACTACCTAACTTTGTTTTACTACTTGCTGTGCATTTATATATTTAGAGATTTTTGAAAGGCGGCTGAAAGGAAATAAGTTCTCCATTGGTAATTTTCCTACACAATACTTAAGTTCCTCTATCACTGCTCGTCTTGCTGATTTCCAGTTTTCACATATTCAGTTATGTTTTCATCTGTTCTTTATTTACCATCCAGACATTTCAAATTGTCGTTTGTTTTATTTCATTGGAGCACAAAGGTTTTCCTAAGGGCTTTTTTATTAACCAATATATTGATGAAAAGATTTTCTCATAATCATTTTTGAGATTGACCACGAACTGTCAGTATTGCATTTATACAATAAAAATATGCAACCACTCCACTGCTATTTCACAAGCTAAATGCCATCACCATAGGAATGAAAATTAATAATATATGTTTAAATTACATATCCTAATGGCTAAATATAAAGCAAAAAAAAGAAAATTATTCCAGCATTGAATAAAATGTATTATTATTATCATTATTACTATTATTATTATTATCATTATACTCAAATAAGTATTTTATAGTATTCTAAAGCCATGGTCAATAGTTTTAAAACTGGTGGTTAATTTTAAGAGCAGAGTTATTGTAGCTTGTCTTATCTCAAAGAATATTAGAATATCATTTAAAAAATTAGCAAAAGCTGCTCCTGAGATATGACAAGAGAGAAGTCAAACTTTTTTCATAAAGGTCTTGCTTTTACAATAATTGTAATCATTGAATTACAGTTTTCCCTGCATTTAAATAAAATATATTTGTTCTATGGAAGGAAGAGCAATGCCAGAATGATTTATGTTATATCAGTATACTGGAAGGCAGGGAAAAGTCTAGAGGCCCAGGAGATGAGCAGGACAATCATGGAGAAAATAGGCAATACCTATCCAGGGAAGTAGACTGCTGAACACTCAGTGCCAAGTGTTGTAAGTTTGCCTGAGTAACATCACGGTTCTGACTTTATGAAAATGTTTGTTATTATATTGGATATTAAATTTTACTGCTATGTTGGTGATGTCACCTCAGTGTCATTTTGTGTTGGAAAGCTTTATTGGCCACCCTCATTTTGTATTGATTCTCATGGCTATTGTTAACTGTTGCCATGCCTGATATCGAGACATTTTGTCCCTTCTATAAAAGACTGTGGCACATACATCCAGGAGTCCTTGCTTTGAATCAAAAGTAAAAAGTAAGAAACTTGAGAGGTATAATAGCATTAGGATTCTTTGGTTATAAACGTTTGTGGTCAACAATGAATTTGGCTTTGTGATTTTGGTTTGTTGACATTTTCTCATTACTTTCACTTTTTTTTCACATTTTGGCTGAACTTTAATCATGGATTTTCATGCTTCTTCATATTCCATTCCTGAGCATTTTTTCTGAAGATAAAGGATACCTAGTCCATTGAATAATGAGAGAATTAGGCTAGGGGACATGGCCGGAGTGCAAATTCCTTCTGGTTGGCAGAGAACACTCTGCCTCAGATTGGACTGTATGTGGCATGGTGGTCTCTAAACTAGAGGAGTGCTCTGGATACATCACCTTCCTAAAGAGAGTAAAGGCTCAGGGGTACTGGGATGCCAGGGGTCACTTGAGGGACCTCTGTTCTGGTGTCTCTATTGGTAAAGTATGGTGGACTTGACCAACAGAAATAATTTTGGGGCTGGGCTAGACATGAACAAAGCCCCTAGATGTAAAGACACTTTAAACGCTAAAAGATGCTTAGCTTGGTCTGTAGGCAAGACGCCAGTTTAAGATGGGGTTTGTGGCAAAATAACTGACTCACCCTACCTGGTAGATGGAAGTCAATGTGTTTTGTTAGGCTCAAAGATCCTGTTTTCTGATATGTTTGTCACTTTGTTATTCCCACTCAGATATTTATTTATTTTTTATTTGTGTGGATCTTAATCTCCTTGGTGTTACTCTGGGTAGAGTGCTGCTACCATAGCAGCCCCTCTTTGTGACAATATAGATGTTTAAACATCAGATGGGGTTCAGGTCCTTGTGGATTAAGTGAGTTCAGTAAATTGATAGATGGATGGATATGTTTTGTAGAGTTACATTTCAGTTCGATAATAACTCTTTATAAAGTACTGGAAGTTGTTTACTGTGAAATTACCTGTAGGCATTGTAACAGTGTTGTTATCCCAAATGTTTGTTCTGGTTTGGGAAGTATCTATTTTTATATATCAAAAATACATGATAGTAAAATGGATTGTAAATATCAAGAGATAAACTGATATTGAATACCAGGAGAATAATGCAGAGTTGGAATATTTGCTGCATATCCAATGAAGGATGCTGCACCATTATTATAAACACCATTACTGCATTTTCTGTAGAATTAAGATGTTAGAGCGGCTTAAGTTAAATACAGTTAAAATTTTCTTGTACGTTTTTATTTGATTATTGTGTGAAAATGACATCATTTTGTTTTATGTTTTTATACATTATGTATATTATACTGAGTTTTTATATATGTACATGTACACCATATATATATATACGTGTGTGTTATATACCAAATATATATATATATATATATATATTTGTGTGTATATATATATATATTCTTTTATATATATTTGGTATATAACACACAAATGTATATATTTAGAATTCTTTTAGCAGGCTCCTGCTCTCTCAGGTTTCGCTGTTTCCTCTTCATTTTCAAATCTTGTGGGTGTTGAACAGCACAGTCTCAGGTGTTGTTTGGCCTCTGAGAGAACAAAGCAGTTACCAGCATGTCTTGTACAGCTGCTTTCTGCCTCTAGGCAAGCTTTTCTTAAACAATAGGAAAACACATTTAATTAAAGATAGTATAGTGTACACTGCAAATCCTGGAACAAAAAATATGAAGTAGTAGTCGGTAGATCTAAGACATAGTTATCTAATTATTACATCAGACGTGTTGCACAAATACATGTAAAAATTAATGTAGAAAAACCTCTGGACAGAATGGAGTTTAAAACATGTGTATGAAATATTAATTTGAAGTATTAGTTATTTTAATGACATGCTTTTAATGATTAAAAATTTAAGGTAAACTTTAAACATGAAAAGCTGAATAGTATTTTTATATAGTTCAGTCACAAGTTATTTTTTTCCTGTGGCTGTTTAAAATTGTTCAAAATTGAGCAAATATCATATAATAAAAAGGTTTCTGTAATTTAGTCAAAGTAAAAGAAAAAAATGTAAATTAATAGGATGAAATTTGATCAGTTAACTAGAAGATCTTAAGTTCATTTTTATTAAACATATTTTAAAAAAACATAACAGAAACAGTGTGAAATACCAATGTGATGTTAATAATGCTATTTAATTGTTACTCATTTTTAAATGTGTAATTACAAGCTGGTTAAATTATTTACTTGACTCTAAAACTAGAATTAAGAAATACCATAATAATAATAATACCATAATAAATGCATTGTACATGGGCATCATTCAGTACAATATAAAGATATTGGCCATGTCTAATTTAAATGATTTTAAAAGATTCTGATGATATTTCTTTACTTTACACATATGATTTACTTTTTTTAAGTTTTTACACTAGCAACATGTTTTCATAAATATGTCATGGCATTTTCTAACCTGCTTAATCCAGACCAGGGTCAATATCTCAGGTACTGTAGCATGGGGCACAAGGAAGGAACAAACTTTGGACAGGATGCTAGTCCATTACAGGGCAAACACACACTAGGGCCAAATTAGCATTGCTAGTTCACCTAACCTGCATGACTTTGAACTGTGGGAAGAAAGCAGAGAATTCAGAGGAAACCCACTCGGAGAGAACAAACTTGTCACCCTGTTTTTATAGATATATTTTTGAGAAATTAAATGAAGGAACTAAATACATTTTTAAACATGTCATTTTAATTTGCTTAAAGGTCCCACCTAACCTAAGAAAACAAGTAAAAAATAACAGCATATCATTTTTTAAAAATGGAAAAATCTAAAGCACTTTGAAATATTTATTATTTTTAGACCCTGTGTGTTGCCATCTCACATCTTAGGAACTTATTCATGCAATTTGCTCTCTACATTACAGGGTCCCAGGGAGCTGCTGCCTATCCAGGCATCATGAAGTATTAAGCAGACATCAACCAATCACACTCACTCATTCACCCATTTATTTGAAATTACTAAATTCAGTTCAGGGTCTGGTGTGTCCAATACGCATCTTGATACAATGTAACGTAACATTGTCAGTCCTGCATGGTTCAGTTCTGGGTCAAGAAATGGAACTTATTCAGATAGCATCAGGCATAAGGCAGGAACCATCCCATTCATTGCTGGGTGTAATTACTCAAACACACTCATTTACTCACACAGAATGCAAAGTGGAAACTGTAACTGCTGGTATTTAAAAAAAACATAACACACAAATGCAGGGTAACTGTACAAATTTCATTGTGACCAGACAAGTCATTGGATAAATGTTTGGAAATAGTGTAAACCACTTGCTGTTCTGTAGCTGTTTATTAAAAACAAAATGCTTGAATTAATTATAAAAACAGTAAAGACCTTTTAATCATTTTTCATTTTATTAATTATTCATTGTTAATTCCCCCAAAATGTTTTCATCTATGCCAAGCACACATGTCTTTGTTTAATTGTTTGGGGCCTTCCTTTGCCCATGATGGCTTTCTTGGTGTTTAAGTCTGACCGAAACAAGATAACATAACATCTTGGTGAGAATTTTATAATAAGCAGACCAAAACTTGATGTCAGTATTGCAAATACTTCCACAATGACAGCATATTTTCCTGGAGAACCAATGTATGTTGGAATGAATGTTATCCAGACTGCACAGAATATGAGCATGCTAAAAGTGATTAATCTGGCCTCATTGAAGTTGTCGGGGAGATTTCTTGCAAGGAATGCTAAAACAAAACAAACTCCAGCAAGCAAACCGATATATCCTAGCAGGCAGCTAAATCCTACTACTGATCCAACATCACATTCCAATACAATCTTAACCTTTTCATAATTAGTATTCTTATGTGGAAAAGGAGGAGCTGTTGTGAACCAAACAATACATATTAGAGTCTGAAACAGAGTTAGCACAAGCACGGCTCCTCTTTGGCGGGCAGCACCAAACCATTTCAGGATCTTGTTACTAGGTACTATTGCTTTAAAAGCTATAATCACGACAATAGTTTTTACTAGAATGCAAGACACACAGAGAGCAAAACTGATCCCAAACACCATATGTCTTACTATGCAAGTCAGTTGTGTAGGTTGCCCTATGAAGCCCAGTGCACAAAGGAAACACAGAGTTAATGAAATCAGCAAAATGAAGCTCAGCTCCAAATTGTTGGCTTTTACAAGAGGTGACTTCCTGTAGTGAATGAAAACTGCTATGATGCTTAGACTCAGGCAGGCCCCACATCCTGAACTTACAGTCAGGATAATTCCAATGACTTCAGTAAATGAAAGAAAATCCAGTTCCTTCTGCACACACTTTGTTTTGTCGGAGTTTGACCAAAAGTCAGACAGACATTTGATACATTTACTGGAATCTAAAAGAAAACAAAAAAACCTGTTTAATCCAAGAACGAGTCAAATAAAAAGCCCATTATTTTAACATGGTGAAGCTAGTATTTAATAATTACATTAATGTTGTCAATTTTATTTCAGTCTGCTCTATATTTTACAGAAGAATTTACTTTGCATTAGCACCTACCAGTTTCATTACTAATTTCTCCATCAGCACAAGGTACACAATCAAAACAACAAAGGGACTCCCCCCTTCTTAGTGATTTTCTTGACCCAGAGGGGCAACTTTTACTGCAGGCTGACTCAGGAATCTATAAAAAGAAGGAGATGAGTAACTGAGAATAATAAATCAGAATTTGTGTGTGTATTTACTGTATTTTTTTCTCTATTTTTTAATGTTCATCTCAGACAACAGGGAACAAAATGAAAGAGAAGCTTTATATGTAAATACACTTTTCAAGATAAAAATGGATCACAGAAAAAAAAAATAAGATGGGCTTACGGTTTGAGAAGGAAAATTCCAAAAGATATTGCTTTCATTAATAGAAAGTTCTTGTGTGGCAGCATCTGTTCCATCATATTCTCCAATCACTGCACACTTGACAACTCCATTACTGTCAAGCTGCCAGTTAACGATATCGAAAACAGCAATGTCATCTCCATATTCATCAAAAAATACTCTTTCTCCAGTAACTGTTGTGAAATTGACTTCCTTCAGGTAATGCAATACCTTTTAAAGCAAAACAGAAATGCCCTGTCATTAAAGTTATTGACATCATTTTGAATTAAAGATTAAGGTTAGGACAAATCCAAAGGTAGGTAATTATAAATGAACAAAGTGTTCTTTAGATCTTGTGTCCCACTCTCAGATTTGAGCTATAATGCTTTACTGAGAGTGAAAAGACTATTGCAAGGAGTGAAAACTGAAGAGAATTTTAACCACAGAGACCACGGTGTTGGCTGACACAATCTGTTAGAAATGTCTCACCGATAGCTGAAAACTTGATGTTCTTTTCAATACAACATTCATGCACTGTGGTCAGTTAGACACAAACAGAAAAAGAAAGTTTACCTAGAGTGTGGGTACTGTTTAAGCAGCCATATGTTAATATAATAAATGGATAATCTGTTGCTAACTGAGTTAGGTAAGAGAAGGACATTTAGAGGGTTAGTTTAGGTGTCTGGCAAGGTGAAGTAATAAGAAATAAAATTGCCTACAAACTTCCAGTGAGGCATAAACAAAAGAATTACAACCATATTGAAGTATTTCCTGAATATTTAGTGGCAACTGAACCAATCACCAAGCAAACCAAATTTCATAATTTGACATTTCCAACAACAAGCTGGCTAATCCACCCAGTGTCACTGATTAAATCAGGAATAAGAAGCTGAAGGGGTCTTTTAAAACATACTTGGTGTAAAGCTTTTTGATAATAAAGTTTGCCTAATCCTTTCATCTATTCCCTAAAATTCTGATTACAGTGTAGGGACACAAGTAGCCAGAGCCCATCCCTGCTACATAAAGTGCTGGCCAGAAACTAATCCTGAAATGAGCACTACTCCATTACAGTGTATAAGCATATAACTGATCTTGTAAATAAAAGTAAACCATGGAGCTGGATGTCAGAAATTCTGTTTATGGCCCTTGGTAAATGGAAAAGTAAACTAGAAAAATTACATCTTTTTTGTTTGGAACTGTGCAGAACCTTTTTGGAATCTGGCAGGAATTCATTGCTGGGCTCCTATCACTGTTTCAGTTTAATCTGTGTTCCATTTGAAATGAGAAGTTGGAATTTCCAAGTTCCTAGTTGGAATATTCATCTGAAAGGCCCCCTTAAGTCAGATTTCCAACTTGGAAGCTTGAAGCTTGTCTGTCAAGTCTGAGTTTGTCTGACTTTAAGTCAAAATGGAGACGTACACAACAAACTTTAGTGAACACTATAGTATTATGGTGGTTATTTGTACTTCTATTCCTGTCTTATTAAATCAGACATACACACAGTATTGGCCAACTCCTATCTGAGGACATGTTGCTAACTGCGACTTTTTTCCTGAGAATTGTCTCTTAACAACGGTCAGTCATTTAAGTTGATACACCAAAGATAATGTGGTAATATAGGTTAAGTACTCAATTACCTCTATGACTTCATATTATTATTAAATATAAGATTAACAGTTACACCTATAAATAAGCAAATCAAAAGGTTTCATTACTTATCACCTATAAAAGTCTGTTGTTCTTAGTTATTCTAATTATAGCAAATATATATACAGGTACTGTATATATATATATATATATATATATATATATATATATATATATATATATGTATATATATATATTCTTGCACACCTCAAATTTTATAACATTTATTTTGTAATCTAATTAATGGCATTGATTTTTAATAAATAATACTATCATAACCTATAAGAAATATGAACATATCTTACATTCTCAAACCAACAATTATTTGTTCAGCCTCAATTAATCATAAAATAGAAATGCTGACATTCAGACATCCAGGTATTAAGAAAGTCAGCAAGCATGATAGACGACAGCACTTGTAAATGTCATATTCAAGAATGTTAAGAGAAGTTCTTACCTGCCAAGGTTGCACTTTGGTGCTGTCTGCACAAGAATTATTTTCAAAAGGGCCCTTTCCAGCTTTGCAAAATTTTAAATTATGAAGGGCATGTGCTAAGGCATACACTGCTTTATAAACATTATAGGAAATACGCAAGTCAGAAACATCATGATATGGTGTTTGTATGCTCCTGATGTCCTCAAGTCCTGTGCAAGTTTTATTTGATGTGATATCAAATGAAGAATCATAAGGAAAACTGCAATTAAATATTGTTTCCCAGAATTTATTATATAAGTTGTTATTTGGATCAACAACAGGATGCACCTGAAGAAGAAAATCCTGCAGTCCAGGAATATCTCTTTTACGTGTTGCTATGCCAATTGTACCACCAAAAAAAGCAAAATTTTTGCCACTGGCTAAATCAGGAAATACACTCCATGATTCACTTGCCAGCCACTGCTTTCCTCTTACATTTTGTTTAACTACTTCCTCAATCAAAGCAGTCATGTGGAATTTTGGCAAAAATGCAGCAATTACTCTTGCTGTTGATTTTTTAACAATTTTTACTGTTTCAGGAATCCTTGATATCTCATTGATTTTAAGAATTTGTGTAAACGACAAACAGCCAAAATCTTTGAATTTTTCATTTAAGTTCTTAAGGGTATTCTCGCCATAATCATCATCTGTGATTATAATACCAATCCAGGTCCATTGAAAATATTTAATAACTTCCATCATTGCTTTTACCAGGAAGACATCACTTGGGATTGTCCTGAAGAAACTTGGAAACTCTAATTTATTGCTCAAACAGGAACACGTGGCACAGTAGCTAACCTAGGAGAAAAATAAGAAAATGAGATGCAAACGTTTATATAATTAAGCAAAGAGTTAATGTACATAAATCTGACTGAAATAAACAAAAATAACTAAACAAATCAACATTTACTATTCTTTATTATACTGGGGATAATTCCCTTCAGTCTTTTGAAAAAAAAGTTTAACAAATATGAGCAATTTTGGTTCTGCGTTTCAAACTGATACAAAGAACAATTCTCCCCCTAATGCATATTTACACATAAATCCAGATAAACCAGATTTCATATCATATTTCATATCTGCTTTAACATTTAATAAATAGGTTTGGTGAATTCTGTGTTTCTCATATTTTAGCACAGATCTAAACCTGTGTTGGCCCAAAGGACCAGTCTCAGTAGGGAAGGTGTTTCCTCTTGAATGTCATTATAGATGACCGGGCCAAATGATGCCCATAGTACACAATTTCTTACATTACTACTGATTTAATTACAGAATCAAGCTACATTTGCATAGCATCTTTCACGACAAGCATGGTTTAATGCACTGTACAAAATACAGAATTAGAAAACCTAATTCAAATGAAGTGCAAATGAAATAAGGATAAGAAACAAGGCAAGCAAAAACAAGACAGGCAAAATCACATCAGTATTGAGTTCTTGGGAAGAGCCTCACCTGGCGTAAATAGAAAATAATGAAGTGAATCCATGGAAGAGTTGAATAACAGTATAAACTGCTAGCACAGAAAGGTCAACATCAGTATAATATGTTTAACCAAGTTAGTTTAAAAAAAATAAATAACATGTCTAAATTTCATATCTAAAAAGGCAGCCTTTCAGGCATGATAAGCTCAAGGAGCTTAAATGAGAAACTTACTGCATAAAAAACTACCACAGAACAGGAGCCATAAAAGGATAGCAAATCACATCAGAATATCTGTTTAATTGGTTTATATAAGAAAAACAATGCTATCAAGGATTCAAACTTACAGCTTTAAAATGTGCAGCTTTGGGGATGACAGGAAACAATTGCTTTAATCAAGGTACCCATAAAAGATAGTTATAAACACTAATATAATCAAACAAATAAAAAACCCTTTATGAATGAATGTGTGTTAAATCGTAAAACTAAGGATCTTAAAGACTTTTCAAAATTTAATTTAAATCTTAAATTTTCTTTAGTTATTTTATTCTTGTGATTTATCACAAAAGATGTTCCTCATTATATTAAACAGCAGACAGTCATTATTATGTCTTCAAAGATGTTTATCTCTTTGTACTAAAATAAAGACAGCTATTTTTTTTTCCAAAATTCAAGTCTAATTCTATTACTATTTCTTTACCAAAGGCATCCTGAAAGTGGCCAGCACTCTTGATATTGCAATCGAATGGGTTGAAAGTGGATCTCCAACAATCGCAACTACAGGCGGAAGTCCAATACAGGTGTCATCAGGGCTTTTGTCATCCTGACCTCCAATAAGAGTAATTGCTGCTCTAAGAGATAACTGCAGATTCAGGCAGTTGTCATACACTCTGTAGCCCAGTGTTACGTTTGGAAGAATGTTTGGGTTTCTGTTTATTTCTCTGATGGCAAAGATCATTGTCTGCATTCTTCGAAATACTGCACTGTCTAAACTGTTGAGAAGAAAGAAATGCAAACTCATAAATGTGTTATATCCTCCAACACGTGCTGAGTGTGCACTGTTCAGAACCATACAGATGTATACAAGAGATGCATTTTTAGTATAAAATATAAATATTAGTTCTATTTTAACTCAAATATTATATTGACACTGAATAATTTCTTACTTGCTAATGCTAAAGAAATGTCTCTACCAGTTAATGTAACTAAATTAACAGCCTTGTTGAATGCAGCAGATTTATAAGTACATGAAAAATATGTGTACTATAAAGAAAAGATAACTCTCTAGGCCTCAAATCCAATTTTTTAATGCATTTTCTTAAGTATGTCTAGCACATTCTTAACAATGACATATTATGAAATAACAAAAATGTTTATGGTTATTAAAGCATTAAGTTCAATGTCATGACGTGTTATTGTAGATTCATCTGTAGGTTGAAGTCAGTTAATTAATGTGAGGTTAATAAAACAGTTTTAAGAGCTCACCTGTTACACTTCCATTGCTCAGGCTTACTTTGAAAGGATAATTCTGGGGCAAATGATCCAAAATGTATGGCAAAAATTCCGCCTAGCATTATGTCTCCTTTTTCATACAGACCATTTAATTCAAAACGTTCTAGCATTTCACAAGAATTCTTTTGAGAAGAAAATGTTATAAAAACAACCTCTAGCATCAAGGAAGCATAGAGACTGGCTCTCATATTTGCACCACTTAAATTAAAGCTTATCTTTTCATTCATACAGCTTTATTTATATTTTAACAATACCATCTCTTTAGGTGAAGTGTAAACTGAAGCCACATATAAAGACTGACGTCTTCTAGGCAGATGTCCCTGAGCGAATGTCTGTGTTGCCCAGGGCCCAGAATCGTGGCATAAGTTGATGCAGTGGTCCAGAAAATCAGACGCATTGCAGTGAATAAGCAGTAGGAAAGGATCTGTTGAGGTGTTAAATGTGCCTGTTAATTTTGGAGTATTCAGATGGCTCCCTTTTGAATTTTTTTTCTCAAAGGGTTTATCTTTTCCTGTAGTGTAATCTAATGAAAAGATCAGAAAAGCTTAAAGTTATCATTTGTTTTTTATTTTAAATTAAAAATCCGTTGATCTGTGAACCCTGTTTTGATCCATAGACGTTAGTGTAAACCTATACATGTTTATGTATTTGCATTTTGTTTTTTTTTTTGCGAAGTAATGGCCATATCTTTCAAAATTGCCTTTTGTTTCACTGGGCAACTGTTGAGTCCATAATAAATAAGCTTACATCTGCCTTGCATGGTAAATACAAAGACAATGAGAATCATATAGATGGCATTGATTATTTGAAAGTGTGAACTGCATTTAAGCTTAGTTGTGTGTTTAATTAATATAGTTTATGCTAATTACAGTACCTCTTTGCAAATATGTAATGGGATTTCAATTCAAAAAAGGAAACAGCAGACCATAAAATATGTCCTTTATTTTTGTAATATATATCCAAGAACAATTCAGATACAAGGAAGCAAAGTTTGATGTTGACTGAGAGAACAGCTTCAGATGATAATATTTCTCTTGAAAAAAATTGTAAAGCAACTTTAATTTGTACAAAAAGTAGCCTAATCGTTTATGTCTAATAGAAGTGATTATGCTAGATAATAAGGTGTTCAGTTGTTAGGAAATCGTCTTCGTATTAGAGCTTTTTTGCTATTTAATTCTGGCCTCAATAAGATGATATAGCATTTTGGAGCAAATATTGCAAATAAGAGACTAAAACTGGATGCCAAGATTGCAAAAACCTCCACTGCCACTGTGTACTTTCCTGGAGAGCTGATGTATGCAGGGATGAATGTGATCCAGACAACACAAAAAATTAACATGCTGAAGGTGATGTATTTAGCCTCATTAAAATTATCTGGCAGATTTCTTGCCAAAGAAGCTAAAAGACAACAGGCACCTGCTAGTAGGCCTATGTACCCTAGAAGACAACTAAACCCAGTCAGTGACCCCACATCACATTCAAATATGATTTTCAAAGTCTGATACTTGGTGTTTTTATTTGGAAAAGGGGGAGCCGTGGTCAACCACACTATACAAATCACACACTGAATGGATGTGAAAAAGAACACAGTACCCTTCTGCTGAGTAACACCAAACCATTTCACCACATTCCCACCAGGCATTGTAGCTTTAAAAGCCATTACCACCACAATGGTTTTTACGAGTATACAGGAAACAGACAAAACAAAGCTGAGTCCAAACATGACATGTCTCGACATGCAGGTGAGCTCAGAGGGCTCTCCGATAAAACACAAAGCACAAAGGAAGCACAGCGTCAATGACACAAGCAGGAGGAAGCTCACTCCTGAATTGTTAGCTTTAACAACCGGAGTGTTTCGATAATAGATGAATACACCCAGTGCAGCCAGTGAGAAGAATGCCCCAGAGAGCGAGATTATTGTTAGAACAATTCCCATCTCATCTTGATATGACAGGTACTCAATTTCCTTTGGAACACATTCAGTTTTGTTTGGGTTGGACCAGAAATCAGGTGGACATTGGAGACAACTGAAGGAATCTAAAAAGGACAGAAAAATTAAGATTTTTATCTTTGATCAGCTTGATTAATATGGAAAAGTACGATACTTTCTTTACTTAGACGTTTTCTTCTAGAATTAATGGAGGTGAAACCATAATGGCTGGCTTCTGCCTTTGACTTTTGAAATTGTAAACCATTTATAAGATTAAACTGTAACATGAACTTTTTATAAGAATTCAAACTTTTAAAGAAAGTGGACACCACACTATAATAAGATAATAAGAACTAACGATACGCGGTTAGGACTTAGAGTTGGATACCAAAAATCTAAAAATGTTTGCTTACAATTAGCTGACACTTTTTAATGCTAATTTTCATTCTTTTATTTCATTCCATGATAAATGTTGTAATTAAACTAGAAATATTTATTCACAACTATACAATTAATGTACTGCTGATGGCACCATGCCTCTTTATTAATTACATGATATCATGAGAAGGAAACAAACACCTTTAAGGACAACACAATAAATGCAAACTCAAAGTATTTTTTTAATATACTGTTTTGTTTCATTCTACAGTAACTTTCTTCTTTGGTGAAAAGTCAAGCATGGGTTATTATTTAAATAAATAAATAGAATAAAGAAGGTTAAGTTCAAATTCCCCAGCTGACTGGGACTGGAACTGGTTTTCCACTTAGCTAGTGATACCTGTTTGTTCAGCAGACATTATCATCTAGAGATTGTTAAGGAGTAATGTTTGACATTTTTGAGAGAGAGATCAGAGCTATGTGTGTTTTAGAGGGAACCTGCTGATTTGCAGGGATATCTTGGCGACATGCTTTTCTCTCCATTCGTCCCTTGTCAGAGCTTAGCACGATCAGAAACAGTGCCAGTGTTTGACATTGGAGCATACCTACCTTCCACTTGGCCAGAATTTTTTTTATTGATTCTAAAAGCTTGTCCTGTTTTACTACTACATGGGTGGAGCCACGGAGGACAGCTAATAATACAATAAACAGAAAACACATTTTTTTTTTTATTAATAATTTCTTCTTACTCTTATTTCTCAGTATGGCTCTCCTTATCTTATAGAATCGTTTCCACAACAATATAAACTTAATGTTGTGAGGACAAAGCACTGTAAGGGCAGATTGATGGCATAGTAGTTACTGTGTGCTCAAAGTTCCATTTTCCAGAGTTGACAGTTGAGTTTGCATGTTCTTCCTATCTCTGGCTGGGTTTTTCTCTGCATATTTCAATGTCAAAAGCAACTGATAGGTAAAATGGTTCGCAATAATGCTGGAATAATCTTTCATGCCTATGCTCTTAAATAGATTACTAAGTGCAACATAACCCTGTTAAATGTCTGTAATTAATGTTGTAAACAAAATGCCTTTTTCTAAAGAAGGTATCAACTGCTGTTATTTTCATATTATTTAATAGTTTTATGTCAAAGGTTGAAAGTGTTTTCTATTAAGCTCTTGATAATAAATCTGCCACCTACAGTAGCACCTACCTGATTTGTTGTTGAATTCTCCCTCTTCACATTGTATGCAGTCAAAACAGCAAATTGGTTCACCATTTCTGACTGATTTCCTGGTTCCAGGTTCACAACTTTTACTGCACACAGATTTGGGGATCTGAGAATAGAAGAGTAAATTTGATAATTCTAGGTAATTATTAATCTAATGTACATTGCTGAATTTTAATTAAATATTCTATAGAAAAGTATGAGAATAAATGCAGCTATAATGTGCCCAAGATTCAATAGGTAGAATAAAACAGAGAGATTAAACATACTGTTCCAGAAGGAGTGTTCCAGAAGGCCTGGTCTTCATTAAGAGAAAGTTCTTGACCAACAGGAGCTGTTACATCAAACATGCCAATGGATACAACTTTTACTGTCCCATCATCTGCAAGCTGCCAATTTACAATATCAAAGGCTGCAAGTTCATCACCATTGACATCAAAAGCAACCCCCTCTCCTAAAGCATTAGTGAAATTAACTTGATTGAGGTAGTAGACAAGCTTGTGAAGAAGGAAAAGCATAAAAATCTTTTTAGAAGAGTAGTGTTTATCCCAACCAGTTTTCACATTTTTAAATATTTCTAATCAATATTTATCAATACTGCTTATTTGACTTCAGATTTTTGTTGACAATAAGCAAACTGCAGGGAACATCCCTAGATGGGTTTTGTATCTGTCAAAATGCATGAAATGCAATTTATATAATATGGCAATACAATATATTTGTTTATTCAGCAGATGTGTGTCAAGACAAGCTACTGGGGCTCCTTTATTCCAAAAGCTATTTTCCCGGATAATGCCTCACTGGGACTGTGACAGCCAAGTCAGAAGTTTTCTTTCTATTTAATTTTTCTTCCTTTTTCATCATTCATCAATTCTATATTTTTCATTTATATAATTATTTATTTAAAGAGCTTGTGTAAAAAGCCAAATTTCCACCTGAGAACAAATAAACTTCATAAAGAGATTCAAAGGAGTCAAGGACAGAACCAACCCAGATAAAGGTACCACTCTGATACAACACATTGTCCACATAAGAAATAAATGATTTTAATTTGAAGTCACTTTGAATTATTTTAAGTTTGTCATAATATTTTAATTAAATCTGAAATCATCCCATGTACAGTAGCTACAGGATTACTCTGAGTGAGTCTTATAAAAATCTCTTAATACTGTAAAATGAAGCTGTGTCTACGAATATTAGTGTCTGTTATTAATTGATCTTTATTTCATTTAAGGAGAAAATAACTTTGCTTTCCAGTAAAGTAGGTCTATTAAATCAGTCTCATTACATTTTAATCACTGGATTATCAATAATAGCAAAAGCACTTCATATTCACATGTGCTATTGCACATTGTGTAAAAGTTTAATGTTATTTCGCTCCCAGAGGCCTTTTGAAAATAATGGTTTGCTAGGATGCGTCATTGGTTTTCAGCATTTAAATCAAAGTGGAAAACCCATTTTTTTAGCATAATCTTTTTATCTTTATTTTTTTGCTTTACTGCTGTGGCTATTGCCATGACTGTCTCTTTGTACAAACCTAACACTTTGACTTTCAAACAGAACCATAGTTTAAATACAACTACATCATAAGTGACAAACGCACAATTAGATCTTTGTCTTGTTCTACAGAACAACTGGAATTTATTCTACACCACAGTACTTTGAATTGTATACTATCTACAGAAGGCCTGGCCAGACAGATACTTCTCAGATTCACTCTGGTTAATTTTCCCAATAGTCTGTGTAGAGTTTTGCTTTTTCCTTTAGTCAGCCTACCTTAATAAATAATACTGTATTTGTTTGTTTTAATTAACATATATAATTTGATTAGTTATGTCTGTGTGGTCACATCTGTTGCATTTTACTTTTGTTCCATCATTTTTTGATGTGAACCTGGGACAGAGCTGCTGTTAGAAGGGGCAGAGCCAACCTGAGGAGTTGTGCTGAGGATGTGTTTAAGTGAGTGAGAGAGAGAGGAGGAGGAGGAGGATCAAGCACTTAAAGAACAAAACTCATGAGACCCACTCTTCCACTAAATTGATTGGTCTTGGTATGTCGTAGCTGATGATCTGAGAATGGGTCCAGGTTTGGATTGCCTGACAGAGTTGGGGAAAGTCAGAGCAGATGGTATTGTATTTCACTGCAAGAGAGCAGTGTAAAGATGAGTGTGTATTGTGAATGTACTGGCAGGGGGTATATAAGTGTAAAGATAATTGGCGTTGCATGGGAGAAACCATGGAAGATTAGAGCCTAGCAGCAGAATCGGTGGGTGGTGAATGAAGAAGACAGCCTCCAGCAAACTTGCCTTGAGAACAAGGGAGAGATGCTTTATTTCACAATGTATTAGCAGCCAGAACCAGTGATAATAAAATGTAAATCAAATAATACCATAAAAATAGACAAACTGAAGGCCTATGAACATGCTATCATACAGTACTACCACCAGAGTGCAGTTTGAAGCGATATCTCAACATCAAATACTCAGCATCTAAAGAAGAAACACAAATGAATATTCATAGATTTCCAATTTTTGGAAATGTCACAAAGTACTAAACCATTATTGTTCATATGTAATTGATATAATTCTTGATAATGATGATGACCACTCCAAAACAGTGAGATGTGCAAGTACTCCGCACTTTAAATTGTATCACAAAAATTCAACTAATGGGTTTTTGAAAAAAAAAAAAGGCTGTAAGGCGGAACAGTAAGAAATATCTTTTTTTCCATAAGAAAATACATTGAGCATATCACGAAAAACTCAGAAGAATGGACTTTGAAAATGAAGCTGAGTTTGCTACAGACATGGAATGTTGGCTGCATCGGAAACATGACAAGAACAAAGCCCTGAAATGGACAACAGTCTGTTTAAATTACTTTTTTTTTACTTGCAATTTAATGTATGTTGATAATTGGTAGTTAGAACATAATTCAAACCCTGTACATAAACCTAATTTATTCTTTTGCTTTCCTGTATCTGTTTTAACGCATTAATTTTAAAGTGGTGTTACAGCAGATGAAGTCTAAAAATTATAAATGCCATATATATGTATTCAAATGTTCACACAGTTTTACAGTTAATTTCATAATAAAAATGTGTGGAATTCCACATGAGCAGTTTTCCTTAATGTAAAAATGTAAGTAATAAGCCAATAATATTTTGTTGCCACTTATATTATTTTCTTTTAATTATACTGCCATCAATTTGTGTAAAGATCTGACAAGGTTGTATGGTTTACAATATATTACAAGAACAGCCATATTTCTTAACAAAAGTGGTTAATTTGCATTGCATGTAAAGCAGTCTTGAAAATAAAGGTGTAATATAGTATTTTTGTATTGTTTTCTATCAGAAAGTATCCTAGAATGAAGTAATGCTTAAATGTGCTTGTGTCTGTTTCTCTGATTTAACACCAGATGGCAGCAACTTTATCTCGTAATGCAAATGAGGGTTTAAGTAAAAGTTTAAGAGATCCATCAGTCTGTTCACAAGTGAACTTGAATATAATACATATGCATTATTTTATTAAGTATCTTTAATCATGGCCTAAGCAATTTATGGGTCAATTTACCTAATAGCAAAAAAGAAGATAATTATTTTTAAAACAAACAATCAGACGCTTGTTGTTTGTTCATAAACTGGAGGCACATGTTTAGCAAAAAATAAAGTTGCAGTTGTCAAAAGTAACACTAGGGGTTTCTTAGTATTTCTTAAATTTTTATAAAATAAACATTCCTCTGTTTCTCATCTCCAAAACAATACTTCAAGAACATTACTATGTTTTGTGATTTGCTTCCCATTTTAATAAGATCCAAATACTTGACAAGACTTCAGTGAATTTTCCTTACCTGGTGTGGCTGAATATCTCTTATATTCATGCATTTGTCTTCAAATCTGGAGTTAGTTTGACAAAAAATCAAATCATTTAAGGCATGGGCCAAGGCATATACAGCTTGATAGACATTATAAGCTATCCTTAATTGTGACACATCGGTATACTCCGACCTCTTGCCTTTAATATCCTCCAAACCTGTGCACGGTTTGACATTTGGTAGATGAGGTGAATTTTGATAGAATTTGCACTCAAACATTGTTTCCCAGAACAAATTATACAAGTTATTATTTGAATTATAGTCTGTTTTAATTTCTAAAAGAAAATCTTCCAGTCCTGGAATTTGCCCTCTTTTTGTAGCTATACCTATTGTTCCACCGAAAGAATTGAAATTTTCTTTGCTGGCCAATGAAGAAATACTCCATGATTCACTTGCAATCCACTGTAAATCAGTGAGATTTTCATAAACAACAGCTTTTACCAAAGCTGCCATATCATCAATAGGTAGAAATGCAATAACCACTTTAGCAGATGAATGTTTAATAGTTCTAACTATTGCTGGAATTCGTGCCTTCTCATCAATTTCAAGAGTTTCTATGTATGAAATGCAGCCAAATTTACTGATTTCCTCATTAAGGTTCCACACAGCATTGAGTCCATAATCATCATCAGTGGCTACAACACCCACCCATGTCCATCCGTAATGTTTAATAATTTCCACAATTACTTTAACCTGATACGCATCACTCGGAACTGTCCTAAAAAATGTTGGGAACTCCATTTTATTGCTCAAACAGGAACATGTAGCACAGTAGCTGACCTAAATGAAAAAGCAAAAAATGAATAAATAAATAAAAGTAGAAAATACCGAATATTCTTGTGACAGGCAAGTGCTTTATTTGATAGAACTCTAAAAGTTTTCAGCCCTTCATTTTAATAAGTAAATTAGGTTATAGGGAGATTTCTCAATAATGTGTAATTACTCTGTTTAAGCACACATTGAGATTATGTTGGTGGAGGGAAAGATCAGTTAAAAAGTATTTCAATGACCAGCTTACCTTATTCCTATAAATAAATGTTTTTGTCATATCATTACAGATGCAATTCTTGTAGAGTTTTTGCCTTATGATTTATAGCTCATTAAAGAAATGTAATGTAATTGCTGTATATATGCAGATTGCAATGCAATGTACAGACCTTTAAGCTAAAGGAAACTATGATAACTCAGAATTTTTTTTTCAGAAGAAAGGACCTAATTATGTACGTATGTTGTACATTTTCATATAATGATGGTACATTTTCTATGTAAGTTCATTTTTTATGAGCGGTAAATTGGACTTCAGAGTTTTATGCAAGTCTTCCCCCCTTCCATCCTCTATGTTCTACAGAGGCACCATTGAGAGTGTTCAGACCAGCTGTATCACTGTCTGGTATGGCAACTGCAACATATCTGACCGCAAGCGCCTGCAAAGGATAGTGAAGACAGCAGAGAACATTATTGGGGTGCCTCTCCCTTCACTACAGGACATATTTTATAAATGCAGTGTCTGCAAGGCCTGCAGCATTGTGCAGGACCCCTTACACCCCTCACATGGACGTTTCAAACTTCTGCCATCCAAGAGAAGATACTGCAGCATCAAAGCCAGATCTGCCAGGCTGCAGGAGAGTTTTTACCCCCAAGCTGTCAAACTCCTTAACACCATCCTGCCACCTGGGATCTTCCACACTGCCTCAACCACCTCTAAAAACAGAACTTTTATACATGCAAGCCACTTTCCTGTAAAGATGAGTGTGCTTGTAGAAAAGAACTGAAAATCTCATACTGACCTTTAAGTATTTTGACACTCTTGATATCCTTATGCTATGAAACATTCTGACCTGTCATTGTTTACACATGTCTTAAACAACTATTATCATACACTGATAAATTCTGTATTATCAATATCTATTATTTATTTATTATATTACATATCTATTGACTATATTTATGTTTCTAGATTGCAAATACCATACATTACATCAATGTTCATATTGCTAACTATATGTCAATATTGCTGCTACTTCTTTGTCTTGTCTTATAACAATGTCTTGTCTTGTTTTTGTTTTAATTTTAAATATAAATTTTATTTCTGTTTTTAGTTTATTATTTGCACGTCAAGTTGTTACACTGTGGACCCTGAGCTTCGCAATTTTGTCTATCTGTATACTTGTATATGATTGAGATGACAATAAAGTTCACTTTGACTTTGACTTATGATGTTCAGTGATCATAGGCTATTCTCTATATCTAGATGTCAAAAGGTTTATTAAAATGTAAATTATATAGATCAGCAGTTTCTTCACAACAGAAGAACTGGATTACTTATGCTGTGGTTATTTTATTGAAAGAGAAATGTTACATTATTATTACAATAAAAGAGTAACATAATTATATTAGTAATTATATGTACTCATCTACATGAAAAACAAACTACAGGTAGTCCTCAACTTATGATCTATGCGTCTTACAACCATTTGACTTACGACCAGTACCGTGTCTCAAGGGCAAATGACAGTTTTCACCAAGCCAGCTCCATATGCCGTTTCTCATTTATCTCAGTCTCAGTTTATTACCTGCAGTGGTTTCGACTACATTCAGCTACGTTTGTCTTAGAGTTACTGGAAAAAGAGCCATTGATCTTAATGCAGAAATGAAGTTGATCAAGCAGTATCACATGTGACTTTAATTTATCCATCCATTTTCCAACCCGCTTTAAGTTATCCCATTGTAATTGGCGCCTGCTGTACTGTTGCGCTCTGGCTTTGAATCCAGTTAACCCCTGAAGCTTCTACATTGTAACCCATGATGTGCCTCTTTGTGTGAACCTCCACAAAGGGGTACTGAAATCACACTGAACCCCTTTATCTGTTAATGTTTTTATTAACAAGCTGAAATGTTAAAGCAGAAACATATGAGTGTTCACACTCTGCCAGTACAATTCCTTCTTTCACAGTTAACACAATGAACACTATGAGAGGCTCACACTGATGATGTTACATAACAGAGTCAAATTTTCCCTGGTGAACTAAACAGACGGATACAATACAAATGCAAGTAACGTGCTTGCATGATTATAGTAAGGTGCAATACATTACCAAAGGCATTCCAAACACGCTCACTGTCCGTGATATTGCAATAGAGTGTGATGACAACGGATCACCAACAATGGCAACGACAGAAGGGGGTCCTTCACAATGATAATCTGTAATGTCATCAACTCCACCAATCAGAGTAGAGGCAGCTCTCATAGCCACTTGGAAATTCATGCAGTTGTCGTATAGTCTGTAACCCAGTGTTATATTTGGCAGGAGAATGTCATCTTTATTTATTTCTTCTATTGCAAAGACCATTGTCTGTAGCCTTTGAAACACAGACAAATCAAAACTGGAAAAAAAATAATAATTATGACTAAATACAAATTTTTACATATTTTTTGTTATCTAAAACCCAGGAATCTCACAAGTCAAACTTATAAATATGTTGATCATTCTATATTAGTTAATTTATTATAAGTAAATATACTAAATAAATAAGAGAAAGCAGCTGAAATCAGAAAAGTATGTTCATTATAAATTTTATTGTGTAGTGTAGTGTATTTATCTTTTTAAAAGAGAACCGTTGCCATATGAACCCTGAAAGACACAATTTATAATAATATTGCTAGCGTTTACAACTTTCTAAATGTAATAGTTTCAACAATACACCTATAATATTTTTTCATAGATTTATTACAGATATCAAAAATATAAGAAAACTAAAAAAGTACAAAAATATTGTAGTAAGCAAGATAAAAAACTTCAAGTAACTTAACCTCAATGTGTGAGAACTAAACTCTTTATCAGTCTACTTAGAAACACCCAGGTAGAAAACAATAATAAAGCAATAAGAATAACAAACAAATACAGAAACCTTTAATCTTATACCATTGACAGAAAATGTGCTTATAATGTCCAGCGTCTTAACATGTAGTACAATTTAATCACCTTATTATAGTCTACATAAAGCCCAATTGTTTAATTTTAATAATAACCTAAAATAAAAGATGTTAATTTTAAGCATTATATTAAAGAACAAAAAACATATAACTTTAAAGACATTTAAATATATTTACAAATTAAGATCCACACAGTTTAGCACAAGTCAGCTTACCCCTCACATTTCCACTGCTCAGGTTTTGATGTGAATGACAGATCTGGTGGAATAGCTCCAAGATGTACAGCAAAAATTCCACCAAGCATTATATCTCCCTCTTTATATAAACCATTTAAATTAAAGTCACCTTGAACTGAGCATTTCTGGTCTGTTGGAGCATGTGCTGAAATAAAGAAGTCTATTATTATGGAAACATACAAAATGCATTTCATTCTTAGATTACTGAAACAATATAAGTGACACATACAGATATTAAGAAACTTTTATATACTGTGTAATAATGAATAGCTTTCTTGCTCTCTAGAGGCAAGTATGTGTCTAGCTGTTTTATTTTTAATTAGTTGTTTGTGCAATTCTCTTGGTGATCGCATTTGTGTTCATTCGGGAACTTAGAGAGAGGGAGTGTGGAGAAATGTGTTTATTTGAATCATTCCATTATAATTTCTAGTTGATAAAGTGCATTACATTATCATTTCAATTTTTCCCAAAAAATAATTATTTTATTACACTCAGCCATGAATAATGAAAATATGTATTTTTATATTAATTATTATAGTTCTGTGACAATATCCGCATAGGTATTTACTGAGTGGCAGATTAAGTCAACATATCATAGAAGGTAAGCAAAACACTTACTGCAGTGCTAGCATGAAAATAGTAGTGTGGTCATAGCAATTATACAAAAAACTGACTCCATAAAGATGTCAGATCAATTATTTCATTTCATGCTAATGTGAGAACATAACAACTCAATGATATTTACAAATGATCTCATCAAGCTCTTCTGATTAATACCTGAGTTGCCCCAATATGTATTTCTACATCTCTATGTTTCATTTAAATACTTCTTCTAGTTGTTTAAGATTTACATTAGCCATTTTGTAAAGAATTTTTTATTTACTTTTCTCTTGAATGCAATTCCTCTTAATTTCCAGTTACTACTGTGTTCTACTAGATAACTTTTATCAGTGCCTTGGAAATTCTCATATGCCTGGATGAGGTCCACATACAGCCAATGTTGGCTTAAAGGAAAGGTGCACACAGTGAATTCAGAAAGTATTCAGTTCCCCTCACTTTCTGTACATATTATTCTGTTGTAGGTTTCATTTTAAATGTATACATTTGGCATGGTGGCACAGTGGTAGCACTGCTGCCTCACAGTAAGGGGACCTGGGTTTGTTTCCGGGGTCCTCCCTGCGTGGAGTTTGCATGTTCTCACCGTGTCTGCGTGGGTTTCCTCCGGGCACTCTGGTTTCCTCCCACAGTCCAAAGACATGCAGGTTAGGTGCGATCCTAAATTGTCCCTAGTGTGTGCTTGGTGTGTGGGCGTGTGCCCTGCGATGGGCTGGCGCCCTGCCTGGGATTTGTTCCTGCCTTGTGCCCTGTGTTGGCTGGGATTGACTCCAGCAGACCCCCATGACCCTTGGTTAGGATATGGAGGGTTGGAAGATGACTGACTGACTGAAATTTGGCATTTTTGTCCACCAGTCTATTCTCAACAGTATATGCTCAACAAACTTAACCCAATGGGTTTTCAGAAAAGTTTGCAAATGTATTAAAAATGAAAAAAATGAAATCTCTTTTTGATATACTCTAAGTATTCTGATTCTTTGCTATGGCACTTCAAATTGTGGTCAGGTTCATCCTGTTTGCTTTAATTATCCTTGAGAGGTGTCTAGGAGTCCACTTGTGGCAAATTGGTTGGAAATTGTTTGGAAAGGCACACACCTGTGTATATAAGCTACTGCAATTCTGAACAAAAATGAAGTCATCAAGTCCAAGGAACACTCCATAGACATCCACAATAAAATTGTGCTGAGACATAGATCAGGGAAAGGGTATACGACCATTGTTAAAGCTTTCAGTTCTCCCAGGAGCACAGTGGGCTCAATAATTTGGAACCACCAGGGCTTTTCCTAGAGTTAGCCATTTGGCTAAACTGAATAATCAGGCAAAAAGGGGCTTGTTCATAGTTAGAGTGACTAAGAACTCAACAGTCACTCTAATAGGCCCCCATAAGTCCTCTGCTGGGGATGGGAAAACCTGCCGGAAGGACAATAATTTCAGCAGCACTTCATCAATCAGTTAGATGGAAGATACTCTTGAGTAACAGAAATATGACACCTGCTTGGAGTTTCCAAATGCCATTGTAAGGATTCTGAGAAAATGATGAAAACTAATGTCTAACCTGATGAGACGAGATTGACCTCCAAACAGTAAAGTTTCTTCAGAAAGTTTTCAGACCTCTTCACTTTCTTACATTTTGTTATGCTGCAGCCTTATTATACAATTCATTTTTCCCTCATTAAATAATAGTCAATGCCCCAGAATGACAAAGTGAAAACAGGAATTTAACATATTTTTTATTAAGATTTAATAAAAATATCACACTGACACAAGTATTCAGATCCTTTGCTGTGACACTTGATATCTGGGTCCAGTACATCCCATTCTATCGATCATTGTTGAGGTATCTTGGTAGCTTGTTTGGAGACCACCTGTTGGAAATTCTACTGAATGAACATGATTAGGAAGGACAGATATGTGTTTATAGAAGGTACAACAGTTGACAATGCATATCAGAGCAAAAAAGAAAAACTGATTGCAGAGCTTCAACATAGAATTGTGTTGAGGCACAGATCTGGAGAAGGCCACAAAAAATTTCTGCAGCTTTGATGGTTTCCAGGAGTACAGCTGCCTCCATAATATGTGTACTTAAATGGAAGGCATTTTAGACAACCATAACTCTTCCTAGTACTTGCTGCCCAGCCAAACTGAAGAATTGAGGGAGAAGGGCCTTGGTAAGAGAAGAGACCAAGAATCTGATAGTCACACTGGCTGAGCCATAGAGAGCCTGTGAGATGAGAAAAATGTACAGAAGTACAACCACAACTGCAGTACTCCACTAATCTGGGCTTTATGGTAGAGTGACCAGATGACACATGAAAGCCTGCAAAAAGGTACACAAAGGACTCGCAGTTTATGACAAACAAGATTAGCTGGTCTGATGAAACCAACTGTTTGGCATCAATTCTAAGCATCACGTCTGAAAAAAACTAGGCACTGCTCATCACTGGCACAGAAATATTATTATTAGATATTAGCATAAGGTAACATAACCAAGTGGCATGATACAAGGAGGGCCAGAGCAGACTGTACTTCCTAAGGAGGCTTAGGTCTTTTGAAGTTTGCAGTAAGCTGCTTGAAATGTTCTATCAGTTCATAGTAGCCAGTATGGTGTTCTACGCTACAGTCTCCTGGGGAAGCAATTTGAGCTCAAACGATGCATAATGCCGGGACAAACATATCAAGAAAATCTGCTCCAACACAGTGTAATGAACAGCGGAAGTTGTTGTGGAAAAGATGATGATGGCAAAATTGGATGCCATTGGATCATCAAAAGACTCCTCCATCCCCTCCAGTACAGGTTCTCTTAAAACATGTTTAGCCACAGGCTCATTCCACCACTATAGTATGTGCTAAGAAGCACCCCGGGGGTCTTTTTTGCCCACTGCTATCAGGCAATTCAGTGCTTCCACCCGATGTACTCCTTAAGCTTATTTATTTGTTTGTTTGTTTTTTATTTATTTATCAGTTGATTGATTGATTGATTGATTGGGTGTGTTATTTATCCTGTGAGTCTGTATACTTGTTTTTTATGTTTCTGCTGCTGTATGAATTTGAATACCCCCTTCAACAGGATTAATAAAGTTTATCTAATCTAATCTCTGAAGGCACTATAAAATTGGCAAACACCAGGCACCACTCAACACCTATCTGATTCAATCCCTATGGTGAAGCATGGCGATGGAGCAACATGCTTTGGGGGTGCTTATCAATGGCATGGATATAGAGAAGTGAGGGAAGGATGAACAAAGCCAAATACAAATGAAACCTGCTTTAGAGTGCACAAAGCCTGAAACTGGGATGACAGTTCATCTTTCAGCATGACAATGACTAGAATCAAACAGCAAAAGTAATGCTGGAATGGCTTCAGGACAAGTCCCTTACTGTCTTTTTGTGGCCCAGCCAAAGCCCAGACTTAAACCCTATTGAATATGGTTCGAGAAACCTGAATATGGCAATTTATAGACACTTCCCATTCAGTCTAACAGAGCCTGAGAGATTAAACTACTACTCTAAACCAGGTGAGTAAAGCTTGTAGAGACTGTCCCCAAGAAGATTTCATGCTGTAATTGCTGACTGTGGGGCTTCTATAAAGTAGTACATTAGGCCTCTGGTTACTTCGATGAATAAGAGATTTCAGTTTTTGAGTTGTAATGCATTTGCAAGACTTTCTGGAAACATGTTTTCACTTTGTCATTATGGTTTATTGAGTGTGGATTGATGGATAGTAATGGCAAATTTATCCATTTGAAATTAAATCTATGACACAGTAAAGTGTGCAGAAAGTGAAGGGGGCTGAATACTTTTTGAATCCACAGTATAGTGTGTATTATACATAATGCATATTTACCTTACTAATTCATATTTTCAAAATACAAATAATGGTTTTATTTCTTATTTTATGTTTACCATCTCATGAATAGTTTCTTTAGTAATTAATATACTTGTTTGTTCATTTGTCAGTTAATCCATGCTTAAATTATCAAGTCAAATTCAGGACAGATGCAGGGGTGGAGTCAACAGTCCTAAGGCAGGGGTCTGTCCTGGGTGATTTATTGTTACTTAGAATTGGCAAGTGAACTGTTTTAAACAATATTGAAATCAAAGCCCAAGCAGCGTGATGTGCTGTATTCTATTTCACTATCTTTAGTGATTAACACTGATTATGATCTTAAGGATTTGATGCCTTAATCTTACACCTTAATATATTCTTTCAGTCTTGGCTAGTAGCTCTGATATTTCCATATACATGATGGTACAGGATATGAAAGATTACAACTTGACAAAGGTTTTTGCCTGGTGCAGTAGATACTAAAAAGATCAGACACATACGTGAAGAAGGCTTTAGAGCTGTAATGCTCCATATCAGTCTTTCTTTTATCTGCTAGCATAGACATTGCAGTAGAGGAAAAACAGGTAAAGGTTATTTTATGCTGTAAAATCGTTTAGAATTTAGAAGCACAGTATTCATAGTAATAAGCCTGTATTGTGTTTTGTCATCTTTTATTTTCATCAGGGGAAATAACCTTTACTAATTTTGTCCTTTTGCAACACTTGCACAACCCTTCTCTAACCCTCTTAGATATCATGTTGCATTTATTATATATTATGCAGTACATACATAATGTGTATAATTTTTGCTCAACGATGCAATATTTAAAATGTCTTTTTGGTGTTTCTCCCCATTAAGGCTTTCTTTGTGTTTAGGTCTGGTTTAAAAAGAATAATATAACATTTTGGGGCAAAAATTGCAAAAAGCAGTCCAAAGCTTGAAGCTAAAATTGCAAAAATTTCAACAGCTACTGTGTACTTTCCCGGTGAACTAATATAAGCAGGGATAAAAGTGATCCAGACAGCACAGAAAATCAACATGCTAAATGTAATAAATTTAGCCTCGTTGAAAGTATCTGGCAGGTTTCGGACAAGAAATGCCAAAAGAAAAGAGATGCAAGCCAGCAGTCCAATGTATCCCAACAAACAGCTAAACCCAATGACTGTTCCAACATCACACTCATAAATAATTTTTATATTTTGGTATTTTAAGTTTTTTACTGGAACTGGGGGTGATGTGATCAGCCAAACCAGACAGATAAGAGACTGAACTAAAGTAAAGAAAAAGACAGTGCCTCTTTGCTGTGAAATGCCAAACCACTTCATCATATTATCTCCAGGAAGCTTGGTTTTAAATGCCATCATTACAACAATCGTTTTTACAAGGATACAAGAGATGCACAGAACAAAGCTGATGCCAAACATCACATGTCGCAGAGAACAGGTTAAAGGTGAAGGCAGTCCAATGAAACACAGAGCACATAGGAAACATAGGGTGAGAGACACCAGCAAGAGGAAGCTCAGTTCCGAGTTGTTGGCTTTCACAACTGGCGTGTTCCTGGCACGGATAAAAATTGCCAAAACACCTAAAGATAAACCAACTCCAGATAAAGCTGTTGCTGCTAAAGTGATTCCCATTGCATCTTCATAGGACAGAAATTCAACTTCTTTTGGCACACATTGATTTCTCCTTTGATTTGACCAAAAATCAGGAGGACATTTGATACATACAAGAGAATCTATAAAGCAAAAAGTGTAAATTTGTAATTAGCAAATTCAGTTGTAAGTAATTTTATTTGTGACACACACACTATATTGTATGTGACATACCATAATATTCTCAAACTTGCTTAATCTCATTCAAGGTCACGGTGTGTAGGAGTCCGGACGGGATGCCACACACTTAAACATGGGAGCCAATTTAGAAAAAGCAGTTGTGTGAGAAAAACTGGTGTTTCAGGAGAAAACCCCACACAGACAAGGAGAGAACACAGGCAACGACCAGGTGTGGGATTCAAACATATCCCACCATGCCACCCCATTTTACAAATGGTTAATTGAGAAATAGTTTGGCACAAAAAGCATCCTTTTTTAATAAAATAGCATTGATGCAGATTTAGATCTATATTTTTATAATTTAATTTTATTATTTTTTTTGTAATATGCATAATAAAGTTATTCAACTATTTTTCTTTTCAGGAAAGAACTTAACCTTTTACTGGTACTTGTATCTTCTACTTTGGGTTCTGTGTCACTGTTTTTCTTTTTATTTATTTAAACAGCTTCTGTAAAAAGGCAAATTTCCCCATGGGGACAAATGAAGTTCATTCTATCTAAAGGGTGGTCCAGATCTAATTATACAGATCCAGATTATCTGGATGATTTTGATTTATGCGAGGACGATTCCAGCTCGGCGCGAAGATGATTCTTCATCTTCGCACACTTCTCGATGGTCCAGGATTTTTTGGGTGATTATCTATGTAATATACTTAATACGTTATAGCATAATAAAAATCACATAATTAGATCTGGACCACCCTATATCTATCTATCTATCTATCTATCTATCTATCTATCTATCTATCTATCTATCTATCTATCTATCTATCTATCTATCTATCTATCTATCTATCTATCTATCTATCTATCTGTTTTTCTTTTTTTGTGTGTGAAACTTCACATGTCACTCACCATTTTCACTGCTAATCTCTCCATCTGCACAAGGTACACAATCAAAGCAGCAGAGAGGCTCTCCTTTCCGGCTGGCTTTTCTCGTCCCTGGTTGGCAGCTCTGACTGCAGACAGATGTAGGAACCTAAAAGATCACATTCAAAATAAAAGTCAATGTTTATTATTTGTGCATTACTGTGGCTTTCATTATTTGTCAGCAAAGTAATTGCAGTATTCATAATTCACTCTATCATGTAAGTGCCATGGAGGACAGACAGGCATTCTGGATGAACAAAACTGAATGACCTCCTACCAAGAGAAAAGGTGCCAGGGGATGGGCAAGCAGAAGCCAGGGACCAGGTGCAGTTCCATCCCACATGCTTTAGGTGGCTGTGGGATTGGGACTGGGATGCCTTCCTGGACACCCACAGGGGTTCATGGGAAGTGGAGTCCAGAAGGGCAACACTGTCAGGATCCCAGGGTGCCACAAGGGGGCAATCTCAGGGGAGGACTCCCTTGATTCTCAAAGAACCTGGAAGTGCTCACCACAAGTCATGCTGGGTCACTGAAATCTGTTCTGAGTCCAATATAAAAGGAGCCTGCTTCTTTACTTTGAGGAATCAGAGTGGGGAGGCAGCGGGTGAAAAGGAAAAAGGTTCATTGTTTGTATGGTTATTGGTTGTGTCATTTGTAAGAAGTGTTTGGTGGATTAAAAATCCGTTATTTTAACCCATTACTGTGTTAGGCATTGTTGGGTTTGAGGCTAGGTGGCGCCCCCTACTGGTTACAATGATTGTCAGTAAACACTATTCTTTAAACCGGTAAATAATATATAAAACTTAAATAAAATAAACAAAATCAAAGTTATTTGTTTACAATATTTAATTGTTGATTTCAATGTTTTATTCATATTTTTTAATTATAATATGCCTGGGAAGTGAGATTTATAAAAAAAAACAAAAACTGCAATGCATAGAAAAATGCTAAAAATATCAATGGTGTCAACATAAAGTCACTAGAAGTATCTTACTTTTTGAGGTTTGAAGTTCCAAAATATATTCTCTTCATTAAGTGAAAGTTCCTGGCCAGACAAAGCAGATTCATCAAAAATGCCAATGGTTTTGCTGAACACAGTCCCATCAGCTGATCGCTGCCAGTTTACAATATCAAATATGGCAAGGGCATCTCCATTTACATCAAATGCAACTCTTTCTCCTTGGTTATTTGTGAAATTGACTTTCTTTAGATAGTGTAGAAGCTTGTCATGCAGAAAAGATTGATTTGTTAAACTTGTAAACATTAAAACCAAGCATTAGTCATGTACATTACTGTTAATAGACTTCACATCTGCTTTTTACATGCACATCTGTAGAATATATCCTACTTACTGGAAATTTTTGCAAATGTACAGCTGTGCAGCAAAAGAAGTTTGTTTCTATATTCTGCATGTTTTCGGAATGAAAAGCAAATAAAAAGGCACCCTATACTATTCTAGACACAGTCAATAATAATGGCATTAAAATATCCCAATACTATATTTAAACTGGAGCAACATGCCGTGTGAGTAGTTACACTCCTTAACAATTCCAGAAATGGTTTTGGACTCTCTGGAGTGTATTCAATACTTTTACACTATATCCAATTTAGCTTTCCCCAGGTATTGCAGGTCTCGAAAATGATTACCCTAAATTATTCCGATATGACTGAGTGTGTGTATTTTCTGTCATGGATCTGTGTTTCCCTTCCAAGCTTATTTACTTCCATGGAGACTGTTTTTCCAGGATAAGCTCAGGTGCCCAGTCTATCTCTAATGGAATACTATCATACAGAAAATGAATAGAAATGTAGTTATATTAAATAATTGTTTTCTTTGAATTATACTTTTGAAGTTGGCTTGGTGGCACAGTGGTAGAACGGCTGCCTTGCAGTATGGAGACTGGGGTTTGAGTCCCAGGCCCTCCTTGCTTGGAATTTGGATGTCCTGCGTGGGTTTCCTGCTATTGCCCAGAGACATGCAGGTTAGGTGAATTGGCAGTGCTAAATTGGCCCTAGTGTGTGTTTGCTCTGTGTGAGTGTGCTCTGCTTGTGATGGACTGGCGGACTGTCCAGGTTTTATTCACACTGTGCTAGCTTGGATACACTTCTTCTCCCCCTGTGACACTGGTTTCACAAACCAAATGAATACATGAGTGAGTGATTGAGTGTGGTTGGTTGGTTTCTGCTTAACACCCAATGATGTCAGGATAGACAGTAGCTCCCTGGGATCTTGTAATGTAAAGAGCAAACTGCATAAATAATTACCTGAGTTGGGTGATGGCAACACACAGAGTCTAAAATAATTCATATTTCAAAGAAATTTAAGTTCTCATTATTTTAAATATGATATGTGGTTATTTTTTATTTGTTTTCTTAGATTGGGTGAGGTCTTTAAATAATTAAAATATCATGTTTAAAGCTATTTTTGAAAATGTATTGGCACAGAGGAACAGTGCCAGTGCTGCTGCCTTGCTGTAAGGAGACCAGGGTTTGTTCACCCTGTGTCTATGTGGGTTCCCTCTGGGTGCTCCAGTTTTCTCCCAAATTACAAAGACATGAAGGTTAGGTGGATTGGTGATGGTAAACTGGCCCTAGTGTGCATAGTGTTTGGTTGGTATGTGGGTGGGTGTGTGTGTGTTCGCCTTGCAATGGACTGGCACCTTGTCGTGAGTATGTTCCTGCCTTGTGCCCTATGTTAGCTGGAAAAAGGCTGCCCTTGGTCTGGATTAAACGGGCTAGAAAATGATATGACAAGTTGTTTTATGAAAATGTGCTGCCCAGTGTGGATACTATTGTGAATAAATTTTTTGCATTTTTATTTACTTATTTCAGGCAGATTCCTTCAGCTTCTGAGTTTTTGGTAATGTCCATAGTGTAATGGCATGCTAAACAGGCATTAAATAAAGTATCAAGCACTACAGGGAAAATGTGTCTAAAAGTTGACATCTAAGCCACTATTTTGGCACTGTAAATGCAGTACCTAACATTTACATTTATTTTTTAAATCCAGTTTCAACCTGAGTAGGGTCTTGCAAGGCAAGAACAAATCCTAGACAGGGGGATGGCAGTCCATTGTGGGGCAAACACACAGGCACACACACACACTAGGGTCAATTTAGCATTGCCAATCCACCTCACCTGCATGTCTTTGGACTTTGGGTGGAGACCATATTAGCCAGAGGGAACCCATGTAGACTCAAGGAGGACATTCAGGCTCCACACTGGGAGGACCTGGGGTGTGAACAGCAGCACTTCTAAGATTTACAGTCATACTAAATTATAATAGAGTGGTATTATGCAAATAACCCCAATCCATTCACAAGATTGCAGGAAGCCAAAGCTGATTCTGATAGCATTGAGCACAAGCCAGAGACCAACCTTGAATATAGTGCCAGTCGATCACAGAACATATTCAAATATGGGAAAGGTGCTATATAAATAAAATGTATTATTATTATTATATTCAATTATACCAGAACCATTTGGGTTAACAATTCAACAGCACGTGGTTAGAAGGAAAACTGGAATATCTAGAGTAAATCCAAAGAGATTTGAGGACAATGTACTAGCTTCCTCAAACGCAGTATCAGGATCTGCATCCAATTCCCATGGCCTGGGCCTGTAAGGCAGCTAAAGTAAACCACCCTAATGCCCCAGTTGTTTTTAGCAGTAACATCAACGGCTACAGCAGGTCACTATTCAGTAAATACAGTAAATACTTCTACATAGTTGGACTGGAAGACAGACATGTATTCAATTTATTATACGCTAGATGTACCACATCAAGCATGGCACTTCAGGTATCTATTAAGAAAGATTAGATAATCAGTTGTTGGTCTTAACTTTATTCTAGCCATACATTTTGGGAGAATCCTTAACATATTTAGTACATGAATTATACAGTATATACAGTATAGAAAACCACAAATATAATGTTAAAAGGAGAATAACTTGGATCAGATATATCAATGGCATTTACCAAAATCATATAGGGGAAAAATAGTCAATAATAATAATAATAACTTCTTACTTGCCAGGGTTGAACAGTTTTAATGTTTGCACATGTTTGATTCTCAAATGGTCCTTTTCCAGTCTCACAGGACATTAGGTTATGAAGGGCATGTGCTACTGCATACACGGCTTTATAAACGTTATAGGAAGCCCTTAAATCGGAGACGTCACTGTAGGCAGTCTTAGTCTTACTGATATTCTCAGACCCACTGCAAATTGGTCTGCCTTCCATAGTAGACACATTTGATAGGACATCATTCTCCAAAAATTTGCAGCCAAACATTGCTTCCCAAAACAGCCTTTTTAAATTATTTTCTGGGTCAAAATGTGGGTGAATTTGAAAAAGAAATTTTTCAAGCCCTGGAATCGCTCCTCTTCTTGCAGCGACACCTATGGTTCCACCAAATGAAGCAAACTTTTCATTGCTGGCAAATACAGGAAAGGGACTCCATGAATCACTTGCAATCCATTGCTTTCCAGTGATGTTATGATGGGAAACTTCGTCCACAAATATAGCAGCATCCATTTTTTGTAAAAATACCACTATGACAGTTGCAGTTGACTGTCTAATAATATGGATCAAATAAGACATCTTTTCTTTGTCATTGACATTGAGAGCTTTTGAAAAAGCAATGCATCCAAATTTCTTGACTTCTTCTTCTAAGGTTCTCAAAGTAAAGAGCCCATACTCATCATCACTTGATATTATTCCAACCCAAGTCCACTTATAATGTTTAATAATTTCAGCCATTACTTTAACAAGGAAAGCATCACTTGGAACAGTTCTGAAAAATGTTGGAAACTCCACCTTATTGCTTAGACAAGCACATGTGGAACAGTAACTAACCTGTAGAAAACAGTACACAAACACTTTTTCTTTTTTCTTTATGCTTCTATCAACAAATCAGTGAAGAAAACCCTTGCTTCTGTTAAAGTATATTAAAATAATAATACATAGTTAATTAAATTTTGAAACAAAATTCTAGTACAAACCTGTGCTACTCAATAGCTGTACTACCCGTCTAAGACAGGTTTAAATCTAAGTAACCAACACAGACCTCAGCTTATTCAATGTAAACATTGGCAGTGAACCCCCTATTAGAATGTATTTTTTTAATGCATGTAATATTAAAATGCATTGCATTTTTTATTCTAAAAGATCATCATGAACATTAGCACTGTTTTTATGAATCACATACCAACTAGATTATTACAGACATAGCAACCAGATGAACCATTATGATGTAATGTATACACCTTCAAATTTGTATGCAAAGAAGCATGCATTACTAGAAAATACAGGCATTTTTCAAATTAAAGTGTTTTTTATTGCTTAAATTACTGTCCATTACATGTTTTAAAAAATATATATTTTTAAATGTCTGTAGTGCTTTACATGCATGCTGAATAAACTACATTATAGAAAGTGACAAAGCTTTCATAAACATGAAAAATGAACTGAAATGGAATTAACTACTTGCTTTTATAATGAATGCACCACTCTAAAATCAAGTAAAATATCGATTTGCCCATCCATCCATTGTTGACTGTGCTTAATCCACATTAGTGTTATTGAGGCATAATCAAGCTCTGAGTGGGACATTAGTTCACGTGGTACCATTATACAAGAACATACAGCAACAGGAAAATGTATAATTCAATCATTATTTTATCTAAAGTTAATTTTCCTCCGGTTGTTGGGGTATTAATATGAAAGTAGTAGTCTTTGACCGTTCAGTATTTGAAGTTAATGTTACGCAATAGTTCATATATGTTGAATATTTAATTTAATATTTACATATAGGAAAATATATATTGGATGTTAATAGCACTGTTGGCTGGCTTCAGGAATTTTAAGGAAAATTTTAAATGAAAGTGGTATCAAAATACATTTACTGGTGATTAAAATGTAATATGATCAGCTGATTCAAGAAACAAACAGTATTTTGCAGTCATTTAGAAGGGTGTACTGCTCCGAGCTTGTGTAACTGTTTGGGATATATTTAGACATTCAAAATTAAGTATGCAAAAATGCAGAACATTAACTTGTTAATTGACATTTCACTTTACTGTTTGGTTTTTTAAAAGGTAAGGTCCAGAGAGTACATTACCAGAGGCATTCCAAAGAGACCAAGGGTTCTTGAGATGGCGATTGAATGTGTTGAGACAGGGTCTCCAACAACAGCAACAACATGAGGCAGTCCTTCACAGTCATAATCCGAGATCTCATCCATTCCTCCTATTAGTGTTGCTGCGGCCCTCATAGCGACCTGCAGATTGATGCAGTTGTCATACACCCGGTAACCAAGGGTCACATTAGGAAGAAGGCCTTGGTCTTTATTTATTTCTTCAATTGCATACAACATTATCTGTGATCTTTGAAATACCGCAGTATCAAACCTGCATGAAAAAAAAAAACAAACATACAAAAAACATAAAAACCGACAAGTTGAAAATGGAGTGTGTAGGTCATAAAACATAATTTCTATTTTTGCTGGTTTTAGTGGATATGCTAATTTTGGTACTACATTTTTTTGGCAACAAATATAATCTTTTTTTTTTCTACAGAACTAAATCCATCATTAGAATGGTTATCTTAGAATGGTGAAAAAGGACAAGTTATGAAAGCAGGCATGAAGGTAAATGTTTTTCATAGTATATGTAGTAAATTATATGTTAAATGCTTGAGATACAACATATCGTCCATGTTAAAATAATTAAACACAATAAATACATGAAAGAATAGAAAAAATGCAATGAATGTAAAAATACCAAAAATGTGAGTGTGTTATCACCTGCAAAAGAGAGAAGTTAGAATATATAAAGAGATACAAGTTGCATTCTTAAATGAATAGAAAAGTAAATAAAACAGTCAAAGCAGTGTTCAAATATGCAATTTCTTCTGGTCCTTTGAAATCTGGTTGAGCATTCTCTATAATTTGTTTATTTTTTGTATCAAATCATGATAATTATATTATACATACAAGTTTATGTTTGCATGTTTCTCTTTTTATATCCTGCTGCTGGTCTGTGTTCACACTGACTAACAAAGGCACTTCACTTACCTCTCACACTTCCATTGTTCAGGCTCAGATCTATAAGAGAGATCTGGTGCGACTGTCCTGAAATGTACAGTAAATATGCCTCCCAGCATGACATCTCCTTTTTTATACAATCCATTGAATCGAAACTGTCTTAAAATTTTGCACTCAGCATTTTTAGAAGCTATAGGTGCCCAGGTGAATGCCAATAGTACTGACACGTGAAATACATGCTTCATTGTAACAGAAAAACAAAGCCCAGCAAGTGCTGGGATTTGGAAAGCTTTTTATACTTTTACTATTCCCTTCCCTAGAGATGCACTCTGTGTGGAAAACAATGTTGAATGCCTTGGTATCATGAAGTCCCCTAGATAATCTGTGCAGTCTATAATACTGGCACATCATGTGAATGTTATTATGCCCTATTTTGTATTGTTAAATATAACTATCAATGTGTTTTTTTTTGCTGTTTACAGCAATGCTGGCTAGAATGGTGACTTTACATGTTGCTGTGTTACATGTGTATTCCTGTACCAGTGGTAGGGCCTCATTCCATCCATGGATGGATCCAATTTTGTGCCTAATGCTGCCTGAATTGAATAAGCAGGTTAGAAAATGATCAGGTGGATGGATAAGTCAAGTACAGTATTATGGGAGGTAAAAAGCACAAGCATTTATATTAATAAGAAAAACTTTAAACCAAATACTAACAAAAAAATTTTCAGAGCAGAATAGCATATGGCATATTCACAGATAACTTACGATTTTTTTGGACATCTGCACATTTTATAATATGTTGTCTGTGTCAGTTGCTAGAATTTGTCAGTAATTTTTCTTTTTCTTTTACAAATTCACATTTTCACCTTAAATGCACAATCCTTTTCAAAGTTGATCAGATGTTGCTGTTGGATAAAGGAGCAAAATGTTTCTGAAAGGAGAACTTTTTTTTTTCCCTAATGTTCAAAAATGTTGACCTTAACAAAGATGATTTATTCCTTTCCTTGCTAAATTAGCCCGTTATGTTAAAACAGCTTGTTATACTCTAGCGAAACTCTAGAAACTCTTGACTTCTCTATCGCCTTCAACACCATCCAACCTCTGCTCCTTAGGGACAATCTGACAGAGATTGGAGTAGATTCATACCTGATTCATACCCCCTTTTCTAAATTACACAAGCATGCCATGCTATAGCCTCCTGACTCTAATGGCAAAAGCATATGAGCTCTGAAAGCACTTTTCAGAGATAAGAAATTCAATTTACAAAAAAGGTATATTTGTTTTGGAGACAGGATGACCACATCATACCTAAATTAACTTTCTAAGATCAATAAAAGAGAGGATCGGAGAGAGACAGGAGGAGGAAATTAATCCCAGGATGTTCTAAATTATTGCTGACACTTCCAGCAACACAAGAAATGGGCTGTTTGGAAAGATTAAGCATTTAGCCCTACCTGGTTGTATGGTTTTCACACATTATTTTACTTTTGTTCATGGCATCTATTTGAATAATACTTAAAGGTTACACTTTATTAATGCCTGCTTCCTGACTGTATATTTACTCTGCTTTTCCAATAGGGGCTGGGAACCAAGTTTTTTTATCAGTTAGGTCAGTCGGGGTGAGGGAGAGAGCACACTTCCAATAGGAAGGCTACAATGATAGCCATACCTGGGTGAAGTCTCAAGGAACTATAATGACAAACGTTAGTAGACTGTAGTTGTGGGTTCAAGTGAATTGCAGATGTGAACTGTATATTTCCCAAAGGTTGTTAAGCATAAGTAGACTGAGAATTAAACATTATTCAGGGAGTCCACTTTAAAAAGATTTTTTTCATTGTGCATAAAGGGGATTTATGTTTTATGCAGAAGTGACCCTAGAAACCTTTCCACAATTAAACAGTAGCTACCTTTAGGTTTTTCACAAAATTTCATTTAAAATATTGGTTGAAAAAGCACATAAACACAATGCCTACTGCAAGTCTAATTAGTCTTTCTGCTATTTCACACTCAAAGGACAAGGTGTGAACTAATATCCAGACACTCACAGCTTACTACAGGGAAGCCAGAATGATGGATGGGCAATGGAAGACTTCTCTGGTGGATGGTATGTTTTACCAGCCACTGCATGGCAGTATACCTCTAGCATCACTCCAGTTTGGGCACCTGCTCTCCTGCATGTGGAATGTCATTGGAGCACGCAGCAGTGTTGGAAATCCTGGATTTTTGGGTGAGACTTAATTTTGGGCACCATCTAGAGGTTGTAACACAGGGGACAGCAATAAAATGTGTTGTAAGGAGGAAAGAAATTAGATAGACAGACAGATAGATAGATAGATAGATAGATAGATAGATAGATAGATAGATAGATAGATAGATAGATAGATAGATAGATAGATAGATAGATAGATAGATAGATAGATAGATACTTTATTAATCTCCAAGGGGAAATCTTCTCAGTCTGTCAGTGGAGTGACAGCAGTCTGTCGCTGAAGCTGCTCCTCTGCCTGAAGATGACACTGTTCAGTGGATGCAGTGGATTCTCCATGATTGACAGGAGCCTATTCAGCACCCGTTGCTCTGCCACAGATGTTAAACTGTCCAGTTTCATTCCTACAATAGAGCCTGCCTTCCTCACCAGTTTGTCCAGGCATGAGGCGTCCTTCTTCTTTATGCTGCCTCCCCAGCACACCACCGCGTAGAAGAGGGCACTCACCACAACCATCTGGTAGAACATTTGCAGCATCTTATTGCAGATGTTGAAGGACGCCAGCCTTCTAAGGAAGTATAGTCGGCTCTTACACAGAGCATCAGTATTGGCAGTCCAGTCCAATTTTTTATCCAGCTCCACTCCCAGGTATTTATAGGTCTATACCCTCTGCACACAGTCTCCTCTGATGCTCATGGGGTCCATGAGGGGCCTGGGCCTCCTAAAATCCACCACCAGTTCCTTGGTCTTGCTGGTGTTCAGATGTAAGTGGTTTTAATCGCACCATTTAACAAAGTCCTTGATTAGGTTCCTATACTCCTCCTCTTTCCCACTCCTGATGCAGCCCACGACAGCAGTGTCATCATCGATATTTTGCACGTGGCAGGACTCCGAGTTGTATTGGAAGTCTGATATATATAGGCTGAACAGGACCGGAGAAAGTACAGTCCCCTGCGGCGCTCCTGTGTTGCTGACCACAATGTCAGACCTGCAGTTCCCAAGACGCACATACTGAGGTCTGTTTGTAAAATAGTCCACGATCCATGCCACCAGGTATGAATCTACTCCCATCTCAGTCAGCTTGTCCCTAAGGAGCAGAGGTTGGATGGTATTGAAGGTGCTAGTCCAAAAACATATTTCTTACTGCACCACTGCCTCTGTCCAAGTGGGAGAGGGATCAGTGTAGCATATAGATGATGGCATCCTCCGCTCCCACCTTCTCCTGGTATGCAAACTGTAGAGGGTCGAGGGCGCGGCGGACATGTGGCTTCAGGTGGTGAAGCAGCAGCCACTCCATGGTCTTCATCACATGTGACATCAGAGCGACAGGCCGGAAGTCATTCAGCTCACTAGGACGTGATACCTTTGGGACTACGGTGATACAAGATGTTTTCCAAAGCCTTGGGACTCTCCCCTGTTCCAGCCTCAGGTTGAAGATCTGCTGTAGGTCTCCCCAGCTCCAGCGCATAGGCCTTCAGTGATATTCCATCTGGACCCACTGCTTTTCTGGCACAAAGTCTCCTCAGCTCTCTGCTCACCTGTGCTGCTGTAATTGTGGGTGGGGATGTCTCTCCTATGCTGGAATCAGCAGAAGAATGGTTGGAGGATGCAGTACTACGAGGTGAGCATGGGTTAGGGTGGTCAAACCTGTTAAAGAAGTTGTTCTTCTGGTTTGCTCTTTCCATGTCTCTCTCGATGGTGGCACCCTGCTTCGAGCTGCAGCCAGTGATGATTTTCATCCCATCCCACACTTCCTTCATGCTGTTATTCTGCAACTTCTGCTCCAGCTTTCTCCTGTACTGCTCCTTCGCCACCCTGAGCTGGACTCGGAGTTCCTTCTGCACGCGTTTGAGCTCATGCTGATCACTGCCTTTAAAAGCCCTTTTCTTCTGGTTTAAAAGGCCCATGATGTCACTTGTAATTCATGGCTTGTTGTTAGCATAGCAGCGTACTGTTCTTACTGGAACTACAATGTCCATACAGAAGTTGATTTAATCAGTAGTGCATTCAACAACCCCCTCAATGTTCTCACTATGTGATCCCTGCAGGATATCCCAGTCCGTAGTTCCAAAGCAGTCTCTCAGTGTCTGCTCTGCCTCAGGGGACCACTTCCTGAATGGAAGTTAATGGAGAATTGTATATCCTTAACCGCCTTCAACCAGATTTGATAGATGTGAGATCTCTGTTAAACTTTCAATGACTTCTTTTTACATTTAGAAATGTTATTAATGTACTTTAGTAGCCCAGCCACAGGGGGTGCACAAATCAGTGTGTTTCTTCATGCCGGTCCCAAGCCCGGATAAATGGGGAGGATTACGTCAGGAAGGGCATCAGGTGTAAAATTTTGCCAGATCAATATGCAGACAACAATATTGGCCAAAGAAGGCGAAGAAGTTGAGGGAGACAAGTCCGGAAGCAGAAGGACAGGAGGAAGGTAAAGAGAGTGGAAATAAGGGTAGGGACTTTGAATGTTGGCAGTATGACTGGTAAGGGAAGCAAGTTAACAGATATGATGGAGAGAACGAAGGCTGATATATTGTGCATACAAGAGACTAAATGGAAGGGGAGTAAGGCCAGGTGGATCGAAGGTGGATTCATATTGTTCTGTCATGGTGTGGATGGAAAAAGAAATGGGGTAGAGATTATTTTCAAGAGTGTTTTGGAGGTGAAAAGAGTGTCAGACAGAGTAATGATTATGAAGCTTGAAACTTAAGGTGTGATGATGAATGTTGTTAGTGCATATGCCCCACAAATTGGGTTTTCGAGGGATGAGAAAGAAGATTTCTGGAGTGAGTTGGATGAGGTAATGGACAGTGTACCCAAGAGACAGAAAGTGGTGATTGGAGCGGATTTCAATGGACATGTTGGTGAAGGGAACAGAGCAGATGAGGAGGTGATGGGTAGGTATGGTGTCAAGGAGAAGAATGAATAAGGTCAGAGGATAGTGGATTTTGCAAAAATGATAGGCATGGCTGCTTCTTTTAAGAAGAAGAAGGAACATAGGGTTACGTACAAGAGTGGAGGAAGATGCAAACAGGTAGATTATATCCTATGTAGAAGAGTCAATCTGAAGGAGATTAAAGACTGCAAAGTGGTGGCAGGGGAAAGTGTAGTTAGGCAACATAGGATGGTGGTCTGTAGAATGACATTGGAGATCAAGAAAAAGAGGAAAAGAGTGAAGGCAGAGCCAAGGATCAAATGGTGGAAGTTGAAAAAGGAAGACTGCAAGGTTGAGTTTGTGGAGGAGGTGAAACAGGCACTGGGTGGCAGTGAAGAACTGGGGCAACTGCAGCGGAAGTAGTAATAGTGACAGCTAGAAGAGTGCTTGGCGTGACATGTGCATAGAGGAAGGAGGAATAGGAAACCTGGTGGTGGATTGGGGAAGTACAGGAGAGTATACAGAGGAAGAGGATGGTGAAGAAGAAGTAGGATAGTAAGAGAGATGCAGAAAGTGGACAAGAGTACAAAGAGAAAAGGCGCAAGGAGAAGAGAGAGGTGGCAAAGGCTAGAGAAAAGGCGTATGATGGGTTGTATGAGTGGCTGGACACTAAGGAGGGAGAAAAGCACCTGTACCGATTGGCTAGACAGAGGGACCAAGCTGAGAAAGATTTGCAGCAGGTTAGGGTGATAAAGGATAAAGATGGAAACATACTCACAAGTGAGGAGGGTTTGGTGAGCAGATGGAAAAAGTACTTTGAGAGGCTGATGAATGAAGAGAATGAGAGACAGAGAAGGTTGGATTATGTGGAGATAGTGAATCAGTAAGTGCAACGGATTAGCAAGGAGGAAGTAAGGACAGCTATGGGGAGGATGAAGAATGTAAAAGCCAATGGTCCAGATGATACACCTGTGGAAGCATGGAGGTGTTTAGGAGAGATGGCTGTGGAGTTTTCGACCAGATTGTTTAATGGAATCTTGGAAAGTGGGAGGATGCCTGAGTAGTGCAGAAGAAGTGTACTGGTACTGATTTTTAAGAATAAGGGGTGTGTGCAGAGCTGTAGTAACTACAGCATGAACTTATGGGAAAGAGTAGTGGAAGCTAGGTTAAGAAGGGAGGTGATGATTATTGAGCAGCAGTATGGTTTCATGCCAGGAAAGGGCATCACAGATGTAATATTTGCTCTGAGGGTGTTGATGGAGAAGCATAGAGAAGCCCAGAAGGAGTTGCATTGTGTCTTTGTGGACCAGAAGAAAGCATATGACAGGGTGCCTCGAGAGGAGTTGTGATATTGTATGAGGAATTCGGGAGTGGCAAAGAAGTATGTAAGAGTTGTACAGGAAATGTACGAGGGAAGTGTGACAGTGGTGAGAACTGCAGTAGGAGTGATGGATCCATTCAACGTGGAGGTGGGATTACATCAGGGATCGGCTCTGAGCCCTTTCTTATTTGCAATGGTGATGGTTAGGTTGATAGACGAGATTAGACAGGAGTCCCCATGGACTTTGATGTTTGCTGATGACGATGTGATCTGTAGTGAGAGTAGGGAGCAGGTTGAGGAGACCCTGGAGAGGCGGAGGTATGCTCTAGAGAGGAGAGGAATGAAGGTCAGTAGGATCAAGACAGAATACAGAATATGTGTGTGAATGAGGGGGAGGTCAGGGGAACAGTGAGGATGCAGGGAATAGAGTTGGTGAAGGTGGATGATTTTAAATACTTGAGATCAACAATTCAGAGTAATGGGTATTGTGGAAGAGAGGTGAAAAAGAGAGTGCAGGCAGGGTGGAATGGGTGGAAAAGAGTGTCAGTAGTGATTTGTGAGAAAGATGGGTATCAGCAAGTGTGAAAGGGAAGGTCTACAAGACAGTAGTGAGGCCAGCTATGTTATATGGGTTGGAGATGGTGGCACTGAGCAGAAAGCAGAGATGGAACTATTCTCAAATGGATTGCTCTCCTTTGCCACACTAATTGGAACTCTGCGACACTGTAGGTTTGCCATTTTTATAGTTTCAGTGCCACTTGCTGAAGCTGTTCATTTTCATGATAGAATTCCAGCTACTTTTGATGATTCATTCCTGGCTGATGCAGCTTGTTGGTGCCATTACATACCCTTCTCTGCAAAGTCGTTGTCCGCACTGAGCATTTCCAATTCCTTGAAATGGTGCACAACTCTTCTAAACAGCATTTAGGTTGTGCTGACAGTGACAAAAGCACATCAGCAGACGTCTTCAGTGTTTCATTGTTAGTTAGCGCAGCAGATATGTTGTGTATAGTGATGAGCGAGCTTGCTTGGCTGAACACCACATGTACTTGTGCGCCATGCTCGAGTCTCTGCCCGGCACGTTTCGCGGGTTGGAGACAGCCAATCAAGGGGCAGGTAAGCACTGCCCTCACTGTAATGCCAGTAGCCATGTCAGGTGCTGGCATTACAGAGATTGGCTGACCGGAACACGTCATCGGCTGCTAAACAGCATGCACTTGCATATAATGTTTTAGAACAACAACAACATTTATTTATATAGCACATTTTCATACAAACAGTAGCTCAAAGTGCTTTACATAAAGAATAGAAAAATAAAAGACACAATAAGAAAACAAAATAAATCAACATTAATTAACATCCAATAAGAGTAAGGTTCAATGGCCGGGGGGACAGAAAAAACAAAAAAAAAAAAAATGTTTTAGATGTTTTAGAGCATCAGTTCACCTGCAGGCACTCCCATATCATGTTTTAGAGCAGTGAAAGGCAACCTTTTTTGAGTTGCGTCGCACTGTCCAAAAATTTTCTTTCGCGGCACACCTGAGAGACTACCCATAAATAAAGTCGTGACGACACAATCAATGGACAATCGCCAATAAAAACAGTTAATTTTACAAGTCTGAAAGATATTTTATTAATAAAGGAATCAAAGGATAAATCTTAAATTTAATTAATGTGAATGTTGAGATTGTTTTTCAGCACAAATGAGACTGATGTGAGGATCAATTTTCGAAAGACAGATGCGCATTTCCTTGTCGATCATTTGAAGTCTCTCGCGTTTCTTAGACTTCATTTCCGTAAGTGTTCCATTATCTGTTTTTCCAACATAAATTTTTTTTTTAAACATTATCTTTTTAATCAACCAAAAGTTTAAAAACACTAGCAATTTTAAATATTTTACAAAAGTTTTCGCAGCGTCCCTAGAAAATTCACTGGTTGCCCGACAATGTTTTAGAGCGTCAGCTCACCTGCAGGCACTGGCATATAATATTTTAGAGTGTCATTTTTCCTGTAAAATGTATTTTTTTGGGGGGTTTTGGCCGTGTTTTTGTCAGTCTTTAAAAGTGGCGTACAACTTGGACAAACTGGTTCCCAGTAGAGTCCATGATGCATCCAGACATCGTCCCCATGCTGTTCCCGAGTGCCCGGGATCCCGATATTGAGTGCTATGCTGTCACGCAGTACAGCAGTGGTGTTAAATGCTGCACTTCTGTGTGGTAATCTGTTGATTGTAATTGAGTAGACAAACCTCTTTAACTGGAGCTGCAGTTGTACTAGTTTCCCTGTTGTCTTTCTGCCATAAACCGACTGTGCAAATGGTGATCAAAGTGCAGATCTCAGTTATAAGTCTCTACCTCCAAAGCTGCTCTTTAAAACTTCTGTAGTTTTCATTGTCCTTCCACTAAACAGTTTTACAACTGGCCCTACTTCACATCATGGCTTACCTGGGGTCAGTGGCAACTTGTTCTGCCGCACTTTTTGCTAGGTCTATGAGCCTGAAGCTCTCCTGGCATCCAAGCACTAAGACCAATGTACCATCAACAAATGTAGAAGCAGTCTCTCAGTTTTCTTTCCTGGTCTGATGCTGCAGATGTCACTCCAGATCCTGGATCTCAGGCTCAACACTCTCTATCAACAATTTTGAAGAGCTCAGTAAATCCATTTTGGGACACTGCAGCATTCATCGCTTTGCTGAGTGAGAACGTAGACCTTTTCTTTGTCCTGCTTCTGATACCAATGTAATACCAGTGTAAGTGCCAGAATGGGTTCTTTTGCTCTTTAGATTTCTCTTTTAGCTAGCCTGCTATCCTTAAAAGGAGTTCTTGTATTTGCCTCTGGACTTTTACATGATGGAATCTCAGCTCATACAATGTGTGACTCAGTTCTGGCTGGTGCAACTTGTCTGCGTCATTATAGTATTTATGTTTTATTATTTAAGTTAAAAAATGAGTTAAAAATATAAAGCAGTCAATTAAATACTACAGTTAAAATTAAATAAATAAGTGTATAAAAACAAGCTTGTTATGTGCATGTTACAGAGTTTAGCAGTTTTATTGTCTGTGGAAAGAGGTTATTGCACATACTGGCTGTTCTTGATTTTATGGAGTGATATCTCCTACCAGTTAGCAAAAGTTTGAAAGTCCATAAGAGGGGTGTAAGAAATCTCTCACAATGTAGAGGGCTTTCTTCTTCCACCTGTCCTTAAAAATGTCCTCATTGGAAGGGAGAGAGACCCTGATAACCCTCTCAGCCATCCTCACCTCATGTTGCATAGTTTTGTACACTGCAATTTCCATACCAAGATGTAATGCAGGTCATCAGGACACACTTACTAGTGCTCCAGTTAGAAGGTGGTGAGGATGGAAGGGGAGGGTTGTCACTCATTTCAGCTCCCTAATGGAAGTGCAACCTCTGCTGAGCTTTCTAGACCTGGTGTGTGGTATTAAGAGTCCAGGAGAGATCCCCAGTGATGAAGACACCCAAGGATTTCCCCAGGAAAGCCACTGATATACAGTGGGAGATTTCCACAATCAACTCTTTTGTATTATTGACATTAAGGAACAGATTGTTGTCCCCATGACAGCTCACAGACTGTTCCACCTCTTCTCTGTAAGATTTTCATCTTCATTACTGATGAGTTGTACTACTCATCGGCTACTGTTGTATCATGAACTTACATGTACATGTACAATCATGTGTTAGCAAAGTAAGGAGCAATGGACTGAGCATGCTGTCCTGTGCACATACTGTCTGTTGTCTTTCTGACAAGAATTCAAAGATCTAGTGACAAAGTGAGGTATCCAATATGAGTAGAGAAAGTTAACCATTAGCTGGTGTGGGCTGATTGTATTAAAGTCTTGAGGCAATAAAAAATTATGACATAGCTTGGATAGGATGGTGTGCAAGACAGGTGTGACCACGTCATCTGTTGACTGATTGGCACTATACACGATCTGTAAGGGATCCAGTGATGGTGAGAGGCTAGCTTTAATGTGACCCTTGACTAGTCATTCAAAGCACTTAATTATGACAGAGGTCAATGCTACAGGATGGTAGTCACTGAGGCAGGTTACAGTTGTTTTCTTGGACACAGGAATGATGATGGCAGTCTGTTGCAGAGAGATATTAAAGATGTCTGTAAAAACACCTGCTAAGTTAGCAGCATAGTAGTTTAACACCCAACTAGGTACTGAATGTTATCAAGTTCTGCAGCTTTAAGTTGGTTGATGCTGCTCAATGTCCTCCTCAGATCAATTGTACAAAGTCTAAGTGTCTGCTCAACATCACATGGAATGGTTTTCTTCCCTGGTATATGATTCAGTGCTGCACCTGTCATAGAACTCATTTAGCCTATCAAAGAGGGAGGTGTCGATGACCTCAACCTGTGGTGTTATTTTATAATCCATTATGGCCGGAATTCCATGACACATACACCTTGTGTCTCTGGAATCAGAAGATTTGCCCTCAATTTTTCCTGTGTACTCTAGCTTAGCCTTCTTCATGACTTGGGAGAGATCATTTATTAGCACATTCTGAGAATAATTTATATATATATAGCATTTGTAAAGTACAAAAAAGCACTAAGAATGACTAATAACAGTTTGTTTTAATAGTATTTAACATATTTACTAAGCCCATAATAAAGTGGTATATTGGGAAAGATTATTTCTATTTCAAAGATTATAAATTTTAAATTGGCATATTTTCCCATTGTAAAGTGAATAGAAACAACAAAAAAATAAATGTTTAACAAAATTTTCCTGGCTACCTTTCTGAAGATACAAATCCATTTTTGAAATTCGCTTAGAATTGTACATGTGAATATTTATGAGTGACATTGCTATGAACTTTAGAAAGACATTTAAGGGGTCTTCTTTCCCAGATGTTTAGAACCATTTTTTCTACATTTCAGATGCTACAAATCACACTCCTTAGTTTATTTCAACTGTGGCTTTTTCCTTCTGTCCATGAAACCTCCTGACTAGAACCTGAATTATCTTTTGTGCTTTTAAACCACCCACCCCTCATTCCAAACTGGTGTTACATGTGGCAAAACCATTTCAGGCTTCATGGGCAGCTATTTGTTTACTAAAGTGACATTAAATTTGACCTTCTGTAGTGGATTATACTCACCAAATATCTCTGTTGAGTTGAGATGAACTGACGGTGGTTCATCTATTTTCTCATATGCTTCATTTCAGGGTCAGGACCATAGTATACACATAATTGAAAAGTAACCATTCAGTAATTAGAGAGACCTGAAATAAAGTGTGACTATGTAACTCAGCATTCAGTCATTTTAAAGTTGAGTCTTATAACTCTGCCTGAGTGTGATCTCCTGCCCTGATTCTCCTTGTGTAGATTTTCTATTTCAACTCCCGAAGGCATTCAGAGTGTATAAACTGGTGTCTCTAAAGTGTGCAAGTATTTAAATACTGTATGAACCCAATGATGAACTGTGGGTTGGATCTGATCCAGGATTATTTCTTGCTTTACCTCTATTGTTATTGACCTTGTAATGAACCTTTTAACCAACGAACAGATGTTTTGTTGGAAAACACCACTAATTAATGCAAAACTTTGGGTATATAAGCCCGACTGGAATCATCTTATTTTGAGTGACACAGAGAGAGATGGTGAAAGAGAATTACAGTATAATGAATCAGGCTCTGTAAAGCAAAAGTTTCAGATAAACCATAATGTATTTACTTTCTAAACATCATAGAATATGGCCCTCTATTACACCCCATGAGACCCATTAGGAGGTTGTGCTTAATTAAGCAAAATATTTTATTTAAAATAAAAAACAACCGCATAAATGAGTAGCATTAGTATATTTGTGATTATTTCACACTTTATTCTAATATACAGTGGATTTAGAAAGTATTCAGACAGCTTCACTTTTTCACATTTTGTAATGTTGCAGCCTTGTGCTAATATTGTTTAAATTCATTTCTCCTCCATTAAGGAGCACTCAATACCCCAAAATGACAAAAGAAAAACAGGATTTTATACATTTTTGCAAATTTATTAAAACAATATCTGAAATATCATACAGACAGTATTCAGACAATTGGCTATGACACCTGTAATCTGACTCAGGTGCATCCCATTGTATTGAACATCATCAAGATATTTCTACACCTTGTTTAAAGTACAACTTTGGTCAGTTCAATTGGCTGGACAAGATTAAGAAATGCACACAACTGTCTGTATAAGGACCCACAATGTGTATCAGAACAAAAACCATGCCAGTAAGATGAAGGAATTGTCTGTGGAGGTTAGATGCAGGATTGTGTCAAGGCACAGATAGGGGGAAGGCCAAAAACAAATTCTGCAGCATTGGAAGCTCCCAAAAGCACAATTGTCCTAATAATTCCTAAGTGGAGGAAGTTTGGAACAGCCACAACTGTTCATGGAAGAAGGTTCATGGTAAGAGATGTGACTAAGAACTTGAATGTCACACTGGAAGAGAACCTGTGTGAAGATGATAGAAACTTCCAGAAAGACAACCACTACTATAACATTTCACTAGTCTGGGCTTTATGACACACTGGCCAGATGGAATGCTCTTCACAGTAAAATACAAATGGAACACCACTTGGAGTTTACAAAAATGTAACAAAATGTCTAACAGACTGTGAAAAACAAGATACTCTGGTTTAATAAAAACAAGATTAGCATCACGTCTGGAGGAAACCAGGCACCTCTCATCACCTGTGTAATACCATTCCAATTACAATACATGGTGATTGCAGCATCATATGCGAGGGTTTTTTTTCAGTGACAGAGACCAAGAGACTAAACATGGTTGAGGGAAAACTGAACAGAGCAAAGTAAAAAGATATCTTTAATGAAAACCTACTCCAGAGAACTCTTGACCTGGGCAGAAGGTTCACCTTCTAACAGGACAATGACTATAAGCACAAAGCCAAGATAACACAGCAGTGGCTTAGAGACAACTCTGGAAATGTCCTTGAGTTACTCAGCCAGTGCCCAAACCTGAACCTAATTGAACATCTCTAGAGAAATGTGAAAATTGCTGTCCAACAACGGTCTACATCCAACCTGACAGAATTTGAAAGGTTCTGTAGAGAAGAATCCCAAAATTCAGGTGTGCAAAGCGTCATACCCAAGAAGACTCCAGGATGTAATTACTGCCAAAGGTGCTTCAATTCAAGTATCGAGTAAAAGGTCTGAATACTTATGTAAATTATATAATTTAATTTTTAATAATTTTAGAAATTTGCAAAAGCTTCTAAAATCATGTTTTTGCTTTTTATTCTGGGGAATTGAGTGTTCCTTGATGTGAGGACAAAATTAATTTAAATGATATTAGCCAAAGGCTGAAACTTAGCAAAATGTGAAAAAGTGAAGAAGTCTCAAAAGCAGATCTACTATGAAACTAATGAAGGTTAAGCTTCAGAATCACTAACCCAGAAGGGACCCCAGAAATGACTTTAGTCCTCATTGCTTAAAAATTTTGAGTGTCTACTGTATGAGAAGGGTTTTAAAAAAAATAATAAAAATATAATGTAATTCAGTACCAAATAATATTTAAAACAAACATTTAATGGTTATTAAAGTATCGTGTAGACTAGCTGTAAATGAAACAAAACATTCAGATTAAGGATTTTGCATTCAAAACATATTTAATATGAAATAATCATGAATAATTTTAAACACTATTAACATTTATGACAGAGAGTACATTTTGTATTAAAATATGTATGTCTATCATAAACTGTGAACTAGAAAGGCATTTTTCAAAGCTATTCTTTATAAAGAAAAAAAATTGATATATCATGACTGAAAAGTGCTTAAATTCTTTATACATATTGTTTCTAGAAAATTACATTGCAAGAAGCTCTTGTATGACAAAACTGTATGTGAATATGTTGCCAGAAAAAAACATTTTTTTATTTTTTTGCAAAATCAGCTTCATGTAGTATTTATTCTCCTGTGTCTAAAATAAAATAATATGCTGACTGGTCTTTTCTGTGTTTTATTTCATCATTCTAGGATGCATCATGCATATATATGAGATTTCCCTACTTTTAATCTACTCAAAAATCAATAAATGTAAGGCATAGGAAATTTTTATTCACACCAGTGACTTTGACAAGTGAAATAATGCAGAGCAGAAATTTTAATTTTAAAATGTAGTGGTTATATTTAAAAAAAAATCATGATGATCATTGTGGAATAGCCCCATTGAAGAAAACAACAGTGGATACACAAATCTCACTGCTGGTTGCAAAGAGGCCACATAACAGTTGAAGCTTCAGTTCAAGGGCCACTGCGGGGTCTGAATACTTTCTGAATCCACTGTACGCTATCTTTCTTGGTTTACAATCCCATCATGACCACCAAAATATGATGATGCTCTTTTAATAAAGAAGAATAAAACTAATGTGCCTTTCTTACATTCCTTATATAGGGTGGTCCAGATCTAATTATGCAATTTTCATTGCGCTATAACTTATTAAGTTTATTACATAGAGAATTAAAAAAAAAATTCAGGACAAGTGGGGCATTACATGGAAAATCAGTGAATTAATTCAATGTATGTTTCTATGCAATGTTTCAAAAGATATCTGGGGTCTACTTGGTAAATAACTTCAAAACGAATGCCAATAAGGACGCATATAATTCCTGGTTTCACCACCCAACATTTTTGTTTTTTACTTATATAAATGTCTGCCTTATTTTTGTAGTTGATTTTCTTTTTTATGCCATTCACTATCATAGGATTCCTTATATAAATATTCTAACACAAACTGCAGGCTTGTATGAGAGGGCTCTGCCACTTGTTTAATGCTGCATAATGAGCCAAGGCTAATGGTAAAACCAAAATATTGGTGATCCTGACAGCTTTGGCACATTACCACCTAATAAATATACAACTAATTATGAACTGAACATCTTTCAGCAATTCCTCATATGTATGATATGCAAGTATTTGTTATTTCAGTTGAGTTATTTGCAAAAAAACATATTTTAGATCTTCAAAAGGATACTTGTCAAGAAGGAGATGAAACCCATGTCAGGTCCTTTTTTTCTGCCTCCTCTGTCCCCATGTCTGCTTATAGCAAAAGTAGCCCCTCTGTCAGCAGGGATTTCTTAAGAGGAGGATTATCTGATCTGTTTAGTTAATTGTGTATTCATTTTTTATTACCACATGAAATGTTTCAGCCCCCTGGTGTAAGCAGTTGACCTCATGTGGCAGGAAATGGGCTTTTCTTTCTTTATTTTCCAATATATTAGGCTTTTTATCAGTCATGTTTTCCTATCTTACCTTCCCATTAGTGCCTTTTTCGTATTTTGATTTGGTTTGAGAAGAATAATATAACATTTTGGGGCAAAGATTGCAAAGAGGAGGCCAAAACTGGAAGCTAAAATGGCAAAAATTTCCACAGCTACTGTGTACTTTCCGGGAGAGCTGATATAAGCAGGTATGAAAGTGATCCACACAGCACAGAAGATCAGCATGCTGAAAGTGATGAATTTGGCTTCATTGAACGTGTCTGGCAGGTTTCTTGCCAGGAATGCTAATAAGAAGGAGACACAAGCCAAAAGTCCAATATACGCCAGCAAACAGCTGAACCCTGTTTGTGACCCGATATCGCACTCAAAAATAATTTTTATATTTTGATATTTGGTGTTTTTAATTGGGACTGGAGGGGATGTGGTCAACCAAATTATACATATTAGAGATTGTATTAAAGTAAAGAAAAAGACAGTACCCCTCTGCTGGGAAACACCAAACCACTTCATCATGTTATTACCTGGTAACGTAGCTTTGAAGGCGGCAATCACAACGATAGTTTTTACAAGAATGCAAGAAATACATAAAACAAAGCTGATGCCAAATACCACATGTCTTAGCATGCATGTCAAATTGGATGGCTGTCCAATGAAGCAAAGTGAACAAAGGAAACATAGGGTGAGCGACACCAACAAAAGGAAGCTCAGCTCTGAGTTGTTGGCCCTCACAACTGGAGTGTGCCTATAGCGGAAGAAAATCGCCAAAACCCCGACAGATAAACAAACTCCTGATATAGCAGTTGTGCTTAAAGTGATTCCCATTGCATCTTCATAGGAGAGAAACTCAACCTCTTTTGGCTCACATTGGTCGCGTTTATCATTTGACCAAAACTCCGGTGAGCACTTCACACACTCAGTTGAGTCTATGACAGAGAAAAAAAAAACAATCACAGATTAAGCATAGACTGTTCAGATTCAGTGCAGGTATGCTATATTAGACATATGTGTAATTAATTTCTTCTATTGGATAAAACTCCATTCTAATTATCATATGAGACAGTATTTGAAATAGTTTATATATATATATATATATATATATATATATATATATATACTTTATTAATCCCTGAGGGGAAATAGTCTTTTTGCATGACCTTTAGGGGTCACAGTGCAGGGTCAGCCATTATACAGCACCCCTGAAGCAATTTTCAGGTTAAGGGCCTTGCTCAAGGGTGTTTGTTCAATCATTCATGAATTTTACCAACTTGCATAGTCCAATGCAGGGTGACAGTAAACTGGGGATTATCCATGGTATACTCTTGTGCAAAGTAGAACTTAACTTACCAAATAATAGATGGGCCAAATTGGAGTCACCAATATACCTGTCTTGCACATTTTTAAATTCCTTCTGAGAAGGCCTAAAAAACTTTGGAATGGTAGTTATATTACACGGAACCTTTTATCATTGCACTATCAAGAGTATCCTGACAGGATGTGTGGTTTGGCAACCTGAATGCCCAGGAATATAGATTTCTGCAGAGAACTGCCAAAAGTGCATCAGTAATTATTGGCACTAACTTTCCACAGCTCTAAACAATCTATTCCACCTGTATCTGGATTGCAGCCACCCAGCTTATACCAGCTTCACACTCCAGTCTTTTTTCAAATGTTATTGGAGCGCCATTCTCTTAAGAAAATGTATTTCTCATAATTAGGCTCTTAAACAGATTATACACATTAGACAAATTATCAGAATCACATCTTCTGCCACACTGTGTATATTGTCAATGACTTCTGTAGCCTGTCACACATGCCGAGATGGAGGACCTCCTCACAGACTCAGTCAAGTTATGTAATAACTCGCTGTCATCTCCTTCTTTCCCCACAGCGCTGAGAAGCCACCCAAAGAAGGCATTTAACTCCAACCCTTCCAGTCTAATTGCCATAATACCCTGGGCATCTCGGAAGAAGGCATCACTTTTGCTCAAAGCAACCCACGAGCTCCTCTAATAATGATAAAAACCTCATCATTTTACTTGTTTTGATTTCCCATTGAAGAGACATGCATCAGTGAGAGCTATTTCTGTTCTTTTCAGCTTGTTTGTCTTCAAATGAATAAAAGGGACAACCCAGTTGGTGTCCCAGAATTTCTTTCCGCAGTCCTGAACTGTCATTCTTGTACTTGGCCACGAGACCAATGTACTGTATTTTGTATTATATTGTACAAGGATAAATCAAAAAGTAAAGGTAATTTGAATATTACATGATAATTACAATGAATAGAAGCTGACACAAAACAACACATTTGCAATGGCTTATGGGTAGTTCAAACTCACACAGCACAGCACTCTGCCATTGGTCTAGTTGAAACCAAGGTCAGATTAACATGGATGCTCTGCTGCGGAATTGCACCAGCATTGAATAACGCATGGTAGTGACATTTCTTTACACAGAAGGAGTGATATTTTTGCATAAAATATTGATGTACTTAGAAGAGAAATTAGATACGGTAATACAATTCTGGCTCCGTGGGCAGCAAAGCGAAGCATTGGTTAGTGATACTGCTTCATTAGTTCAGTGTCTTGGGTTCAGATATCCATGCCTGATCTTTGTCCTGGTGCAGTATGCACCTTCTCCCCAGGTCTGGGAGGACTTTCCTCTGGGTACTCTGATTGTCTTCCCACGTCCCCAGAGAAGTGCATACTGGGGTAATTGATGGCCTATTGAGAGTGTAAGCATGAATGGGCCCTGAGGTATCCAGTTTTGCTGGGAAAGGCTCTGGCTCTGTGTTCCTGATACAGATTAAGTGAATCTGAAAGTGTTATAATATAATCCTGGCTTCCCTCTTCTGTGTACATACACATGTCATTGAATATTAAAAGTATTCATTTCATCTGTTGTGTCAGCCAGATATTAATGAGAGAGACAGACAGCTAAACTCTTCGTGTTTAGTTCTGGTAATTCACGGTAAATTTATAACTATAGATGTTACTTACCAACTTGATAACTAATTTCGCCATCTGTACATGGAATGCAATCAAAACAGCATATTGGTTCCCCTTTCCTGGTGGCTTTTCGTGTGCCAGGTGGACAACTTTTGCTGCATACAGACTCTGGAACCTAGGAAATGTATTGCATTGTTATAAATAGTACAACAGAGGGATAAATCTGAAACATATCAGAATAACAGAGGAAACAATAACAAGTATAAATTCCTAGTTGTATACTTGGACCTGGCTAAAAAAAGATCAATGCTTTTGTTTGTCAACATCCATGTACAACAATGTTCAACAATGAACGACACTTTAATTTCTTCATGTCTATGTCAAGACTTCCTTTTTTAGTCTCACTGAAACCCCTCACTGGAATAATTTTTCGGCTATGTCCTAAAGTCATTTTAAAGGTGTTACTCATTAGCTATAGGAACATCAAGTTGAAACCCTCATTAGTGGCTTCCAATGTCCCAGCAAGCCTGATCTCTGTGTCAAACATTCTGTTAGCTTGGCTCCTCCTTTGTTACAACCTAGCTGCTTAAAAGTCTTCTGTCAGATATCCGTGGTTACTGTCCTTTGCCTTAGGATGACAGAAGTGGTCTTTTTCACCAAGCTGCCACTTTGAAGCTTGGAGGATCTCTTGCATCTTCCATTAACATCTTCTATGTTTCTCTGTCTGTTTTAGTTTCTTTGTCTGCCTGGATTAAGGATTAGGAAGATTTAGATCTTCCTCTGTTGCAAATCATTTGGCATACTTAGAGACTTGTTTCAGCTTCATGGAAGCCCCAGTTTCCTCTCTCACTCAAAGACCCTGTGTGGGTCCACTTCAATACACTATTCTTGAGGGCTACCACACCCTAGAACCCCTTATTTTTCCACACTAGCATGCACAGGTTACCTATAATTCCTGTGTGATTCTCATTTTTACCTCAATATTTTCTTGGTTACTTTTACCTTGGAACATCGGTACCATTCATCCATCTGGTAAAATCTTGAGATTCTATATAGATGAAAACTGGAAAAAATAATAGCATGGCCTTGTAGATAAATGGTTAAATTTACTTGCTGGTTTTGCTCACTACTATAACTATAAGCTTTGGCTTCCTTTATTTTACTATGTAGTGTGCAATCTTTGTCTTTTGTATTCCTCCCTTGTGAGTTTTCTCTAATAAACAAATATTTTTTGTATATACAGTATTTGGCATCTTCACTTTTAGTCTGGTTCTGAAGGGCTGCCATAAAGAGTTCCTCAAATCACAGTACCTGTACTAACACATACAGATTACAGAGGACAGAGAAACAGTGCATCATTTCATATTTGTTTTACATTCAAGCAGACAACATTTAGAAATCCCAGTTTCTTAGCACAGCTTTTAAAGTCCATTTATGTTTCTTAACTGCATCAATATCTTCAAGGGCCTACCAAGCAAGCTTTGCTGTTGTATCTGGTATGGGCTCCTGCCCAATAAAGTGAGGGCTAGAAAATGGGTGACTGGAGAGTAAGACGAGTAGCTCAAGGTATGATCATCCTGAGAGGTAAAATTATTAGTTACATTTAATGTTCTCCTGTAACTGCAAACTGTATGATGATGTCAAATGTGCAGCCAATACAATTTGGTCATGTGATTGTGTAAGAGGAAAGCTCAGCAAAAATATGAGTGATTTGAATGCAACAAGATGCAGTAGTGTGTGCCAAACGGGTGAGAGTGTAACAGTGTAAATAAAAAGAAAAAAGTGCCTGAAACTGCTTGCATGTTATGCTTGAACATCATGACTTAACTTTTACCAGCGCACTTTATATTAAGAAATGAGATCATATATAATATTTAACTTTGTGCTTTGTCCTGTGATAACAGTTTACATTTAAGAGTCTATTAAGACTTTTAATGATTAACTGTTTGGGGACCCTTGCATGTTATTTAATACCAGAGGGGTTATCATCAGAATGTACCTTTTATCTGAGTGCTCATTGGTGGGACTGAAATGTTTACTAGCAGCTATATGTAAATGAAGTGATAACAGGAGCTGTTCTGTTAAGACTAAGCGGACTTGCTATGGAGAACCTTGCTCCTCACATGCTAAATAAAAGAAATCTTTGGATTTAGTTCTTGGTGATGGCTCCAGACCTTTTTATTTTCTACTAGCTATTCCCCACGGCTCCACACACATCTTAATGAAAAAGTGAGGAGGGCCCTGCCCGGCTCCCCACTCCTGATGTCACACTTCCCCTTCCCCTCAGCCCACAGCCTCTGTCTTGGATTAACGCAAATATATCGCTCCTGCAAGTGAACTATGATTCAATGCGCGATGAGAGAAGTCACAAAATCAACAGTAATGTTCAAGCAAATTATAGAAGAAACACAATCTAGATCAGTAGTCCTCTCATTCGCTAGCTAAGCAGATGTAAGATACACACCGAGGCTGGCGTGCGAGTGAGGAGGTCCAAGCCCCTCTCTCCTGATTCGTGCAAATAAATCCGTACCGCAAGCAGACAATGATACATAGCGCAATGAGAAAAGTCGCAAAATTAACCGGAATGTTCAAGCAAATTATAGAAAAAAATCAATCTAAATCCGTTAAGTAGTTCTCTCATGAAAATCAGAAAGACAGATTTTAAATATAGAAAAGTATTTTCTGCAACAAACAGCTCTACTAAGATTTTCAGAAGAATATTAAAAAACAGGTTGCAACCTAAAAAACTAACCAGTAGCTAAAAACATACTATAAATGAAAGAAGCTGAAAGTGGTGACACAATTTAAGAAAATTAAAAGGTGACTAACAATCAAGTGACTAAAAGTGAAAATTCACAACATACAATTTATTCTATATTAGCAATAATATGGTATGAAAACTATAACATCTTCTGAGTTCTCTTGTCAATGAAAAGCAACAAGGTACACTTGCAGGTAAAACTAACCAGAAATTCATGCTCTCTTTCTTCACAAATTGGTAAAGCTGAAAGGTACTATAAATCATCCACACTAATGTTATAGCAGCTTCTTAATCCAACTTGGAATCTCAAAAGCTGCTGCCTATCATGGTAACATTTAGAGCAAAGCAAAACCCAGCTGTAAAAGGATCACCAGTGAATTGCAGGGCACTTTCAAACACATAATCTCACACACTAACATCAAGCTCTGCTTACAATCACCACTTAACCTAATATACTGTACATGTCTTAGAGATATGTGAGAAAATCTTGAGTACCCTGAAAAGACACAGTCAGACACAGGAAGAATTTAGAAACTGTACACAAGCAGTAGCTGGTCCATTTTAAAATCCAACTCTCTTCATCTGGGAGGCAGCAGATCTATTCACTTCAGCAAACTAAAGGCAACAGACAAAGAGCTACGCCTAACTCAGTACCAGGACAAATTTTAAAAGATATGCATTTAGAGGATGCAGAGAGAGTAAAAATTACCTTGCCAGATTCAAAGTTCCAGAAAATGTCTTCTTCTTTAAGTGAAAGTTCTTTTGTAGCAGGTGCTGATTCATCAAACACGCCAACAGTTTTACTGAACATGGTGCCATCTGCTGCTCGTTGCCAGTTTACAATGTCAAAGACTGCAAGAGCATCGCCATTTTTATCGAAAGAGACTCTTTCTCCATGACGAGTTGTAAAATTAACTTTCTTTAAGTAGTACAGGAGCTGTAATGAAAATTACCATTTTGGTATACAATACCTGTAAGTGTTAATACAGATCATAAGGCGTATTGCTTTCAGTTATAATGATAGAAAAAGTCAAAAATCTAAATTACTAAAATGTACAAATTTATTTGTACAATGTATAGTTTTTGTACAAATGGAAAGCCTGTAATTTTACATTTACTCCATCAATAAAGAATCCTTTGAATTACATTTTAAAGCAATAGAACAGTGGGAGACCCATAGAAAGACTGGTACTGTATATCATTCAGATCATTTTTATGCATTTCACCTTTTACACTGAGGACAGGCTATGGCTCTAGGCCAAGAAAAAGCAAATATTGATGATACATTAAGTAAGGGCAATTTTGTTAAGAGCAAATAAATTATAAAAAAAATATTCATAAATTACACAAATCAAAAGAAATGTATGCAATCTTACTCACTTGCCAGGGTTGCACACTTCGGATATCTGCACAAGTGTGATTTTCAAATGGCCCTTTCCCAATTTCACAGGACATCAGATTATGAAGGGCATATGCTAACGAATAGACTGCTTTATAAACGTTGTAGGAGGCTCTTAAATCCGAGTCATCGCTGTAGGCTGTTTTTGTGTTCCTCATGTCCTCTGTTCCTTTACAGTCTTTTTTGCTCTCCAGTGTAGAAATATTTACAGCAAAAGTATTCACTTGAACAAATTTGCATTCAAACATGGTCTCCCAGAATAGTTTCTTCAAATTATTTTCTGGATCACTATTAGCTTGAATCTGTAAAAGAAACTTTTCAAGGCCAGGGATCACCCCTCTTCTTGCTGCAACACCTATGGTCCCACCAAACGAGGCAAACTTTTCATTGTTGGCAAACGTAGGAAAGGGACTCCATGAATCACTTGCAATCCATTGCCTTCCAGTAATGTTTTGATGGGCAACCTCATCTACCAGCACCGCAGCATCCATTTTTTGCAAAAATGCCACAATCACTTTGGCAGTTGAATGCCTGATAATTTGAATTAGATGGGACATTTTTTCCTTATTGTTAACATTGAGAGCTTCAGAGAAAGCAATGCACCCAAACTTCTTGACTTCCTCTCCTAAACTTTTCAGACTAAACAGCCCATATTCATCATCACTTGCAATTATCCCGACCCAGGTCCACCCATAATGCTTGATTATTTCTGCCATCACTTTAACAAGAAATGCATCACTTGGAATTGTCCTGAAAAATGTAGGAAATTCCAGTTTATTGCTCAAACAAGCACAAGTTGAGCAAAAACTGACCTGCAGAAGATTGAAAATGGAAAAGTAATATTTATCCAAATTCAAATTTAAATTGATTAAGGTAATTATTAATAATAATAATTATTATTATGATTATGTTAAAATTATACTTTACCAAGGTCCTGTATAAAAATATACTTCTAAAAAGCAGTATTTGAGATTTATTTTTATATTTTAGAAACATAATTACCAAAGGCATTCCAAAGAGACCCAGCAGTCTTGATATGGCGATTGAGTTTGTTGAGACAGGATCTCCCACTATGGCAACAACATGAGGGGCTCCTTCACAGCTGTAATTGGTGACTTCTTCAAAGCCACCAATCAGAGTGACTGCAGCTCTCATAGCCACTTGTACATTGATGCAGTTGTCATACAATCTGTAACCCAGTGTTACGTTAGGAAGGAGAGTTTCATCATTATTTATTTCCTCTATTGCAAACACCATTATTTGTGATCTTTGAAACACTGCAATATCAAAGCTATAGCCAAAAAATAAAATCACAAGTAATTACTCTCTTTTTGTATGTTTCATATTAGTACTACAGTCTCAATGTTCCAATAGACTGGATTTGAATACTAGCACCAGTCAATGCCTATGTGGAGATTACTTGTTCTCGCCATGTTTTTGTGAGTTTTCACCAGGTATTCCAGTTATCCATCTCCTTTTCTAAGGCATACAGGTTAGGTCAGCTTTAAATTAGGCCACAGTGAATCCGTTTCTGTCTTCCATATTTAACAACTTTATGACTGGTGGGTAAAAAAACTGTCCCTGAATCCTTCTGGTGCAAGTGCCAATGGTCCTGTCCTGTTTGTTAGCAGGTTTCTTGTTTTGGTTAAAAATTTTATTATTACAATACCCATGATGTGACATGAACTTGATGGCACTGGCTAAGATTAAACTGCAAACAGTCCTGGAAACCACAGCAACTGCAGCAGGTCCCTTATTGGTTATTCTTCAGTAACTTACTCATTGACGTCAACAGTGTTAGGCATAAAAGAAGGTTACCTGCAATCATTTATCATGTGAAACAAACTTTGGATTTTGCATTCCTTAAATATTTTTTAGATTATTTTATTCAATTCAGTTTATTTTTGTATTGTGCCTTTCACTAAGTGGAATTGCAGGGTGCCGGGACAAGTTCTCAAGTAATAGACATGTATGGAGTATACATATTACTAAATACAAAATTAGTGCATCTTTTGTAAAACAAACAGAAAACAAAAAAGAAACTGATTAACATAAATGAAACCCCACAACATCCGTTCAGTTATTAATTATTGAACTATGGCCAGTTTCTTATACATTTATTTTTGGAATTATGTAAAGAAGATTTCTGTCTTTTTAAAAATAACATTCATTTTGATCGTTCATTACAGTAATACATTTATATTAACTCTTACTATTTATTAGTACTTTTTTTTCCATTTAAAACTCACTTAAACCATTCTATCCTGTCTAATGAACTTTCACTAAAACTCTTCAGTGCTAGTAAGTCTTTGAATATACCACAGTGCCAGTCAAAGCCCATTTGGAGTCATTGGCATGGCTGTCCATAGATGGTAGTCGGTATTATTAGACTTTCAAGACCTGTGTGTTTGTCCCCCTCAGTGTCCAAACTGTGCACCCCTGCACAAGTGTGTATACCACTTACTTTAATAAGTGCATAACCCTTGGTGTACAAGGCAGTGCAATTTTACTCTCATAAACGACACCCAGCAGGTAACTGGGCCCACCCAGTATCATCCAAGTTTAACGATCATTAGCCCCCAGTCTCCAGCGCACATGCCGCATAACTTTCATAAATTGTGCCACCTATTTTTCCTAATGGATTGACTGGCTCTGATCTACCATGTAGAACAGTTCTGGCATCACAGAGAAACTATTTTTATTTTACTAAACCTAGATGAGATGACAGATTTACAGTGGACTCTCATACACACAGTGCTATGTTTTTGGGTGTGGAAAGTAAAAAGGTTACCTGAATAAAACTCACACAAGCATAAAGATAGCAAGCAGATTTAACACAGTAGTGACCAGACCAGGAATTTAAATAAGATACCTAAAGCAGATAAAAATTCTGCCACTATATGTATTATACACATTGTACACTTACATTATATACAAGTATATATATATATATATATATATATATATATATATATATGTCACACACGCGCGCATGGGAGGCAGCTAAAGGGCTCGAGTGAAGGCAGTTCGAGGCATGCCGGGTGTGGCAGAGTGCACTGACTCTTTTTCTCCCTTGCCTGTAGACCATCCCCGGGGGACTTCACCTGGAGCTCCTGACATCACTTCCGGGACTGAGCCAATGGAAGTCGGCCACACCAGCTCCAGTCCCTCTGATGTCACCTCCGGCTACGAGCCAATGGTGGAAGACCACGTGCCAGATCCATACGACCTCACTTCCTGTCTCCCCCTTTAAAACCTGCCCCTTTTCCTTTGTTTCCTCAGTCTTGTTTTGGACTCGGTTGTATGCACTTCAGTGCTCTGTATTTCTATAAGAAAACGACTTTGCAGCCAGGATACCACAATATACGGTGGCTGCCCCAACTCTTTATCTGTCCATGTCTCGTTCTTGTGACAATATATATATATATATATATATATATATATATATATATATATAAACACACAACTATATATATACAGTATATGTGTGTGTGTGTGTGTGTATGTTCTTGTGTGTGACTGCTTCTAAAACTGATCTCAATACAAAAAGCATTTCTGTCTTTATTTTTCATTCAGTGGAAAAAATGATGTGTAGATGAAAAGCTAATGGTAGCATAAGACAATATATTTGCATTCATTGTTTTTTACAAGAGATTTACAAACCTATACTTGAGAAGTTTACATGAAATATACTAATCCAAATAGACACTTTTGAAAATATACCATGTAACCTTAAACATTACATGCAAAAAATCAATTCAAAACTCAGTTGTTCAAAATATAACTCATTAGTGTTATTACTGAGAATATATGTTACTAGTTTTTGTAAACGTGTACAGCATTAAACACAAAAGGTACTGCTTTTAAAATCATAGGTTTAAGATCTAGCATGCAGTGCACAGCAGAAGTAATTTTAATTTTTAGACTGTAAAAATTTCTTTTATTACCCCATCTTTGTTTTTAAGCTTTAACATGAATTAGTACCCCACCCATTTACTATCTAGTCGGTTCAATGCAGTGTGTAGACTGAAGCCTCTGCCAACAGCATCAGGTTCAAGTGTTAGATCTCCAAAGGTCACACTCATTCACACCACAGCACTCACTCATGCAGAGCTAATTAGAGTTGCCAACTATCCTAGCATGCCTGCCTTTGGGATGTGGGAGTAAAACTGGAATACCTGCAGAAAAACTCAGGCAGATGTGGAAAGAACATCCAAATCTTGCATAGACACTGAGAGGCTAAGATTTCAATCCAGGACCCTAGACTGTAAATGATTGTTTTCATTGTAATAATTTTGAAACACTAACTGTTGAATTACGGTGAAGCATTAGCAATCAGTTATACCCTTTTTATAAACAAACCATTACAAACTATTATTTATGACATTTTTTAAATGTCCCACACTGCTGCATTCAATTGTTTAACTGATAATCACCTCCTGCTATTTGAAATGAGCCTTTTTTTCTACAACAAACATATCAGACACTGAGAAGAATGTCAATGTGTTATGAAACAAAATGAAACATTTTAACAAGGACATAAAGCAGCACATGTTTATTTTTCTCCATTGATCATTTGCGTTCTCCTGCATATTCAAAGATGTCCACATTAAAATCTCCTACACAAACAAACACATACCTCTCACATTTCCATTGTTCAGGCTGAAATCTGTAAGACAAATCCGGTGCCACTGACCTAAAATGTACAGCAAATATCCCTCCTAACATAATATCTCCTTTCTGATATAAGCCATTAAAGGTAAATTTTCTTTGAAGCTTACATGCTTCATCTGTAGAGGAAATTACTTTAATAAATAAAGACAATGGAACTAAGGAATACAATAAACACCGCATCATACAAAATACCAACTGAGTAAATGTTGTTTTTAGTACATTTTATATTCCATGCACCTATTTCTCTTGAGAGATGTTTGCAAAACAAAGAAGTAAAAATAGAAGTCGCCCCATACTCGATAGGACAGTCGCTACATCTCCTCACTGTCTATACAAACATGTTTCCTGCCATTTTGATACAATTACTTAGAGTTTACTGTAAATGTATTACCTTATGGTTTATTATTATCTTCATTATACTATACTATGTGTCTGCACACTACTGAAGACCTTACCCTGGTTTTATTTACTATGAGGCATTAATGAATGCGCAAAAGAAGGTATCCACTTATTTATTAATTAAAAGGGTCACCCTGAACAACAACAGAAGGTTGTCTGAATTTTGCTGGATGGCAGTGTGGGCCAGAGGCTAAGATATCCTGCTGTAAACATTAAACCTTACAACTGACTGGTGTCACCCTGTCACCCTGAGAACATTGGTTAACCTGTCAGAAGAACATGGAAATATAAAATATGGAAGATAATAGCCACTGAGCCATCATGGTATGAAAGTCTAGTACAGAGTAGAGCAACTAGGCTGATTCCAGGGCAGCATAGGTTGAGTTACGAGGAAAGATTAAAAGTGCTGAGCCTTTTCAGTTTAAAGCAAAGAAGATTAAAAGGAGACATGACTGAGGAGTTTGCAATTATGATGGGATACAATGATGAGTTCAGTGGATCAAGACAGGTACTTTAAAATAAATTCATGAAGAACATAGGGACACAGTTGGACACTTGTTAAGGGTAAATTTTGCATGAACATTAGGAAGTTTTTGTTCACACAGAGAACCATAGACATATGGAATAAGCTACCAAGTAGTGTGGTAGACAGGAAGACTTTAGGGACTTTCAAAACTAGACTTGATGTTATTTGAGGAGAATTAAGTGGAAAGGATTAATGAGCTTTGTTGGGCTGAATGGACTGCTCTTGTCAAGACTGTTCTAATGTTCAAATGAAAGTCACAGTCTTAGCAAAATACATAGGCAGCATCTATAAATCTACATGTGGAAAGGAATTGTGTGGAGTAGACTTCATTTTCATGTAATATTTAAAATTGGTAAAATACAACTTACAACTTATCATTTCAATATCTACTGGTATGATGTTAAGGTGAGCAATAACATAACATTCTCAATCCCACTTATGCAATTTAAGATCATATGATGGCCAACACCTATCCTGGTAACACTGGAAGGAATTCAGCAAACAGCCTTGCACAGGACGTCAGCCCTCTGCTAAACTCATTCACACATACACTCAGAGTCACTCTCATGCAAGGGCAGCTTGGAATCACTAATTAACCTAACCTACACGTGTTTGGAAATGTGGCAGGACAATCAAAGTACCTGGAGGAAATGTGACACAGACAGCTCTGAACAAAAACAGACTACAGGACTCAAACCCATACGTCGATGTATCTGTAAGGTAGAAGTGCTGACCACTGCAGCACTTTGAGGTGAGGAATTCTTATTAAAATGAACAGTAGGGCGGATCTTTCTTAAAACTGTAGATGTGAGAATATAACTAATGTTAGGAAGGAATCCTTTTAAAAAAAACTTCTTTTAATAACATATTTTGTTATATACATCACATGTACGTAGATCACAGGGACATGTTACATAACGGTCTTTTCAAAAAGAAATAACATATTAGAGGCAGTTAAGACAATGCAAGTCCATGATACAGTAATACCTTTCCAAAACAAACCAGGATACATCATATAGACATGTTCTTTATGCATATTTCAGCACATTTTTTAAATTTATGTTTATGATGTAACATACTCTACTGCCATCAAAGCAAATTAAAAAGACAGTGTTTATGTTTAGTGTGCATTGTGTGTTATATGATGATAACATTGATAAACACAATATCAACATTGTCACCCATTTTGGATGGCCTCTGAGACCTCAAACAATGAAAACTATAAAAGACAGAGGGCATCAGTGAGCCCCAAAACCCCAGACACACTACTGTGAAAAATAAAGTTTTTTTATTGTGCAATATAACTTCTTACAGTCCAATCCACTCCACAGCCTTCCAATAAACACTCCTCCCTTTCCTTCTTCAGGTGAGCTTTGCCTACTACCTCCCAACTATGACTCACTGTAAGAGGCTGGATGGCTTGCTTTTATGTCAGACCTAGGAGTACTTCAAGTACCAGGGCAAAGCCTGATGGAAGCACTTCCAGGTGAGGCAGAAGCCTCCTACTCGACAGGGAATCCTTCTCCCTTCAGTGCCCTCTGCTGGCACCCAAGGACCCCCACAGGGTTGTTCCTCAGGACTACAATTCCCATAAATCCCTGCGAGTGTCCTCACTGGGTCCACACCAGTGGAGCACTTCCATCTATTATACTGGGAAAGGAACTTCCTTTTCCATGGGATGTTGATTCAGCCCCCATTCTGGCCAGGTTATACCTCCTTCCATACTGTCCTTCCATTATGGTGTCCCAGCTGGGTTAGGATCCAGTGCAGCACTTCCAGAGCTCCTCCCTTAGCTTAGCCCTGTGGGGTACAGCGGCCAGTCCCACGAGGGGTAAAGTTAAATCCACACCAATCCATGGACACCAGGTTTCATACAGCTGTCCCATGTAAGGAAGAGCAAAACCATAGTTAGACATTGGATTAATCCTCAGATGCTCAGCACAGTCTCTGACATGCAGATAACGGGATGGAACATCTGTTATCGAGGTCCTCCTGGACCATTGCCATAGGCATTGTTTTCTGTTATGACCTGTATTTAACAATAGAATTACCAAAGCCTAAGAAAAAACTCAGAATTCTGGCCCACCTTAAATCCCTTGGCACCTCTCCATCAGTTTTCTTTTGTGTTGTAAATGTGTCAATCAGCAAAAGCAGCAAGCAGCCTGCTATCCCACCCCCCAATCAACACAGAAATGGCAGAAAGTTCTCTCACCTCAAGTCTGTTTACATGCATGTGAGTTGCCTGGAGTTGTATAGGGTAAATAATATATCGTTATTTGAAATACATACATTTCATGTGGGTTCCATGTCTACAACAATCTATGTTAACACAATGTTAAAACAGAAACATTTTTCATGTTTTAATATTCCATACTAATAAAAGGCAAAGCCCTCACTCACTCATCACTAATTCTCCAACTTCCCATGTAGGTAGAAGGCTGAAATTTGGCAGGCACATTCCTTACAGCTTACTTACAAAAGTTGGGCAGGTTTCATTTCGAAATTCTACACGTAATGGTCATAACTGGAAGCTTTTTTTCTCAATATACTGTAATGGACTTTAGCTCGATGGCCGTGGGGGGTGGAGCTGCGTGTCACATCATCCATCATCACGCCTCCCACGTAATCACGTGAACTGACTGTGAATGCAGTACGTAGAAAAAAAGGAAGAGCTCCCAAAGCTTATTCATAAGTGCAGCTACTGCGGAAACAAAGCACTGTGTAAACCGTAAGTTTATATTAAGTTTATGGACACGCTCCCGCTGGCTTTTGCCATGCCTTCGTCGAATACTTTATTCGTGAGATACAAGTTTAATGAGAAGACACGAGGTATAAACGAGACTTTGGATCACATTGTAACGGAGTTAAAATTGCTGTAGCGAGAAACCTTTAAGTGCCGGGTCTTAGCTAACATTAAATAAAGCTGTGGACATCGCAACATCACACAAGAGAGCAGCTCACTTGAACTGACTAAACGCAGTACGAGTGATCACTTCCATGCATCAAACCTGTTCAAAAACGCATTACACAATTGACAAGGTAGGAAAGAATATGCTGCGAGCTGAGCTCCACAGCTAACGCTGTCTTGCGGAAGCAACTTCGTCACGCTGCCACCAAATACTCACAGAAAAATCCACAAGTTAATACACACACTGTCTAGAGTTTCTCCACACTCAATGTATTCCTCACATCCCCTTTATACCCTCTGATCTCCCATTTCAATTCAGATGCCTCAAATTTCCAGTAAGGCTCTGCTGCGCGATGACAAGTAATAAGTCTCAGGGACAGACCCTACAAAAAGTTGCCATTGATTTCAGGCAAGATTGCTTTTCTCCTGGACAACTATACGTTGCATTCTCAAGAGTGAGCTCGTGTAGCTTCATCATATTACAACCAGAGTGCTGAACTAACAACGTGATATATAAAGAGAGCTATAACAATCGTAATAAACGAACAATAAAACAGCAGAAAACCCATGGGTAAATAAAAAGGCAGCTTCCTTGGCAAAGCAAGGAAAAAGGATGGCCTTATATGTCGTCCGTTTATAAAACAGCGGAGAAGCTGTGTAAAGGCTGCTTCACAAAAAACTAGCGGAGCGCCTTATATGAGCAGGTAGTCAGCTAAAGAAGGGAATCGATAAATATCTATAATCGTAATAAACGAACAAAAAATAGCGTACAAGCCGGTGATTAAATAAAGGAAATGGGTACCTGAACAATAAAGTAAGTCTCGAATAGCTACACAATAACTAGAACAATCGTAATAAACGAACAATAAAACAGTACAGAACCGTGAAGCAAGGAGAAACGACGGCCTTATATGGCGTTCGTTTATAAAGCAGCGGAGAAGCTGTGTGAAGGCAGCTACACAAAAAAACAGCAGAGCGCCACACTCTGAATGTATTCCTTGCATCACCGTTATACCCTCTGATCTCCCATTTAAATTCAAATGCCTCAAATTTCCAGTAAGGCTCTGCTTCGCGATGACAATTAATAAGTCTCAGGAAAAGACCCTACAAAAGGTTGCCATTGATTTGAGGCAACATTGCTTTTCTCCTGGACAACTATACGTTGCATTCTCAAAAGTAAACTCAGTGCACAGCTTGGTCATATTACAACCGGAGTGCTGAACTGACAATGTGGTATACAAAGAGATCCTTAACAGACAGTTATTGGTATATTTTCCCTCAGTTTAAAAAAGTTTTCTTTTCTTCTTAATAAAAATTTAAAAGCAGTTCTTCGTCATTGCGAAGCGCGGGGATTTTGCTATATGCAGTATATATATATGTAGATATGTATATATATGTATGTATGTATGTATGTAAATATGTATGTGTGTATATATATATATATGTAGATATGTATATATATGTGTATATAAATATGTGGATATGTAGATATGTATATATATGTAGATCTGTATATATATGTATATATATATATCTGTATGTATGTATGTGTACATGTATATATGTATTTGTGTGTGTGTATATCCTCTTAACGCGCACACGTACCGGTCCCGGGACATAACAGCGTTTTAAAAACGTTACAGTAATGTGTGCATGCCCATCTGCCATGCATCTCGACACCCTACCCATCAAATGAAACTTCAAAGTCTCGTCTTTCCGATGATATAAACCATTTTGACACACAACAACCACAGCACTGACACTAAAGCCTTTTTTACAGAGAAGTACATACTTTTAAGAGTTGACTGTCCCTACCTTTGAAGACCCCCTGCAAGTCAAACATCAATATTTCCGAGCAGTATTGATCCCATTGTGTCCGTAAGGCTCCAGCGAATATAATCCAGTAAAACGATTTAGGTCCAAAACACACGATATATTCTCAAAGGGACAAAAACTCCAGAAAACGTTTCATAACTTGAGACCACCTACGTAATTTTTTTCATTTATATTGCTCATATCAGACGTAATTTGTTTCTGTCGGCGATAACCTTGCTACCGCATGAAACACGGAAGTGTTAGCTTCTGATCGACACCTAAGTTGGCCAATTACGACGGGTCTGGGGTTGACTGGCACCTCGTATAGCCAACGAGTGTCACAGACAGCTTGAAGGATGACATATAGCTCCAAACCCTGGTAGAATCTACCAGTTTGATTGGACACTGTGACTGACACTCAAAACTTACAGCCAATGAGCAACGAGCATTTTGATATGTAACTTGCCATACTAACTTGTAAACAAAACGATCGGAGCTGCGTGAAGGTGGCATTTGTGCCAGTCTGCAGAGTTGGTGCGTGGTTGTTTATTGTGATTTCGCCAAGTTTTTCGCATTTTAAATATGAATAAAAGTAGAAGTTTAAGCGTAAATAAACGCTCGATTAAATAATAGATGCATGTACGCGTTGCGAAAGTATTCAACCGGCCCAGGAGACGTCTAATGGCAGAGAGCGACATGCCACGCCCTTGTGCTTTCTGCTTGCTAGTGATTGCTGCCATCAAGTGCACATGGAAAAACGCTGAGCTGTGTTGTAACAGTTTGTAAAAGAAATATATATATATAGTTTGTGTGCATTTTATAAAAAAAAAAAGTAAAAAATAAAAAATATAAATATATTTTTGGCCCATAAGACTTGTATTGACTATTTTTACATAGAAATGTGTATTTTTTATTGTTTATATTATTTTTATAACTAATAGAGTGACACTGTATGTAGATATAGATTCATTTAGGTGTAAGCTTTCAGTAGAGCCCTCATTGATATATGTGGGTTGAAGCATTCAAAAGTTATTACACTTTTTCCATATGTTCCAAAATGTGGATAATGGTCCCTCTAAAAAGCCCCTGGGCATGCCCACATAAAAACTGGTGTAAAAATGTCATTTTTACAGGTATTCTTTTCAAATTTGAAATTTGAGTAGTCAACAAGTTATTCTGTTGGTACATAGTGTGTTTCTGTCCCCACCTGCCTACTGCAGCTTTCCTTTATTTTCATAAAAACTTAGGCGAGAACAAAAAAATTTGTTTTTTTTGTGAGTTCTAATGTGCATAACTTTTGATCAGTCACACCTACAGTGATTCTGACTACTAAGGGTGAAACTAGAGATTGTTACCTTTACAAAGAGACCAAACATGTGTTTATACTCCAGATAGTTCAATAACAGCAATGATTCTAATTTGGAGAGGTCGAATTACAAGCGATTTAGCAAAAATGACCCAGCTTGATAAGGGGAATATATATATATATATATATATATATATCTATACTAATAAACGGCAAAGCCCTCACTGACTCACTCACTGACTGACTGACTCATCACTAATTCTCCAACTTCCCGTGTAGGTAGAAGGCTGAAATTTGGTAGGGTTATTCCTTACAGCTTCCTTACAAAAGTTGGGCAGGTTTCATTTCGAAATTCTACGCGTAATGGTCATAACTGGAAGCTGTTTTTCTCCATTTACTGTAATGGAGATGAGCTTGAAACCCGTGGGGGGGAGTTTCGTGTGACATCATCACGCCTTCCACGTAATCACGCAGTACGTAGAAAACCAGGAAGAGGCCCAAAAAGCGCTGAAGAAAACATGCATTATATAATTGAGAAGGCAGCGAAACAATAAGAAGCGAGCGAGTGACATATACAACCATATTCATGAGTTCTGCTACATCGGAAACAAAGCACGATGTAAACCTAAACCTTAAATTAAGTTCATAGACAGGCTGCTGCTGGCGTTTGTAATTTAGTGCCTGCCCATATAAGGCCGTCCGTCAGCGGCAATCCAATAGCAAACTGCCACGGGTAAATATTCACGGGTGAAGGACTGTCCTTATGCAGAGGAAAATGAGATGGTCAGGGTGGTGTTTGGCACAAACTCAGCGAAACTGCGAGAGAAAGTTTTAAGTGCCAGGACTTCGGTAACATTAAATACAGCCATGGACATCGCACGACATGGCACCAGCACAGCTGGGAAACTTCGATGCATGTACACCGAGCGGCTCACGTGAACTGACGCAGTTCACAGACAAAAAGCAACAGTTCCAAAGAGCGCTGAACAAAAAACAAATTACACAATTGAAAAGGCAGCAAAAAAATATGAAGCGTCTGATACATACAAGCATATTCATAAATGCAGCTACTGTGGAAACAAAGCACACGGTGAAAAAAGTCAATGTCCGCTAAAGGAAGACAGTGTAAAAAAAACCGTGCATGCAGTGTGTCGGGTCTCAGATAAAGAAGAAGACGAGCTGTTTATTGATGCAGTAAGAAACGAATCTATGAATGAAACCTGTCATCTTTACAACGATTGACAAACACAGAATGTAACTTGAACACAACACATCCTACAAATACGAACCTGATTGAAAGAAATAATGATAATCAAATCCTTGATGACAGCAACACTCAGTAAAACTCACAAAACAATTACTGTATATTGACAGTCATGTTACGTTATTTTTAAAATGTTCCCTTTTCTTTTTCATAGCTTCTTTAACACACTATGTCTCCGCTGCGATTCGGCGGTATATATATATGTATATATATATACCCGATCTACATACTCGAATAATGGATACTTTATTCGCCATCAATGATTGTTTTGGTAAAGCCATACTTAGTGTATTCATTAGATGAACGGTAAAAAAGTAAGAACGAGGGGAGGATGACTTATTGAGGCATGCAAGCAAAACCACAATAGCACGCGGGGTCGATGTACGAAAAAATATATCTTTTCAAGTTCTATTTACTCCATATGTGTCAAACTCAAGGCCCGCAGGCCACATCCGGCCCGGCGTGTAATTATATCCGCCCGAGATCATTTTATATACTGTATTATTGTTATTAATGGCCCGGGGATATGAAGCACTGGTAACACAATAAACTACAGATCCCATAATGCAGCGCTTCAGCTGCCTTGCCAAACACTTACCGCGTCCCGCGTCTCTTCAGTCGTTTCCTTACTTTGCGAAGGAAGCAGCTTTCTCAGAGCTTCTGCACTGTTTTATAAACGAATGATATATAAGAAAGTCCTTTTTCCTTGCTTCGCCAACGAAGCAGCCTTTTCATTTAATCCACGGGTTCTCCGCTGTTTCATTGTTCATTTATTATGATTTTTATAGTTATTGTGTAGGTTTTATTTAATCCACAGGTTCTCTTCTGTGTTCACTGCGGTGTCTTCTTTCATTTACGACCTTCAGCCAAGGAAGCAGAAACTTACAACCACGAAACTTTGTAGCGGCACAAGACTTCAGGTCACATCTCTACAAAACAACCTAATTGAAGCAACTATATTTACTGGCAGTGCCTCAGGTGACACAGTTTTTATTCCTCGCATCCCCGTTATACCATCTAATCTCCCATTTCAATTCAAACGCGTTCAATTTCCAGTAAGGCTCTGCTTCGCAATGACAATTAATAAGTCTCACGGACAAACAGTACAAAAAGTTGGCATTGATTTGAGGCAGGATTGCTTTGCACATGGCCAACTGTATGTTGCATGCTCAAGAGTGAGCTCAGCACACAGCTTAGTCATATTACAACCAGAGGGCCGAACTGACAACGTGGTATACAGAGAGATCCTTAACAATTAATTTTTTACATATTTTCATTCAGTATAAAAATGTTTACTTTTTTATTAATAAAAATATTCAGACAGTATTTCACCGCTGCGAAGCGCGGGTATTTTGCTAGTATGTATATATATTGTGGTCCCCGGCCGGGACGCCCAGGAGGACGAGAGGAGGGCTTCTGCTGTTGGGGGCCGCGGGTAGAGGGCTTGGAAGCCCAGCCCTGTAGGGACCTGTGGCCACCGCCAGGCGGCGCCCCAATGCCGGTTTATCCCGTGTGGTCCCCGGCCGGGCTCCAGCCCTTGGAGGACCAGAGGAGGGTGTGTGCCTCCTCCAGACCGAGAGGGGGCGTCCGTCCTGGTTATGCAGGAGGCCTTGGGTAGGGGGCTTGGAAGCCCAGCCCTGTAGGGACCCGTGGCCCCCAAACACAGACAGACTGACACCAGGATGTCCAAAACACACTACTTTATTTTATCTTTGAGCACCACAATGCCTTCTCTCACCAACTCTCTTGCTTTCTTCCTCTTCTTCTTCTTTCTTTCTTTCTTTCTTTCTTTCTTTCTTTCTTTCTCTCTCTCTTTGACCTCCTTCCTCCTCCTCCTCACAAGCTTCGTCTCCTTCCTCCCAACTCTGGCTCCATGTCTGGAAGGAGGCGGCCACTTTTATCATGACCCGGATGAGCCCCAGGTGCTCCCCTTGATGTCTCTTCCTGGTGTGGCGGAAGTGTCAGGAAAGCACCTGGAAGCACTCCGGGCCTTCTTGGAATTATTTCCGGCAGCACTTCCTGGTGTGGCAGAAGTGCTGCCATCCAGGATTCTCCAACTGTCCGGGCGCCCCCTGGCGGTGGCCACGTCCTGTCACGGGCATCCCAGCTCTGTCTTTGTGGCTCCCAAACAGACCCGGGCGGCTGCCCTCTCGTGGCCGAGGAGAAGTATTGTCCTAGTTGGGGACTGTCCAGGCTTCCCGGCCGGGCAGTGTCCCCGTACATCTGTGACAGTATATATATCTATACTAATAAAAGGCAAAGCCCTCACTCACTCACTCACTCACTGACTCATCACTAATTCTCCAACTTCCCGTGTGGGTGGAAGGCTGAAATTTGGCAGGTTCATTCCTTACAGCTTCCTTACAAAAGTTGGGCAGGTTTTATATTGAAATTCTACGCGTAATGGTCATAACTGGAAGCAGTTTTTCTCCATTTACTGTAATGGAGATGAGCTTCAATGCTGTGGGGGCGGAGTTTCGTGTGACATCATCACGCCTCCCACGTAATCACGCAGTACATAGAAAACCAGGAAGAGCTCAAAAAAGCGCTTAAGAAATCCAATAGCAAACTGCCACGGGTAAATATTCACGGGTGAAGGACTGTGCTTATGGAGAGGAAGATGAGATGGTCAGGGTGGTGTTTGACACAAACTCAGCGAAACTGCGAGAGAAAGTTTTAAGTGCCAGGACTAAGGTAACATTAAATACAGTCACGGACATAGCACGAGATGGCACCAGCACAGCTGGGAACCTTCGATGCATGTACACCGAGCGGCTCACGTGAACTGACGCAGTGCACAGATAAAGGCAACAGTTCCAAAGAGCTGAACAAAACCGAATTACACAATTGAAAAGGCAGCAAAAATATGAAGCGTCTGATAAGCATATTCATAAATCCAGCTACTGCGGAAACAAAGCACACGGTGGAAAAAGTCAATGTCCCGCTAAAGGTAGACAGTGTAAAAAAAACCCGTGCATGCAGTGTGTCAGGTCTCAGATAAAGAAGAAGACGAGCTGTTTATTGATGCAGTAAGAAACGAATCGATGAATGAAACCTGTCATCTTTACAACGATTGACAAACAAGGAATGTAACTTGAACACAACACATCCTACAAATACGAACCTGATTGAAAGAAATAATGATAATCAAATCCTTGATGACAGCAACACTCAGTAACACTTACAAAACAAATACTGTATATTGACGGTCATGTTACGTTATTTTTAAAATGTTCCCTTTTCTTTTTCTACCTTTTTTAACACACTACTTCTCCGCTGCGATACGCGGGTATATATATATATGTATATATATATATCCCGCTCTACATACTCGAATAATGGATACTTTATTAGCCATCAATGATTGTTTTGGTAAAGCCATACTCAGTGTATTCATTAGATGAACGGTAAAAAAGTAAGAGCGAGGGGAGGATGACTCATTGAGGTATGCAGGCTGTAGTGCGCGTCAACTCTATCTGAATTGCGCGATCACATTTGAAAAAACATATCTTTTCAAGTTCTATTTAGTCCATATGTGTCAAACTCAAGGGCGCGGGCCACATCCGCCCGGCGTGTAATTATATCCGCCCGAGATCATTTTATATACTGTATTATTGTTATTAAAGCCGGGTATATGAAGCGCTGGTAACACAATAAACTACAGATCCCATAATGCAGCGCTTCAGCTGCCTTGCATCAGGGTAACCTGAATGCAATTCAGAAGATACAGAAAACAGCATAATTAAATAAGAATCTGACACTTCAGCGGACGTTTTAACCCGTGCACAATCACAACGTGATTTCAAGTGAAGCTGCTTTTATGGGAGACACAAATGCACCAGTTCACCTTGCCCCACTTTCCCTGTTGCCAAGTACTGTTAAACCAAGTCGTCACTACGGTGTTCCCAAATACGCACTTTGCTGATAAACTGAGCGCACTGCACACTGAGTTTGCACGGCGCTTTGGTGACTTTGATGAACAAAAAAAGTCCGTCTACATGCGGCTCGAACCTTGTGCATGTTTGGTAGCACATATCTGTGTGAGAAGCTCTTCTCAGTGATAAAGACTAACAAAACAGCACACAGGAGTCGCCTCACTGATGAGCACCTGCAATCCATCCTGAGAATCTCCACAACACAGAACCTCACAGCAAACAGAAACGAACCTGTGGCCAAAAAAAGATGCCAGGCGTCCAGCTCTAAAATGACATATGAGCAAAGACAACTGAATGATTTGATTTGTTATTGCACGTAAGAGCGGGAGTCAACCGTTTTAACAAACAGCATATTGCACTGATACAAAATAGCTGTGTGTGTATATATGTAGATATGTATGTATATGTATATATATGTTTATATATGTGTGTGTGTATATATGTATATATATATATATATGTATTTGTGTGTATATATGTGTGTGTATGTATGTATATGTGTGTATATATGTGTGTGTATATATGTAGATATATATGTATATATGTGTGTATGTATAGATATGTATATATATATATATGTTTATGTGTGTGTGTGTAAATATATATATATATGACAACAACACTCATCACTCACAACAGTGACAAAACAATTACATTGACAATCAGGTTACGTTATTTTCAAAATGTTTCCTTTTCTTTTCATTGCTTCTTTAACACACTACTTCTCCGCTGCGAAGCGCGGGTATTTTGCTAGTATATAGATATGTGTATGTGTAGATATGTCTATATGTAGATATGTTTATATGTATATATGTATATGTATATATGTTTATATGTGTGTGTATCTGTGTGTGTGTATATATACAGTACATATGACAGCAACACTCATAACAGTGACAAAACAATTATATTGACAATCATGTTACGTTATTTTTAAAATGTTTCCTTTTCTTTTTTGTAACTTCTTTAACACACTACTTCTCTGCTGCGAAGCGCGGGTATTTTGCTAGTAATTGATAAAATGTAGACATAAAGTGTATAATGTGTGAATCCTGATGTCCAAATATCAAATAAACACTTTCACAAAAGGTACAAGTATAATAAAACAAGTGCACTTTTATTCAAAAATATAACTACAGAAAAAGAACTTGCGTTAGGGTGCGACATTGACATGCCCTTAATATAACCACTTTGGTGGTGCAGTGGTAAGAACTGCTAACTCGTAATCAAGATGTTCGTCTACATGTGATTCCCTTCACATTCATCTGGGGCCATTTCACACTTCCTTGGGACTTCCGGGCAATAAGTCAGTTGACACATGCTCTGACTTCGCATGCTCTTGGGTTTTAACAGCAGCATGTTGGGAAGTACTCAATTTGACCCACCTGTCCCATCTTCTCCGATTTAAAGATGGGTTTCACACACAATTCCCAGGATGCACTCTTTTCCCTGGAACTCTGGTCACCATTCTGGTTTTCCCAGAATTTTAGTGATCCTACTCCAGCTGTGGTACCTACCTCATCCTTCAACCTTCGTCAAGGTCATCTCACATATACAGATCTGGACAACTTTTCCATTTGTGGCTTGACAGTCTCAATTTGGTTGTCTTCACCATCCCACCAGATAGGTCCACAACCAAGCAGTGTTGGTAGGCAACGTTCTTCATGTAGACGTGTGCTGACGTGTGCTTTGCAAACGCTAGAGTCTGTTGAGAGTGTTGGTTTGTTCTGTGGTGTGAGATTTACATTAAAAAAATACATTTTGCTCTTAAAAACTTGGGTTTTGGTTGCCTCTAAGGAACCGTGTGGGAATTTTTTAAAGCTTTTTCCCTTTAGAAGGGTTTTTTGCTTTTTTCGCCCGCACAAGAGCAAAAGTAGCTGGGTGTTTGGAAGTGCGCTTGGAAAAGTTATTTGTACTTGTTCTTTTTCTTGTTATCTGTATTTGAATTAGCATCGAGGCGGCAGGGTAGAAAGCAGCAGTAACTGATATCGGCATTTGTAAATAAATAACCGCGTCGTCGTAACAGCGATTCCTTAGTTTAAAGGAAAAGAAAAAAAGGCCGCGGCTGACTTCAAAGCAGTAAAAGGTGGAAACTCAGTAGTGCGCAGGTAAGCGGCCTGCGTTAAGACACCGTTCAGGCACAAGGAGCAGTAGGAGCAAATAAGGTAGTAAAGTTTTATTTATTTGTTTATTTTAGATTAAACAGTCCTTAGCGGTCCAGAGGCAGAACAGTTAAGTGGGCGACAGTGTATTGGTTCATTAATACGGGGGAATACAAACAGTGCGAGTGAAGAGCTTATAAGTAAGAAGAGCGCAAAGCTAGAAGAGACAGAGAAAAGTAAAGTTAACCTCATAGAAAGGCAGGCAGCTGAGAGGGAGAACAGTACAGGAGCTTAAGGGGGAAAAGGTGTAAAATATCTGTAGCAGATCTTAGTGTTACCATTTAAGTTAAGGAGCAGCTGAAAGAAGAAGAAATTTAATTTTAAGAAAAAAAAATATATAGTTAAGGCAGCTTAGTAATCCCAAATCAAATTTTAATAATGAGGCCAGTGCAATGCAAGTCCTGTTGGATGTTGGACTTTTTAGATGATGGTTTGGAAGAGCCAGTTGTCTATGAGGGCTACATCTGCAAGAGATGCCAGCTGATCCAGCACCTCGAGCTCAGGGTCGCTGAACTGGAGGAGGAGTTGGCTGACCTGCGTTGTAATAGAGAATTGGCGGACTTGGCCCAGGTGTCCTTTAGAGATAGTGTGCACCCCTAAGGTGGCGCTGAGGAGATTCCAGACCAGACAGGTAGGAATAGGTGGGTCACGGTCGCAAGGCGTAAGGTAAAGGGTGCACACTGTCCTGAGGCATCAACCCCAGAATTAGAAGTGTCTAACCGTTATCATGTCCTGGCGGAGCTGGACGGTGACTCTGATAATTCTGAGGTGGTAGGCAGGGTTGAGGAGCCCCAACGGGCCACCTCAAAACCAGTTCCCAAAAAGAGAGAGGTAGTGATAGTTGGGGACTCAATCATTAGGGGGATTGAAGCGCAGGTGTGCTCCAGAGAGAGAGAGTCTCAGACGGTGTGTTGCCTTCCGGGAGCACAGGTGGGAGACCTCCTGGAAGGGTGGATAGGCTCTTGGCCAGAGCGGGTGGATCCAGTTGTCATTGTCCACGTTGGAACAAATGACATACATAAGGGTAGTCTGTCAGTTCTGCGATCCAAATTCAAAGAGTTAGGTACCAAGCTGAGGAGCAGAACTGACAAGGTAGTCTTCTCCGAAGTTCTGCCTGTGCCACGCGCCAGTCCAGGTAAGATTGAGGAGATTAGAAGGCTTAACGCGTGGCTCAAATCTTGGTGCAGGGTAGAAGGGTATAGGTTTATGGGGCATTGGGACTCCTTTTGGAACAGATGGGACCTGTTCGCCGTGGACGGGTTACATCTGAACCGGAGGGGCACCAATGTATTGGGGAGGCGTATGTGTAGGCTAGTCGAGGATTGTTTAAACTAGGGAATGGGGGCAGGGAGTTTAGGACAGGCCAGATTTAGATCTATACATGGAAGAACAAACAATGGTGTAGAAATAAAAATGCATAGTAATGTAAATTTTAAGCAAACACGTAAAGATAGAAGGATTAACACATTAAAAATAGCTTGCCTTAATGCTAGAAGTATCAAAAATAAGGTAAGTGAGTTGGAGTTGTATGTAGCAGAGCACAATTATGATATTATAGCAATAACGGAAACCTGGCTAAATAACAAAGATGGGGATGAGTGTAACATAGAGGGATACACATTTTTAGGAAGGATAGACAGAACAGAAAAGGAGGTGGGGTTGCTGTTTATGCCAAACAGGAATTAAATGTAAGTCATCTTCAGTTGGATGATGAGCTCCATCTTAGTGAGGACATGTGGCTTCGCCTGGAAAATATTAGGGAAAAGGTCTCATTTTAGGAGTGTGTTATAGACCACCCAATTCAGACAGTAATTTCAACACACATCTTTTAGTAATATCAAAAGGCAAGTTTACAGGGGATATTATAGTCATGGGGACTTTAATTATCCAAATATTAACTGGGATAACCTTACAGATGGAGGAGCACAAGAGCAGGAGTTTTAGAAGTAATCGCGACTGTTTTTAACACAGCATGTTAAAGCACCAACAAGGGGTGAAGCCTATCTGGATTTAGTATTCTGTAATAATCAGGATAGAATTGAGGGTGTAGAGGTGATTGAACCACTAGGGTCAAGTGACCATAATGTAATACAATTCTCAGTATTTTGTAAGAGTACAGATGCAAAGACTAAAATTGTTAAGTTGAACTTTAGTAGGGCTAATTTTGAGCAGATGCGACAAAGTCTAAGTAGGATAGACTGGGATAAGCTTTTAAATGTGGAGACAGTCGAGGAGCAGTGGAACAGGTTTAAAATGTTTTACATGTAATGCAGGACAGATACATACCTAAATTTGGAAGTAATAGGAAACTAAAAAATCTCCACGATGGATTAATAAAGATTTAAAAAGAAGTTGCAAAGGAAAAACTGCTGTATAAGGCATATAAGACTAATGACTGCAAAGAGAACCGTAGCGTATGAGAACATGAGGGCAACCATTAAGAAGGATATCAGAGAGGCTAAAAGACAGTTGGAGAGGAATATAGCAGATAAGGCGAAGAAGACCCCAAGAGATTCTTTCAGTATTTTAGTAGTAAAAGAACAGTTAAGGAGGAGGTCAAGTTCATCAGGAATAGTAAAGGGAATTAAAAGATACAGACAATGAAATAGCAGATGCCCTAAACTTACATTTTTCTGAGGTGTTTACAAGTGAGCAAGTGGATAACCTGCCAGAGGTAAACACAACTACTAAGGAGGTACTGAGGGATTTGGAAATTGTAGAGGGAGAAGTGCTGCTCAGATTAAATAAGATGAAATCAAACAAATCACCAGGCCCAGATAATATTTATCCTCGTGTTCTTAAGGAGGCTAGTGAGTACATATATAAACCCTTGACACATATTTTTAGGAAGTCACTGTGCACTGGAGAGATTCCAAAGGACTGGAAAATGGCAAATATCATCCCATTATATAAAAAGGGTGACAGGGCAGATCCAAGCAACTATAGGCCAGTAAGCTTAACAAGCATCACAGGAAAATTAATGGAAGGAATTATTAAGGATAAGATTGAGCAACACATGACAAGGACAGGAGTTATTCTGAACAGTCAGCATGGGTTCAGAAGGGGAGGTCGTGTTTTACTAACATGTTGGAATTCTATGAGGAGGCAACAAAAGGATACGATCAAAGTGGAGCTTATGATATTATTTATCTGGACTTTCAGAAAGCATTTGATAAGGTGCCACATGAGAGGTTGGGCATCAAGTTAAAAGAAGTGGGAATTCAGGGTGATGTTTTTAGATGGGTGCAGAATTGGCTCAGACACAGGAAGCAGAGGGTGATGGTGCGAGGAACCTCATCAGAACTGGCGATGTTAAGAGTGGTGTTCCACAGGGGTCAGTGCTAGGGCCGCTGCTATTTTTAATATATATAAATGATTTAGATAGGAATATAAGTAACAAGCTGGTTAAGTTTGCAGATGATACCAAGATAGGTGGATTAGCAGATAATTTGGAATCCGTTATATCATTACAGAAGGACTTGGATAGCATACAGGCTTGGGCAGATTTGTGGCAGATGAAATTTAATGTCAGTAAATGTAAAGTATTACACATAGGAAGTAAAAATATTAGGTTTGAATACACAATGGGCGGTCGAAAAATCGAGAGTACACCTTATGAGAAGGATTTAGGAGTCATAGTGGACTCCAAGCTATCAACTTCCAAACAGTGTTCAGAAGCCATTAAGAAGGCTAACAGAATGTTAGGTTATATAGCACGATCTGTGGAGTACAAGTCCAAGGAGGTTATGCTCAACCTTTATAATGCACTGGTGAGGCCTCATCTTGAGTACTGTGTGCAGTTTTGGTCTCCAGGCTACAAAAGGACATAGCAGCACTAGAAAAGGTCCAGAGAAGAGCGACTAGGCTGATTCCAGGTCTACAGGGGTTGAATTATGAGGAAAGATTAAAAGAGCTGAGCCTTTACAGTTTAAGCAAAAGAAGATTAAGAGGTGACATGATTGAAGTGTTTAAAATTATGAAGGGAATTAGTACAGTGGATCGAGACTTGTATTTTAAAATGAGCTCATCAAGAACATGGGGACACAGTTGGAAACTTGTTAAGGGTAAATTTCGCACAAACATTAGGAAGTTTTTCTTTACACAAAGAACGATAGACACTTGGAATAAGTTACCAAGTAGTGTGGTAGACAGTAAGACGTTAGGGACTTTCAAAACTCGACTTGATGTTTTCTTGGAGGAAGCAAGTGGATAGGACTGGCGAGCTTTGTTGGGCTGAATGGCCTGTTCTCGTCTAGATTGTTCTAATTGTTCTAATTGTTCTAATATCCAATTCTTCTTTGCAGATTTCCTTCCTATTATTTCAAGGTACTGGTCACTTTAAAGTAGTTGTGTCTAAGAGGTCTGTATTTTTACAACAAATGTATTGATGCAAGTCCCTGCTAAACAGACAGCTAGGAAATCCTGCCGACTGCGACAGTTGTAAAAGACAGGGAATGCCACTGAGCCCCAAAACCCCAGACCCATCACACAATACAGTCCTTGGTGCAAAATAAAGGTTTGCATTATACAACATATCTTCTTTCCGGCCAATCCACTCCACAGCCTTCCAATAAACACTTTCCTCCTCCATGTGCGCTTTGCTTTCTGCCTCCGGACTTTCACTCACTGGTGGAGGCTGGATGGTTTACTTTTATGTCAGACCTGGGAGTACTTCTGGTACTGGGGCATACCCTAACAGAAACCTCCTGAAACAGGGAGTCCTTCTCCCTGCAGTGCCCTCTGGTAGCACGCAAGGACCTTGACAGAATATATTCCCTGAGGACTATGATTCCCATAAATCCCTGCAGGTGCCCTGACTGATTCCACTACAGCGGAGCACTGCCATCTATTATACTTATGGACGAACTGCTCCTGACATCCCAGCTCCCGACTTCCATCCACTAATAAATCCCTTGGCATGAGATATTGATTCAGCCCCATCCTGGCCACGTTACGCCTCCTTCCATTATTGTGTTCCAGCCAGGAAATGGTCCAGAGCAGCACTTTCAAAACTTAAAGGCAAGCTCAAAAAAGACGAATGTTAAAGGATTTGCACACAATCATATATGCCAGAAGCATAACAGCTATTCATTATTCAAAGACTAGAAACTAAGCATAGATTTGGAAATATTACAAAAAAGATGGTTTAGAATGATTTTCTCAGGGACCACAGGTCAAGTCAAAGAGACATCCACATGTATATATATATATAAACAACACCTATATAGTAGAAGGACCAGGAGAGAGCATCTGCAGGGAGCTAGATGACAGCCCCCCGGGTTGCAGCAGTGCTTTGGACTCCCATAGGGCTCCTTGGGAGTTGGAGTTTGGAGCAGTCCTGTTGGTTTCCGTGGGCGCCACCAGAGGGTGCTGCAGGTAATGCTGAGCACTTTATTGTAGCACTTCCACCACACCCAAAAGTGTTGACGGAAGAACATCACTGAGCACCTGGAGCACTTCCGGGTGCCCTATAAAAGGAGAAAGCTGCCACCATTCTGGGAGCCAGAGTCGGTTGGAGGAAGAAAAAGCTTGCCAGAAGGAGTAGAGGTGGAAAGAGGAAGAGAAAGTGAATGAGAAGAAAAGTGCAAGAGAAAGAAATTGTGTTTTGGGAGTTGTGTATTGTGCTTGGGAACTGTGCTGTACAGGTGGGAAACGTTTCCCACTGGTAAGAAAAAATAAATAAAAAAAATGTGAACTTGTGTCCTGCATCAGTCTGTGTCAGGTTTATGCACCCTTTGTCATATACATATGGAGAGTGGCTTCAGGTGTTTTTTCCAACCCAGTTGCTTAATTAGAAGGCAATCCTCACTAATAACAGATCTTATTTAATTTCATTGCTTGTTAGTCTGTTCACTGCTTGTAACTCTGCCTTGTCAGTTCATTCTTAAATCATAGATTTTTTTTTCCTTTTTAATGATACATGTATTATCCAAAGGGTTTGAAACCTAAAATAGCTGAGCAATTTTCAGTTCTTCACATTATCTTCAGTTTCCTTCTGAGTACTTAATTAAACCAAACTAGCCAACCTGCGGCATACCATACGCCGCATAATCAGGCTGGTTTTTTAATGATTTTTAAGCACAGGGAGAAAATTAAAATTTGAAAAATCGATAATGTAATAAATCAGCAAGAAAAGCAACATTGTAACAATGCACGAAACGAACCAACACACAATCGTCCGTGACTGAAAATTGGCGGACCGTCCTCGCGCCTTCTCCTGCCAGACGGAGAGATGGGGTTGCACGGCGCGGAGTGTGGAATGGGAGGAGAGAAGAAGGACGTCCATTCAGCTCCGTGCTTTTCTATAAATAATCCACCAAGACACCCGACCACGGTAGTTGCGAGGTGGGAGGGGGTGAGTACAAAGGGTTGGGACGCAACCAGTGGGAGCGTATGAGTTGCACTTAGTGGGAATTCCACAGTTTGCAGCCCGAATAGAGTTCAACGGCTTACCCACGCCTCTCTGTGCCTGGTAGACACACACTCAATGTCATGCATAATTATTTATTGAATGCTAAACACTTCTGGAAAGACACGGTTGTCTAAAACCGTTTTTTTGTGAGAATACAACAGTAAGCGAATGAAAAGATGGAACTCTGGAGAGAGCAAATTACAACACAATAGTAAACCCGTGGCATGCCAAACGCTGCATAATTATTTATTGATGGTTGAACACTTCTGGAAAGACACAGTTGTCTAAAAAGGGAGGGTTTAAGGATACAACAGAAAGTGAATGAAAAGATGGAACTCTAGATTTTTCATTGCTCTGTGCGGTTTTGGCTGACTTTCTATATATAATCCACCAAGACACCCGACCACAGTAGCAGAGAGGTGGGAGGGCGGTGTGTACAAAGTGCAGGAGCATCTAAGAAGACGCATGTTTGTCGCGGATGCGAATTGCTGTATGTAGCGTGTAGAACAGTTTGCTATGGTTTACGCGGTCGTGCGTCGTAACTGAAAACTCGATTTTTAAAGACTGCTTACTTCATTGTGTTTTAACCTCAGTTGTAAGGGAATGTTTTAAGGACCCCATGGGATACCCCTTGGTTTTGGCTGCTTTTCTATATATAATCCACCAAGATACCCGACCACGGTAGGAGGGGGGTGTGTACAAAGGGTAGGGACGTAATGAGTGGGAGCGTATGAGTCACACTTAGTGGGAATTCCACGGCTTGCAGCCCGAATGGGGTTCAACGGTTTACCCACGCCTCTCTGCGCTGGGTAAACACACGGTCAATCTCATGCATAATTTTTTATTGAATGCTAAACACTTCTGGAAAGACACGGATGTCTAAAACGGGTTGTTGTGAGAATACAACAGTAAGTGAATGAAAAGATGGAACTCTGGAGAGAGCAAATACAACACAATAGTGAACCCGCGGCATAACAAACGCCGCGTGGCTCAGACGTGCATGTGGACTCTTACCACAGACAAGAGGGACTAACTGGGTGGTTGGTGAGTTTTTTCGTCCGGGCAAATGGGCAGGCAGTGTGAATGCCTAGAGAGCGAAGGGTAGACGCTGGCCGGTGAAAAAGGAGTGTTGGTGGGCAGGAAAACGTCTTCCGTGTTCCTGCAGCAGCATCTAAGAAGACGCATGTTTGTTGTGGATGCGAATAGCTGTATGTAGCGTGTAAAACAGTTTGCTATGGTGCATGCGGTCGTGCGTCGTAACCGAAAAGTTGGTTTTTAAAGACTGCTTACTTTATTGTGCTTTAACCTCAGTTGTAAAGGATTGTTTTAAGAATCCCATGGGATACCCCTCGCAAACCATTTCACACGCTGCATATGGCGATTCACCTCCGCGATAAACCTGCCTCCATGAACAGTCAACGTAGCTCGGAGGTGAATGACATGCACATGACATTAACCTGACCTGCACTGTATGTGGCCTCTACGACAGACGAATATAAATGGCGCCATTTTTTCTGTGTTGTCGCGTCCGAGTTGGTGGGCGTGGCCCTGTGAGTTGTTGTCATATCCAATGGTCTTGGAGTTGATGGGAGTGGCTCCTTCCTGCGTCCGCCATAGGTGTCTCACTTGTCGGCGGCTTAGTGAATCCACGCCTCTTTCGGCGTGCTTTCCATGGTTGTCTTGCCTTAGTGAATTATATATATAGATAGTGAATGATGTATATATATAAAATCAAATAGTGAATCAGGTGGAAAGTTAGATGAACAGTCATCCCCTCCCTGTTTGTTGAAACGAGTCTTTGAAAAGAGTTTTTCTCCTCTTCATCCAAAAAAGTAATGTAATAGCTTCCCATGCCCAGTTTCGATTTGATACACTGTACAACATGCACCACCATCAGAACTTCCACATGTTACATATACTTCGGTCTGTACACATATTCAAACTTCTGCCTATTTTTCACTACCACATCTCCATTTCCATGTTTTTCAATCAATCAGACCCCTATGGGTTACACAGACATTCAGGTAACCTGCTCCAGAATGCGCAACAGAAACCTTAATAGAGCATTTCTCTCCATTAATCTATCTCCTAATTCTCTCCTTGTGCATGAATGTTTTTAACTGAAAAGCAGAGAACTTCAAACAACCCTTATAACAAATGAGAAAACAAAAGCCAGGGAACAAAATAAAAATTTGCATTTAAATTTCTAGAACTCCAAGTCAGAGATTGCCAAAACTCAGCTTAAGCAAACAGCTGTCGTCTGTGTTGTTTCCCAAGTAATGCTGACAACAGAGTAACCACTCATGACAGCCCAACACAATGCTGGAATATGTTTACCTGCTGAGGAGGTTGATGATACATAGTGACAGTGAATGCAGTACATTGTGTGGTTTCAGCTTTACTTTGACAGTAACTGTGAAAGCTTTTAAGTACAAAGTACATGCTCACGTGTCATACAGGACAGACCGACACACACCCTAATGTTTCCATCCTTAGCATCCTATGAACATCTCTAGAAAAAACTTGAACACCCAATATAAACCCAAATAAATAAAAAGTTATTGGCCTAAAAAACAGATCTGTCCTTTGACACTACATAATTGTGGCACCTAAATAGCGCATTCATGTTTGATATTTTAAGCATATGTTATTTATTTTCATAATTCAATGATTAATATATCCACCCATCCATTTTTTTTAAATGTTTTTTTCTTCACAGCCTATTCTGGCATTTAAAGGCACATGACAGGAGCAATTTCTTGATGTGATCTGTCACAGAGCACATTGTGACCATCACTAACGGAGGTACACGATATCATGTGAAATAAAAATCAGTGATTAAATACACCTGAAGTGTAAATTACAGCTTTGGCAGGTATTAGCAGTATGATGAAGTAGACATACTAAAATAGTAATTCCGGTCAACAATTTTAATTTATATTTATTTTTACTTCAGCTTAACATAATCATTTCCAAAAATTGTTAAATACCACATGGCTTATTTTTAAAAGTAATATTGATTGTTGACACATATCTACAGAAACCTCTTTTAAAGCACAGACATTAAATTAAATGATTTGCTTGAACAGGTGATGCAAATTATTTGTTTTTCTGCTCTCTTCCCAATAAGGCTTTCTTTGTGTTTAAGTCGGGTCTGAGCAAAATTATATAACATTTCGGAGCAAATATTGCAACAAGAAGTCCAAAGCTGGATGCCAATATAGCAAACACCTCTACAGCCACTGTGTATTTTCCTGGAGAGCTGACATAAGCAGGTATGAATGTGACCCAGACTGCACAGAAAATGAGCATGCTGAAAGTGATGAACTTGGCTTCATTAAACGTGTCGGGGAGGTTTCTTGCCAGGAAAGCTAAAATGAAGCAGACACATGACAGAAGACCAATATATCCCAGAAGGCAGCTAAATCCAGTTACTGACCCGACATCGCATTCAAATATAATTTTCACATTTTGATTTTTAGTGTTTCTGGATGAAAATGGTGGTGCCGTGTTCAGCCATATTATACATATGATCATTTGAATAATGGTGAAAAACAGAATGGTGCCTCTCTGCTGAGTAACCCCAAACCACTTCATTATGTTATTACCCGGTAATGTAGCTTTAAAAGCTATTATTACAACAATTGTTTTCACTAGAATGCAAGATATACAGAGAACAAAACTTATTCCAAATGCAACATGCCTCACCCTGCAAGTTAAGTCTGATGGTTGTCCAATGAAACACAAAGAGCAAAGGAAGCACAGTGTTAGCGACCCAAGCAAGAGAAAGCTGAGTTCCGAGTTGTTAGCTTTCACAACTGGGGTATTTCTGTAATTGACAAATATGCCCAGCACACCAAGGGACAGAAAGACTCCAATGGAGGCAGTTGTAGTTAAAGTGATTCCCATAGCATCACCAAATGACAGAAAATCGATTTCCTTTAACACACATTGGCTTCTTTTATCATTTGACCAGAAATCCTGTGGACACTTCAGACATTCAGTGGCACCTGAAAAAGAAAATGAGAAATATCCATAAAAAAATGTGTTGTTTAAGAAAAGTTGATATATGGCACACTAACTCTGTCCTGCTTACCACTTACAAAATTAATCATGTTTCATTAGTGGTGTATGGGAAGTTCTTTGTACAATTCATGCTTCTTTTCTGGGTAGCAGGGCACCACAATAGTTACTGTTGCTGCTTCACAGCTTCAGAAGAGCAAATCTGAACCATAGGCATGATTACTGTCTGTGTAGAGCTTGTATGTTCTCTAAATATCTTTCTGAGTTTTTACTTCAGGTGCTCTGCATCTTTTTTCATATCTTAAAAATGTGCCTGTTAGGTTAATTGGTCCCTTGAAAGTGTCAAGTTGAGTGTGAACATGCATGTGAGCGTGCTCAGCAATGGACAGGCGTCAAAGTCCAGAGTTTGTTTATGTGTAGAGGAAATGAGTACACAAATGGAGAGAGTACTGAAAGAATTCAATTTATATCCAATTAAATGTTATAATAATAATTTTAAAACTTGTTGAGACTTTGCCTGCAAAAAACAGTTTTGAATGATTTATGATGATTCTATAAACCTAATGTTGTTTGGATTTGTTATTCATTATGTTTTGTACTTATCCTCAGTTCAGTTTAATACTGCTGTGGTGATCTGGTTTTATTGAATTCATTTTGACTTGTTCATCTTAGGAACATGAAACTTGACTACAAAAATAACGATGTTTCATAATGGCCCACTTAATAGAAAACTGGCTTCATGTATTAGTTCTGCAGTTTGTTTTTGAAAGGATTTTAACAATCAATACATCTCAGATATCTTTGTGTGATTCCTCTTAATTTGATTGAAGATGAAGCTAAGTAACTATTAACTATTTACATAAGTGGCAATTATTATGAGCTGTTCTTGGCTATTAGGCTGAAATGAATAACTGAGCTTCTAACAGTTGTGGTGTCTTCTACCACAGGCTTACTCCAGTTATACTCTACTACACTTAGATCCTTCTGAGATTTTAGTTTTCAGCAGCTACATTTCAACATTCTCTTACAAATTGAATGCGGCAGACTATAAATGGCCATTTACATTGTGACACTCATTAGACAGTCGTAAGTCAAGTTCTAATCTTACCTGGTAGGTGTTTATTTACTCTAAGGTGCTGATATTCATTCATTATGCAGAATAAGATGCATTTGATCTTTATTAGTGACTGAAAAATATCCACACTTCTATCAATTTCTCAAACATTGTACAAGTTGAAAATTAATCACTATTTTAATGAGCAATTAAATGCATAAAAATGTAATTATTTGTTTAACATTATGTTATGAGCATCATCATATCAGTCTGATACTACCTATAACCCTGAAATTGCAAGTATGTATCATAAGTTTAACAGTCTTATTAGTAACATAAAAATAACAGTAATATATTTAAAATGGTTTATTTAGTATAGAGTTCAAAGAATGTATTTTAACCTGCTTACCTATTCCACTGCTAATTTCCCCATCAGCACAAGGCACACAGTCAAAACAGCAGACTGGCTCTCCTTTTCTTGTTGCTATTCTTGTACCAGGCTGACAGCTTTCAGTGCAGATAGATTTAGGGGTCTAAAATAAAGTCAATCGACACACTTTACAGAAAATTGTTTGAAACCATGACATAAGCAAATTAACTATAGAAATGTGTAGCAAGTCACATTTTAATACTTATCTCTAAACTCTCTTTTAAAGAAAATACATGCATTAAGAATTGTATTGATGTCTATCAATACATCAAAAACTAAAGATTCACTTTTTAATAATAAATGATAATAATTTCTATCATTTTGTGAAATTAAACCATCAACCTCCATGTAGTTTAGAAGGCTGTGCCATTATTTCTAACATGAGATAAATACAATATTTTGTCAGTGACAGCATATCCTAAAGACAAAGGAAAGAAAAAACATACATGTTATAGTCATATATAGTCCTCCAAAGCCAAGAACTGTAACTAGTGATTTCATATACCTTTCCTGAATCAAAATTCCAGAATATATTGCTTTCATTAATCGTAAGCTTCTGCCCAGCTGCAGCTGAATCATTAAAAAAACCCACAGTTTTGCTTATCATGGTGCCATCTTTGTCTTTCTGCCAGTTTATTATATCAAGTACTGGAAGTGTGTCACCATTTTCATCAAATGCCATTCTGTCTCCTGAGCGAGTTGTAAAACTCATATTTTTAAGATAATGGAAAACCTTATGGTAGAAAAAAGAAACAGATATGTAAAATCATCAGCAGCTTCATTTCATCAATTTTACAAACAAGTTTTCTGTTCTGAGCTGCAGTTAAAATTTCTTATCAATTTATACAATTGTAGTAATAATAATAATAGTAATATTATGTAATTCAAGTTTATCAATAAGGTTTAAGAATTAATTATAACTAATACAAGTTAAATTCATTATAATTAACAATAAAATGCAACCTACCCCTAACCTCCACGCATTGTGTGTGTCAGCGCTTGACTTTGTTTTAAGAATCCACTTCATTAAATTAATTACATTTTTAAATAACCTGTACCAAATATTAAAAGAATAAAAGATGTTCTCTATAAATAATAAACAATATGAAATTTTTACCATGGAAAAGCCCTTTTAATATAAAGTCTACAAACTTGGAGGTCAAGTGAACAGTAGCTTGCGTCAGGACAGAATGATTTTTATGACAATTCTTATATTAAATATACATGACCTCTTTCACTTACTTCTGAACATTTCTAGAATATTTTGCTTACCTGCCATGGTTGTACACTTGACGTATATGCACAGGTATTGTTCCCGAAGGGCCCTTTTCCATTTTCACAAGAAGCTAATTTATGTAAGGCATGTGCAATGGCATACACAGCTTTATAGACATTAAAGGAAGCTCTAATCTGTGATACATCAGTATATTCTGTCTTTGTACTCTTAATGTCCTCTGATCCAGTACACACTCGTTCTTCTACAACAGAAGCATTTGTTTTAGAATCATTTGTTGAAAATTTGCATCGAAATAGTGCTTCCCAGAACTGGGCCAAAAGATTATTATTGGGGTCTAAACTAGGCTTTGTTTGAAGAAGGAATTGTTCAAATCCTGGCATCTCTGCCCGTCTTGCAAGGAAGCCTATAGTTCCACCAAATGAGGCGAAGTTCTCATTGCTGGCTAAAACAGGATAAGCACTCCATGGATCACTTGCTATCCACTGCCTGCCAGTAATATTCTGGTGAACAATCTCTTTCATTAACACAGTGACAACCATTTTTGTTAGAAACAAAACAATGATGTTTGCTGACGATTGTTTTATAATGTTGATTATATGAAATATTTTTGTTCTGTCGTTGATATTGATGGTTTCTGAGAAAGCAACACAGCCAAATTTTTCGACTTCCTCTTTAAAACTCAACAGAGCATTAAGCCCATAGTCATCGTCAGCTCCTACTGCACCTACCCAAGTCCATCCAAAATGTTTCATTAATGTTGTCATTCCTCTCACCTGAACAGTGTCACTTGGAATAGTTCTGAAAAAAGTAGGAAATTCCTGCTTGTTGCTTAAGCAGGAACAGGTTGCACAATAGCTGATCTGTAAAAGGCATCCCCAAAATAACAAGATCAATGTGACACAGACTAATAAAAATGCACAATTTACTAAGACATATAATAAATAAATAAAGAGTTCACAATAAAAATATTTCAAGATATTTCAATAGGACATTTTGGAGCAACTCTAGAATAAAATGAAAGGAATCAATAAAAATGATGGATATGTCAGAGGCATCTGTAATAAAATAAATGAAATGTAGAAAGCTTATACAATGCATATATAAATAACAGAAGATACAAAACAAGTTCCATTAGCTCAATGAACAAAACTAAATTTAGTTACTCATTAATTTGCTAGAAGGAAAGTTGAATGTTTATTTTTTCATCAAAATGATTCCAATGGCAATAAACTTCAATTTTTCACCATGTGCATTATCCTGTGTGGTGTCTTTTAACTCTGTCTAGTGAACCCAGTCAGATTCCTGGTAACTGCTGGAGCCATGTTTCTTTCTTTGTTTTTTTTTTGAAATATATAAATCTTTATGCAGAATGAGTTAACAGGAATGGGGCCAGTATCTTTCACTCTTACATCCTAGCATTACAAGCAAGGTGTATTAAGTAATAACACTGAAGTTGCAAAACAAAATAGAAAAAATATAAAATAAAATGTATACAGGTATATACAGTATGTATAAGTAGACTGTATAGTGGATTGTATTTTTTTGGTAACATACACACTGACAACATTGGTTCAGTAGAATGAATGCAAACATGAACATTTTGAAACTAGCTAAAGTATACGAAATTCATATAAATATTAAAATATTTTACCAGAGGCATTCCAAACAGAGCCAGTATTCTTGATATAGAAATAGAATGTAATGAAAGGGGATCTCCAATAATAGCAATGACAGGGGGGACTCCATGACATTGGTAATTGTTAAAAATGTAATCTTCTCCACCAATTAACGAAGCTGTTGCTCTCATTGCCTCTTGGAGATTCACACAGTTATCATACAGTTTGTACCCCAATGTCAGGTTAGGAAGAAGAGTCTGATCCTGATTTATTTCTTCGATCGCAAAAACCATTGCTTGAGCTCTTTGGAAAACTGCAATGTCAAAACTGTTAAATGAAACAGATTAAATTAAAAATGAATTATAAAACACCTCACACAGGAATGCTGCTGTAATAATAGTATTAAATTAAGTATTCAGTTGTATTCAATTAAGCATTACTATACAAAATACACACATTTTCATTACATTAGACATATAGCAATTATTATTAAATTATATATTTAATATACTATATATTATAATTATTAAATTATATACATTTATGGAGCTAAAAGAACAATTAGTAAATTATTACTAAATGTAAATATAAAATGGCATGTCCTGTGTTACATTGTATCCATTATTTATATTTTTCTTTCTATAAAAAAAAGTAAGCACAAGCAACACTGTGCACTTAGTGTACTCTACCTGTCACATTTCCATTGTTCAGGTTTACTTCTGTAAGACAGCTCTGGTGGTATTGCCCTAAAATTGACAGCAAATATTGCACCTAACATGATATTGCCAGGTTTATATAAGCTATTAAAAGCAAACTTTCCTTGTGACTTGCATTTGAATTTGTCAGGTGCAGGTGCTGGAAATGCTAAAGCCATAAGTATAAATACACACACTATGCATTTCATTGCTAGAAGATGTAGCCCATTACAGATCTGGTTATTGTCTCGAGTCTTATATACTGTAGATAACAGCTTCCTCTCCAGAGAAGCACAGTTTGAAAAGCTAGTCTCACAAATGATTTCGAGTAAAGCTGGGGCCACTGGGGGCTGGACGTACTGTTAAACAGCAGCTTGGCAGCTACTCTTCATATTTTATTTATGTTGCAGTTTGAATCTTTATCTGCTTTTTTAAATCTCTTTAAAGTTGGTCTTCCTCTAGTTTCTCATATGTGCTCCATAATATATATAGTAAGTTGAAAGAATAATCCACTAGAATACTTATATTTTTGAAATAAGTCATTGATTAAAAAGTATTAATCTGGTTATAAATGTAGACACAGTACTGTACAAACACTGAAATCTCTATTAAACTTATTAAACTAAAATAAAGCAATCAAATGAATTTCTAGACACAAATTTTAAGTCATTGTGGTTTTCATCACTGTATTCAAAAGCAGGAAACATACAAATAAAATATCAGATTTGCTTATTTTCTTATTTACAGAAACTTTAATAATCCTTTAAGTATTTAGACTTCTTTTTACAGAATGTTCTTATGCTCAGTGTTTTTTCTAGTATGTGTTCTAAGAATAATATGAATTCTTAAAGTAATCAAAACAGTAATACGTATTTTAAATTATCAATTAATTGTTTCTAGGATCCAATATAATTAAATCCTCTACAGAGAGGTCTGCCATTAAACTCTTAGTCTACTATATAGACTTACACTGCTCATTTGAAATTCCCCTGGTATGTTTAACTATTACTTTGCTATATCCCAAATATCTCTATGACAAATGTAAAATCCTTTTGATGGCTTAATCATAAATAGAGGTAAATAGGAACTGGAATTTTGTCAAAAATACTGTTTCACCTAAAAATAACCTGGGATTTGTTTCACCGTCTGACTAAGGATGGTTATAAGACCTTTTGTTTTTGGTTCCCTTGTACTGCTTTACATGCAGAATCACTTTGGCCTGCTCTACTTCCTTCTCAATATTGGGCCAATATCAGAATTATGATGGGGTGATGGTGGAGAGGGCTTCTGTTAAAGATTTGTTGTCTAAATTGTTGTGTCTCCAAGGATTCTAGGCATTTACTTTAGGTTGACAGACTAAAATGGGATTATAGACCATTTCAACCACAATCCTTATCTATTACTCTCTTGTATCATTAACAATGTCTATTCTTTTATAGTATGGATAGATTGGAAAATAAATAACAGTAAATAACAGCACTAGAAGGTAAAATGAAAAATATATATGTTGTTTAAAACTTGCAGATTTGACTACTACTGCCTTAGAAAACCCAGAACATCTAATAAAGATTACCCAGGACAACAAGTACAATACATATATTTTTTTATTTAAAAAATTTGCAATTTACACAGGAAAGGATAAAGAAAGAAAAAAGTGAAGGAAATTGAAGAATGCAAAATAACCAAATAGCGGGCTTGAAAAGACCTCACCTCTTAACCAAATTGTTACTTAGTACCCTTCTATTGAGGTTTCTCTATTTTACAGTTCTAACATGTTTATCCATTGCTTTCAGTCTATTTACATTTAAGATATTTTTTATGGCAATCCTTTGGACTTACTTGTATGTCTTCATAGGTAATCTTAAAATAACAATACCTACTAGCACCCGAACAATTTAAAATTACAAAAAAATTACAGAGGTTTTAAAATTGATGGATGACCAGATAGACAGCAAGAACTGAAATTGACTAATAAGTTCCATATTAGGAAAAATAACAATACTCTAGACTTAAAGGCAATTTAGTTTTTTATTCAAGCCTAATGGATACAAAATAAAATAAACAAGGAATATATTTTTATCAAATTAAAGTGTATATCTTTTATGATATACAGTATTATACTATAGACTAAACATTGCCATGGTATTGTTTTAAAATAACAATGTTAAATTTAGCACTTTGAAGGGAAACATAAAAAGGAGAATATTTGGCAACATACTGCGAAAACATTTTTTGTGCCACATCATGCTTTAAAAAATGAACTTCTTTTATAGAGTTGTCAGTTTTATTTTATTTTATTTCAATCAAATATCTAAAATATAACAGGCCAAAATAAAAATACTTATCAGTGTGAAATTGTTATTTTCTGTCATTAGTATTTCTGTAAGCTTCTACACATCAAAGATTTCTTGGTGTTTTTATGTGGCTTTAGGAGAATAATGTAACATTTTGGAGCAAATATTGCAAAGAGAAGACCAAAGCTTGAGGCCAGAATTGCAAAGATCTCAACAGCTACTGTGTGTTTTCCAGGAGAGCTGACATAAGCGGGGATGAAAGTGATCCAGACGGCACAGAAGATAAGCATGCTGAACGTGATGAATCTGGCCTCATTAAAAGTATCTGGTAGACGTCTGGCAAGGAATGCTAACAAAAAAGAAACACCAGCCAGTAGCCAAATATATCCCAGAAGGCAGCCAAATCCTGCTGCTGATCCAATGTTACATTCAAAGATAATTTTTGCAGTCTGGTATTTGGTGTTTTTAGTGGGACTTGGGGGAGATGTGATAAGCCATATTATACATATCAAAGCCTGAAGAGCAGTAAAGACAAAAACGGTGCACCTCTGCTGAACAACACCAAACCACTTCATTGTACTTTTTCCAGGCATTGTTGCAGTGAAAGCCATTATCACAACAATAGTTTTTACAAGGATGCAAGAAATGCACATAACAAAGCTTATCCCAAACACCACATGCCTGAGCATGCAGGTTATGTGTGAAGGCTGCCCAATGAAAGACAAAGAGCATAGGAAGCATAACATCAGCGATACCAGCAAAAGGTAGCTCAGTTCAGAATTGTTGGCTTTAACTACAGGAGTGTTTCGAAAGTGAATGAAAACTGCTAGCACAGCAACTGTCAAGCAGAAACCCGTCAAAGCTGTAGCTGCCAATGTAATGCCCATAGCATCTCCATAGGAAAGGAATTCTGTTTCCTTTAGCACACATTTGGTTTTTTTATCATTAGACCAGAGTTCAGATGAACATTTGATGCATTCAATTGAATCTAAAAGGGAAAAAAATAAATGAATTAATTTCTGAAAAACGATTTTGTGGCTTAAGTTGTAAAATAACGAATTATAACTACTTTGTTATTTTACTTAAGTACATTATTCAGCTATTTGTACTTTACTTGACTAAATTTACTTTAGGATTATGTTTACTTTTACCCCACTACATTTTAGGTCAGATAGCATCCTTTTTACTTCATTACATTTTCCAGCAAGTCCTAGTTACTCATTACGCAGATCAAATTATTATAAATTCATCTAAGAGACCTATAGGGTGTGTTGTGAACTTTTGTTATAATTCAACGTTGTTCGGACACAGCCAATGGAATCATTCAAAAATAAAAGAGCAATAGGGTGTCTTCCACTGTTCATTTGGTAGGTCGGTCTCATGCTTCTTGCTTACTGTTGAGACTGAGAAACTGAATAGTCCACATAGTCGTATTTGAAGACAGCACCTACACAAATCTCTGCCTTCAAGAATTCATCTTCAAATTTAAAGATGTATGTGGAAGTTACCATTTATTTTTTCCTATTCTTAAGCTATCTTAGACAGATCCTTTGAAGTCCAAAAAAAGTGTCTTTTTAATCTTGTGGAAATTAGATTTTCAGGTAATATCTTGAAACCGCAAATATTGTGCAAACAAAATGCGTATTTTGCATGCCAATGTAATTCCCATAGCATGTTTGGCGGATTTTGACAAGCTGAATTAATTTAATGCTAGCATGAGTCCAGCCATAAACCTTGCTGTTTAACTGAAGAAAACTGGGTTCCTTGCAAGAGCTCATGGGTTGTGAGCTTTCTTGTTGTCCCAATTTTATGTAACAGCTAATAAAAGGGGTGTCTGCTTTTCTTCAAGAAGAGATACATATTATTGTTGCTACCTCATGGAATTTAATCTCAGGGAAAGCTAACAGAGCACAGCCTTACTGACCAGAATCCACTAGAGCCACAATGACTAAGGAAAAGTACAGCTGGCTTATTAAGCGAATTTTTCAGTTTTGTGTGCAAGGGTAACCTCTGAGTAAATCATTAAATAATTTCTGAAAATCTGTTTCTGTCTTAAACTAAATTGCAAATTGCGAGACTTATTTTTTCTCTGAGCTGTACTTTTTTTTATCATATCAGTCCTTTATGTGATTCAGGAGAAAACATTTAATTTAACAGAACCAACCCAGAGCATTTTTCAGTAGGACACCCAGATTTGTAATTGTCATTTCATTATCTTCTTTGGAAGTTGAATTATTTGTAGTGTAATATTAAAGCAAGTTAGTTTAATGCTTACATGTACTGGAAAATGTTAACCTGCGCAATTTAAATTGTGCATTAAAAATATCAGTTTATATTATGATACAACCAACTGGTATACACGTCTGGTTATGCCAGAAAGTTAATAATACTTTAATTGTAGTTAATTTGATAGTTTACATGAGTGCTCAAGCAAGTAGTTTAAAGATAAAATTGGAAACCAAATTAAGTAAAGGAACTCTCTGCTTTCTTAAAAGAATTCTTGTTAAAGATAAACAATTATAAAATTGTTGTATTATTATTTAACATAATATTTGCATCTTTACTTCAGTAAAGTATAATAAGACCAATTTGTGTTTATTTTTTCTTACTTCTTTGCATTGTATTTTACTATTTTTCTCTTCAGCTGCTAGGTATCCTAGTGTGGAGGTACAGCATAAGTCATATCTATACTCACTAGTACCACACTTCGGGTCATCACCATGAAACTGACTGCAGTTATCTACTGATTAACAACATGATTGCATTTGCACAATTTACTATTCTGCAGTGCATTTCTGTAGCACAAATATTGCGTGAGTGTTGTTTAAAAATAAAATACATGTATTGTGTCCTGTAGGCAGAGCCTTGCACCTTCTCATTTTTATAAATTGCTATTTTTACTTGGTACTTGAGTGCTTTTGAAAGCAGATACTTTTTTACTTTTACACAAGATTTTTCTTTTATTGAAATACTTCAGACTTCAGTAAAAGTGAAAATCTGATGAAGTACTGCAACTTTACTCAAGTATCATTTCAGAGCACTTTTTACAACTCTGTAAGTTTCTGTTTTCTTAATGGTTTAGTTATTACAGTTTCGACAGAGACAAAGCAATAATCTTAATATCACCAACATAGCTGATTAAAGACTTCTTCAAACTGCTAAACTCAGTTCTTTCAACCTTGATTTGATTACAGAGTCACCCACTTCCTTGAATTTGCATGTTTGCCCCGTGTTTATGCAGTGCAATAACAAACCTTACCCACCGGTTTGATTGCTTATTTCTCCATCAGCACAAGGCACACAGTCAAAACAGCAGATTGGCTCTCCTTTTCTAGCTGCTTTTCTTGTACCAGGTTGACAGCTTTTGCTACAAACTGATTCTGGCATCTAAAGCACAACAAAAAATAAGGAGCTATAAGGAAGCATGTAATTATTAACACATACTCAAAACATATTAAAACCATAGGGAAACTTCACTTTGATGTGAGGTGTTATTGCCTTTTTTAATTAAGTGACTATCAAGTATGCAAATGTCAGGTTTATCCGTAGTATCTGTGCTGTAATGGCTATTATCATCATATCTCATAATTTACCAAAATAATGGATATATTTGCTTGATTAAATCATTTACATGAGAATGTGTGTAAAAGTGTCATTACTGATTACAAGGTTTATTTAATACTTTAAACTGTCTGAACTTGCATATTGTAATCTTTTTAGTTAGCCAATAAAGGGTGTCATTTTGCTTGACTTCTCACTAATAACATTATTAGGAAACATTATTAATTATATGGTAATTCCTACTTTAAGGGTGGAAAGATAGCACCCTGTATCACCATGTATGACTCCTTTTTTAGCCAGTATTAGAAATCACACAATGAGATTAATAAAAAAAATCAGTACATCATTGTCACATTGCATACTGTAGGATAAATATCTCATTGCAGTTCCAACTTAGTAAATATTTACATAATTGTTTTTGCTGGTGTCTGATACCGGTTTTGATTGTTTACTTTGAACAAACTGCAAAAGATAATGTGGTTCAATTTCCAGCATGTTGTTCTGAGTATATACTAAGAAGAAATGCAACGAGCAATCCTCAGATGTAGAAATTAATTAAAAAAAAAAAAAAGCAATGTAACGTCTTTGAAAACTTTATGCAAATAGTGGTAACAACCTAATTTTACTGTAAATATTTCATATTTCACTGAATTCCACAAGACAACTACAGCCACCCACTTTCCCAGATTCAAAATTCCAGAAGATGTCGTCTTTATTAATCATCAGCTGGGTCTCATGTATGTCAAATTCACTAAAGAATCCAATGGTTTTAGTGGTCATGCCTCCATCTTCAGCTCTTTGCCAGTTTACAATGTCAAGGATTGGAACTGCATCTCCATTTTGATCAAAAGCTACTCGGTCCCCTGAAAGAGTAGTGAAGTTGACTTTTCTCAGATAGTGCAAAAGCTTAGATGAAACAATAAAAGAAATGTCATAATTGTTAATTTATATATAAACAGCAATGGGAGAAAAATATAAAAAAATTTAATCTGCGTTATAGGCCATCAATAAATACATTTGTGTTTATATATACACATCTATAGATATACTATATATTAATAGAGCAATTGGAGGTTGATTTTTATCCACAGATTAATGAAGCTCATATAAATAGGTTGCTTATAAATTAACATATAGGTCTGGAAGAATTTAAGAAACATATTTGGGATCATAGACTATTCATCTATTCATACCTACTTCTTTCAACTCATCAGTTTTATAAAACAGTTTTGAATCAAAATACCACAGGAAAATCAAAAGCACTAGATGACAAATGATGCAATGTACTGTTCATTCACTTGTATTTTCATTTATTTATTTATTTTGCAGTATGACCGTAACCACTAGCATTAACTTATTCCCAAACTAATAGTTTCCTCCGTGAGGTCGATGACTACATTGTTTCCTAATAACCCTCTTCTACAGTGTTGCCAAAGTGTAGACAACAGAAAACTAAAAGAAGTGTTCTGCTTCTTTATCACATAGTTTTCCTTACACAGTCATGTTCTTCTTCTTTTAATACATGTCATTAACTTTCACAGTTTCAATAAGTGCTTCTGGATTCCCTTACCTGCCAGGGCTGCACCTTTGTAATGTCTGCACATGTGTTGTTCTCAAAAGGCCCTTCTCTGTCTTTACACATTACTATGTTATGCAGGGCATGTGCTAGGGCATACACAGCTTTATAAACGTTGTAGGAAGCTCTCAATTGTGACACATCGCTATATTCATTTTTGATGCTTTTCAGGTCTTCTGTCCCTGTGCACACTTTTCCATCTCCTGCCATTGATGAGTTTTTGAATTTACATTGAAATAGTGTTTCCCAAAACTGACTGTAGAGGTTGTTTTTGACATCTGAAGTAGGCTGAATATCACGGAGGAATTTTTCAAAGCCCGGAATGGAGCCTCTTCTTGTGATGATCCCAATGGTTCCACCAAAATAGTCAAAATTATCATTGCTGGCCAGTGAAGGATAGGCACTCCACAAATCACTTGCTATCCATTGCTTGCCAGTAATATTTTGAAGAACAGCTTCTTTTATAAATGTTCCCATGATAGTTTTTGTTAGAAACAAAACAATGATTTTGGCAGATGATTGTTTTATAACACTAATGACCTGAAGCAGTCTTGCTCTATCGTTTGTCTTTAATGTTTCTGAGAATGCAACACAACCAAATTTTTTCACTTCTTTGTTGAAACTGGTCAGAGCATATAGCCCATAGTCATCATCAGTTGCTACAGCTCCAACCCAGGTCCATCCAAAGTAGTTCATAATTTCAGCCATCACTTTCACCTGAAATGTGTCACTTGGGATTGTCCGCAGGAATGTAGGAAATTCCTGCTTATCACTTAAACATGAACAAGTTGCACAATAACTGACCTAGAAATGAAAAAGTTGCAAAGATTAGAATATGAGCTTCAGCATTCCTTAATGGAAAGACTTTAATATGTATACACTGATTTAGATTAGATATTTGATTTGATAAAGTATACAAAATATGTAGTTTGCTTGTTCAGATATGCTACAAGTTAATGATTTCAGGGAGGAAACCACCGATAGTAAAACATTAATGAAAACATTTCACACAGTTAAACTGCATCACACTCATTGAGATATCAATTATCTTTAAATACGTAAAATTACAGGTTTCACCTTGATGACTGATGACTGAACTCAAATCAATGGGTTGATTTCTTTCATTTTTAATTGGAATATTCTGTATTATAATCTACCAGTCAGAATATTACATTTTTCAGTTCAGGGAAAAATAGCTATAACAAATCACTCAATACTATATTTCCAGTTTTCCAATTAAATTATTTTGAGAAGATACAATTAATGTCATGTACAATTTAACCACTATTAGGTGTTTTAAAATTTTATTCTAAAATGCTCACTTTTAAAATCTTATTAGAAGGTATTTGCAGAAAGTTAGGAAATTAAGTAGCAGTAAACATTTACTTTAAATATTTTCATCATATATGGGTTATTGATAGAAAACATTACCAGAGGAATCTTGAACAAACTCACAGTCCTGGATATGGCAATGGAATGTGTTGATAATGGGTCACCAAGAATAGCAACTACAGGAGGAACTCCATCACAGCTGGAATCATCCTTAACCTCCTCTTCTCCACCAATAAGAGTTGCCGCAGCTCGCATGGCTTCCTGCAGGTTCATGCAGTTGTCGTAGAGTCTGTATCCCAAAGTTATATTTGGCAAAAGAGCAGGATCCTTGTTTATTTCTTCAACTGCAAACACCATGGTCTGTGCTCTTTGGAATACAGCAAGGTCAAAACTATAGGAGAATTAAAATATTTAGCATATGGTATAGTTTGTTCTGTAAAAATTTAAAAGTGATCACTTATTTTAAAAGTTAACTTTAAAGAGAAGCCCTATAGTAGCATTCTATTATGTATCCTTTAAGAACATCATACTATATTTTTGTTAAATTGGCAAAATAAAGTAAATCCTATTCAACAATGGGTAGCTGCACTATCTTTCTTAACTTACTCAGACAATCAGTTTTTCTAACAGAAGATAATAAGAATTTGGGCTTAAAACTACTATATACATTTGTGTATTTTTGCAAATATCGCTTGATGTTTCCCTGTTTATGGCTTATTTTTCATATTCTATTGGTAATTATTGTATAACATATCAGACTCATTAGTTGAAATTCTAATTAAATCCTCATTAAGTTTCTGTTTTTCTGCAGTCTTTACTTATGACATTAATTCTATTTTTAATTTACTGTATATTAGCATCAATAGATACTGATATATCTTTATCTAGAGATAGCATTATTATAGATAGATAGATAGATAGATAGATAGATAGATAGATAGATAGATAGATAGATAGATAGATAGATAGATAGATAGATAGTGAATTTTAATACACTCACCTTTCACATTTCCATTGTTCAGGTTTAGATATGAAGCTTAATTCTGGGGGTATTGCTCTAAAATTAACTGCAAATATTGCTCCCAGCATAATATCACCAGCTTTGAATAACCCATTAAACTGAAATTTTCCATGTGGATTGCAGGTCAAATATTTAGAAATAGATGTCTGAAAAACTGAAACTAAAAACACACAAGTATACAAAACACACTTCATTGCTGTAAAGCCAAAAGCCACATACTTCTGAATATTTATATCTTCTTTTACAGTATATACTGCATGTCTAATCCTCCTGAGGTGTCCATGTATTTAAAATAAAACTATGCTTTGTTACACAGAAATCCCACAGCTCAGCTGAAACACATGACAGATATTGTGCATTATCAGGGAAACAACAACATTTATTTCTATAGTACACTTTTATAGTGTAGCTCAAAGTGCTATAAAACATGCCAAAGAAGCAGTAATACGCAAAGAAAAACAAATTCAATTTAGACAAGAATAATAATGAATAAATAGTATTCAAAAGATAAATAATGCTCACTTAAGTAACACAGATATATACTTTAGAGCAGAAGAGTCCTTACATACAAAATTGTGTTTTCAAGTTTCTAAATGACAGTCTGATAATAAAGTCAGATGGCCAAGGTGGACAGAAAAAAAACCTCCAGTTAAACTGGAGGTAAAAAAAGCAGGGTTTCCTGACCAAAAGACCACCCAGCCCCCTCTGGGCTTTCTGCCTAACATTAAATGTTCCTAAATAGGTCTTTATTGGATTTAACAACGTGGAGCTTGTGATAAGTTGGTGTATCTGCTTTCATTCATTTGTAGAATGCCACCATGGGAAAATGTTTTAAAGGAAACACAAACCTAAAGATTTACCACAGTGGATTCCACATTAGTGCTGTTCATTTAGATTGTTGTTTTTTTTTTCCATTATCTCAACCCCTCATAATTGTGCTAGTGTTTCGCTCTGGTCTCAGTACAATTATATATACTATTGTATCAAATATTGCAACAAGGACTCCAAAACTTGATGCTAGAATAGCAAAGATCTCCACTGCTGCTGTGAACTTACCTGGTGAGCTGACATAAGTAAGTCTGAAAGTAACATATATTGCACAGAAGATAAGCATGCTGAAAGTGATGACTTTGGCCTCATTAAAGGTGCTTGGTATGTGTCCAGTAAGAAAAAGCTAGCAAAAAGGAAACTCAAGCCAAAAAGCCAATTTCCAATATCAATCTCAGAGATAATTTTGGCATTGTTATACCTTGTGTTTTTTGCTGGAACGGTAGGAGCTATAACTAACCATAAACTGAATACAACTAGACTGTTTATCCCCTGCTGGGCAGCACCAGACCATTTCCTGATGTTATTACCAGGCAGAGTAGCTTTGAATACCATGAGTACATCAATTGTCTTTACAAGAATACCAAAAATACACAAAGATGATTCCAAACATCACGTGCCTCAACTTTAGTGTTAATTCAACAAAGCGTTTTTCGCAGCAAATGTGCTCTATGAATATTTGTTAAATATTTTCCATGGAATTTTGCCATGTAGCTGGCTTAGACAAACATTTTTTTCCCATCACCCCAAGATGTTTTGCATGGCCAACATAACATTATAGAGGTTTACCATCCATGCGCAGATCTTTCACACATGCATACTTTGAGTATACTCAAACCTCAGATTTATGTTATGATGTCACCACTCCAGCTACAGTATATTTGCTGCCCTCATGCAGTTTTTCATTTGAGGGGTACATTAGCTGACCATAATATGAATATTATGAAAATACGTCTTTGTTCTGCATAGATTTATTGTATGTTGTATCTTCACTGTTAAATTAAGCATGTTTTGTTCTTTGCTACCAGTTCTCTTGGTGTGCTAGTATGCACCAGTATACACACATTTTCTACCGATAATCTAAACCCTTAAAAGAGCATTGCACCATTATAATCCACTTAAAACTAGTTCCATTCCTCCTTCTCATTGATTTTAATGTGTTTCAGTGAGTCTGGTAAAGTTCTCAAACATTTAATTGATTTTGCTGAAATCACAGTGAGTTCTCTCTTCGCAGAGTTTGCTCATCACTACTCAACATAATGGTTAAGAGTGAGAGTTTTCCGATAAAACACAAAGAACAAAGAAAGTACTGTATACAACTAATGTCACTAACAAAAGAAAACTGAACTCAGAGTTGTTGACCTTAAAAACTGGAGTTCCTCATTAGCAAATAAAAACTTCTAAAACACAGCAAAAGCTGTCATTGTTTGAGTAATTCCCAAGCCATCTTCATATTATAAATATTCCACATCTTTTGGAACACTCTCATTTCTCTTGAGACTGGATCAGAATTTAGGAGGACATGTCTGACATTGAATTTAGTGTAAAAAAGAAAAAACAGGCAATATTAGGATTTTAATAAGTTTTCTTCCTCCACTTTACATGTATATGGCTAGGAGAAATTCATCATGATGCAATCACTGTATTTTGTCTAAAGTGCCAACTTCAAAATTTTGTTTCAACTTTACTTGCATTAGGAGACTTCCTATAGCATATTCTGAAAAACAAATCTTTACATTTTTTAGAGTACAAATGTAAAATCACACTTAGTTGTGGTTTTATGACACTAAGGCTTAATTGCAGAAAATATTGTTTTTTTGTTTTGTTTTTTTTTCCTAATCATTAAGAAAATAATAAAAATACCTTCTAGGGAAAATTGTTAATCCAACATTAATATTTCAGAAATATTACAGAGATTAAAAACTACATTTTAAAAGTTGCAACTATGGGACCAGAATAAATTGAATGATAATCCAATAGCCTTTGTAATAAAAGCACAGACAAGTATAAAGGTTTGGGGTGGTTTAAGCCCCATATACTGTAAAAGAAAAGGTTCATTTTAGTCAGTATTTTCTACCCAGTATAACAGACAGTCAAAATAAAGTATGTCAGACATTTTATAAGGGTGCACAGGAAATGATGGGGAGAGCAGTGTTGAATGATGGGAAGAATGATGTCATCTTTGGGGGACCGGAGGTTAGAAAGGACCCCAGAAGCTGGAGGGAGTTGTAGACTTCCGGGAACGTCTATGGCGGTGGCATTTTGGTCCTTCTAGGGAATCAAAAGAAGAAAGGTCAGTATTTCGCCTCTGTCCCCCGGCACGGCTGATCACGGCGCCCGGCGGGTCCTTAAGCCGCTCCCCATGTACTCGTGCGTGACACCTTGTATTTCAATTAACTTCAGTAGAACTAAAATGGCATTATTGACTGTCTTAAACAGAATTATTATGCATCATCTACAAGATGTATGGAAAGAAAGGGAAATAAATTATCCTAACCCTAACCCTAAGCATAATTTCTGTAGCACAGCATTAGAATTTAGAAGTGAAAAATAGTTTTTTTTTTTTTATTTATTGATTTGACTACTGCCATAGATAACTGAAAGTTTTGGTAAATGATTACCCAGTACAACAAATATAAAAGATTTTTACAGTCTGGTATTTGGTGTTGTTAGTGGGACTTTGGAGAGATGTGATGAGCCATATTATACCTCTGCTAAACAACACCAAACCACTTCATTGTACTTTTTCCAGGCAGTGTTGCAGTGAAAGCTATTATCACAAAATAGTTTTATCAGGATACAAGAAAGGCACATAACCAAGCTTATCCGGAGCACCATGTGCCTGGGAGTTATGTGTGAAGGCTCTGCAATGAAAGACAAAGAGTGAAGGAAACATAACATCAATGATACCAGCAAAAAGTAGCTCAGTTAAGAAATGTTGGCTTTAAAAACAGGAGTGTTTCAAAGGAGAATGAAAATACAGGAGCTATTACACAGAAACCTGTCAAAACTGTAGCTGCCAATGTAATGCCCATAGCATCATAATAGGAAAGGAATTCCATTTGCTTTAGCACACATTTGTTTTTTTATAATTAGACCAGAGTTCAGATGATCATTTGTTGCATTCAAATCTAAATGGGAAATACATAAATGCCACAGTAAATTTCTGAAAATATCTAAAGGCTTATATTTCTATTTTCTTAAGGATTAAATTCCTAAAATTTGAGCAGAGAGATAGTAATATTGAAATTATTCTACAATACTTCAATTTTGCCAGCAGCTTTGATGAAAGACTTTAAAAATGCTAAACCTGTCCTTGTAACCTTGGTTTGATTGCAGGGATACCCACAGACTTAAATTTGCATGTTTGCCTCATGACAAACCTTACCTACCGGTCTGATTGCTGTTTTGTTCATCAGCACAAGGCACACAGTCAAAACAGCAGATTGTCTCTCCTTTTCTAGCTATTTTTCTTGTACCAGCATGACAGTTTTTGCTACAAACTGATTCTAGCATCTAAAGCAAAACAAGGAGCTATAAGGTAGTGTGTAATTACTAACACATACTCTAAACATACTAAAACCATAGGAAACTTGTAAAATGTAAGGTTTTATATGCAGATGATATGATACTGTGTATGTCAGTCTCAGAAACTTCCATACCAGCAGTTCTCAAAGCACTAGCAGAATTTCAAAAGATATCTAGACTCAAAATAAATTTAAAAAAAGTTTGCTTTTCCCAGTAAACCCTCTTGTAGACAGTATTAGACTTGGATACCTTCCCATTTCTTTTAGACCAGTTTAAAATATACTAAATAAAATATGCTGAACTTCTTTACGCGCCCTGCTTTCTGACACAGTAAATACAAATTGATATACTATCAATCCAATTGTCCATCAATCACTCAGAATATGGAACCAATGCAGGAAGCACTTTAAGACAGAGAAGCTTTTATCTGTTGCACCTCTACATGATAGTCACTTTTTTCTACCATCTCAAACCTACACAGTATTTAATGTTTGGAAGACATCTGGAAGTAAAACACTTACAGGACTGTATATAGATAATATCTTTGCATCTAATACACAATTATGCATCAAATTTAACTTCCTATCAACACAATCTTTCCACTACTTTCAAATTAGAAACCTTACTAAAAAAAACCTGCCCAATTTTCCTCAATCCCCACCTATTTTTAATCCAGAGGCAATACTGATCATTCTTGAAAGCATCTCAATAATATATAAAAACATTTTAGTCTCTTTGTTTCAAAGATCTCAGGGTACAATGGAGAAAGGACCTTTCACTTAAAATTTAAGAAAAGGAGTGGAAGGCAGCCATTCATAGAATACACTCTAGCTCCATATGTGCAAAGCATTCATTCATTCAGCTTAATTTTTTTATTGGGTACATTTATCTTGTTTAAAATTGTCCAAAATGTATCCAGGACAAGATTCAACCTGTGAATGTTGCAATCGAGCTCCAGCCTCACTATGCCACATGTTTTGGGCGTGAATCAAATTAACATCATTTTGGACAAAAAATTTTGAATGCCTATAAGAGAGCCTTGGTGTCACAGTCACTCCTAATCCATTAACAGCTGTGTTTGGTGTACTCCCAGATGGGCTTAAAGTGGAGAAGGACAAATGGATTTTAATTGCTTATACCACACTACTAGCACATATACTTATCTTGCTCAACCGGAAGAATCCCAGCCTACCTGTTATAAGTCAGTGGGTAACTGATGTTCTGTACTATTTAAATTTAGAAAAAAAGAAAGTCTCACTTAGATGATCTGTTAAAAATGCTTTTAAAATATGGAACGATCTAATTAATCAAATCTTGGAATAAGCATTTATATCGGGGAAATGGACATTTCTCCTTTATTGTTTTTAAAGACTCATTCTGTTGGCACTTCTCTCTTTTTCTTAAGAATGACACTTGTACTGTATGTGCTCCCACTCTGTACGCCCCCGGTAATCATGGTTAGCAGTATGCCCGAAAATCCATATGAAGAACACTTTATCACCATCATAGTGGTGAGGAAACAATACCTGGGACAGACCTATCTGTTGCCCCTCTCGGAGAGCAACACAACCTTGGTTACATACCTCTGATTCAGTGAGCCAAGTCTCTTGTTCTTCCACCTACACTTATGTACCTGTAGATCCTTGGCCATGGAATGGAGGACTGCTTTCAAGTCCTGCTGTTTCATGCTGCATCACAGCAAAAATCCTGCCAACTATGCCACTGTAATAGAAACACAAGGCAATAAAAATGTTTGAACAGCCTTGTAGCCAACCCTGACTATTATAAACTTGAAATCGAAAAAAAGTGTTAAAAATCAAAACAAGTCTTCTTAGACCAGATTCCTATTCTGACTGTTGAAGATTGTGATTCTTTCAGTTATGTGAGTTCCAGGCAGGAAGAGGTGGGTCCAGATAGGCAGACATTGCAGTGACATCATTAGAGGAGAGCTGTGAGTCTTCTGGTCTGCAGAGGGAGAAAAAGGAGAGTGTGATCACATATCACCAGCTGCTGGATTGGTGGAGAATTACAATCAAATGAGCTGTTAAACTGTCTCCCATGTACATGCGTGTGATGATAGATAGATAGTTAGATAGTTAGATAGATAGATAGATAGATAGATAGATAGATAGATAGATAGATAGATAGATAGATAGATAGATAGATAGATGCAAATATTATACCCAGCATGATATCATCATCTTTGAATAACCCATTAAACTGAAATTGTCCATGAGGATTGCAGGTCAGATTTTTAGATACAGAGGTTTGCAGAACTGAAGCCAAAAAGATACAAGTATACGAAAGGTACTTCATTTATGTAAAGCGAAAAGCCACATACATCTGAATCAGCTTAACAGAGAGAAACACAGGACAGATATTGTGCATCATCAGGGAAAGCTGAAATAGATCAAAGCCTAAATGAGATTTATGATTGCTACATAGCAAGCGATTATGATTAGTTTCATATGTTTTTTGTACATTTAAAGAAAAGAGGGGTGCAAGCATTCCACTGACATGGACAGTGACAGATATTGTAAAAAAGATTCCTATATTGGCACTGCTCTCCCTTCTGTTGCTATATTCTGATTAGTAGACAACATAAACAGTGGAGGAGGAGGAAGAGTACAGACTATTGAAAGGGGAGCCTGGCTGCATCCGTGAATATGAGTGTGGTTTGGATGCAGACATGAGGATCAGGAAGACCTGGATGCACACTGCAAGACAGACTGACCATTTACCACACCCTAGCTAATTGCATATGTAGCTGTGTTTTCCCAAAATTACCAAAGTTCAGCAGCTCTAACTCAAAAAATGGGAGTCAACAAAAGCCTGACGCGCAGAAATGATTCCACAGACAAAATATCTTCGTTTTTGAAAGTTTAGTTAAGTTTCAAAATAAAACAGTTCACACAAAAAAAGATTAAAATAGCTCAGTTCTAAGCTTAATCTTGTTACATCTCAAATCATTACTATTTACTTAACATTTCCGAACCATTTCAAAATGTTCAGAAAACTGTGTGCTTATCCCATCTCTGAGAAGAAAATGGGCCTTTTAAGTCCCTATGTACTGGGGCCTGTTCTAAACACAAATGAGCTTATTATCACACTGTTTCTCAGTTATAGCAAAAAGTTTCTATCTCTTATTAACTTATAGGGTGAAAAGAATATACCATAAGCTATGACTATGGAAGAAATTTATATTCTATTCAAATTAAGCAAACATTAATAGGAGTGTAACTCAAAACTTTAACTTTCTAAGATTGGCTGTTCCAGCATATGCAGCCTTTTTATTTTTGTTCATTGTTATCCATTATTTCTGTATTTTTCTGTTCATTTATTTGTCTATTACATGATTATGTAGTGTCTATTTGTGATTTGTATTTTATGGGTGGATCCAAAAGAGGCAGGACATCTGATCCATTACTGTTAATGGACCGGCCCCATGAAGGCACGCTGGGTAGTGAAGTCAATGTGGTTCATTTTGAATTCATTCTGGTGGTTTTCATGGGTATTCTAATTTTCTTTGGTTATTATTGTGTATTTCAAATTGGAACTCGTTTGCTTTGTCCTTTTTTGATCATTTTTGCTCCTTTGAACAATTTCTGAATTTGTTTTCCTTCTCACTCAATAAATGCTCCTGTAAACATTTCTTGTCTCCTTACCCTTTTCAAGCCAAGAGTTAATGATCATCCTCTGTCAAATGGGGCATTTTAAGTTTATTTCGGGACTTTACTGAATATATTGTTGAATTTTGATAATGAGTTGCCTTTTGGCTGAGTGTAGGCTGAAACAAGCCACTCAAGTGGAAGCTAGGCTGCCTTTTAATACACCTCTTCTGGGTAGGTTGGTGGGATTCAGGATTGCTTCCCTGACTGTTTTTGAAAGCCTCACACCACTTTGTGTGATAAATCACAACATAGGCTATGCCAGGAGCCATCTCTGCATTTGGATGCACATAGAGTTGGTTCATAAACTTAGATATATAAACTATTTATATTCATATTTATAATATATACAGTAGGTAACCTGTTAAGGTTTTATTTCCTTTTTCACCTAAAACCTTGACATAAACAAAAAAAATTTAGCAAATTGTCTTTTTTCTTAAAGAAGTTTATTTTCTTTTATATGTGTGTGGCACATAAACAGATACAGCCATGCCTTTAGAAAATAATACAAAGGGAACACAACAATAATAAAAATAATCGTATTGTAAAAATTATTGAAAGGAAATTTATCAGCTTCACCTTTAATGCAAGCAAAATCCAGTCATGGGGTGACTGAAATTTAAAGGAGTTACAACAGCGGGTCTTCATTTTTGGAATTGTCATATAAATGTTTTAGTGTCATTAAGAGTTCTATTAGAAACAAAAGAATAACAAATTTTATATTACTCTTGGAATTATTATTGTGTTTTTATTACAGAACTAGCTGAAGCCCGCCATAGCATACAGCGGTGTAAGAATAGAAACGGGAAACAATAACAAAGGAATTCAGAAATCAAGAAGAAATAAATACTTCTTGAAAGACGCAGGTGTGAATAGGTGTTTTGGTGGTGACGACAGATAATGAGTCGAAAGATCTAACCCTAGAAAAAGTCATGTACAACTGACCGTGGCTGAAGACTGGTTGTTAGAATTATTGTGAAGAATAAACAGCATGTGGGATATCAGGTTTGTGCTCTGGTCTTTGGGTATCCGACAGTGCATGTAGAATTTCCGGCCAAGCAGGATTACATGTGAAAGTGATAAACAAATGAGGCTGTCCGAATTTACGTGCTATGGCCATGGCATCCTGACAGTTTTGTTGCATGTATCTTGGACTTCCTGGAAATGTGGACGGTAATATGATCATTTTGCCTAAACATACGTTTTTTATTTTCAGCATTTGCTTGCAGTGCGTCTGACAGTCCTTATTGATCTAATCTGAGATAGTTGAGTCGCACGCTCTCTGTTTTAACATACGCATCTATGACGTACTGTTGGAATAGTTCCCCACTGGAGTGCAAAATACTAAATATATTCCTCATTACGAATCTGTATGCGTAAAATTGGCATTGAGTAAGCCTTCTTCGCTTGGTGGTTCTTTTATCTGGAACATGTTGTAAATCTTTGTGCCAGCCAATGTCTCCGTAAGGGAATAAAAGTGGGTAAACCATAGGACTGCAATTCATATTGAGCGTGGAAATCTGTCTACAGGAGTTGCCTATGGAATAGATGCAAATGTCCCTTTTGGTAGGCGGTTCGCCATCTTCTCCAACGAAAATCGCTGCAACATTGGTGTGACATGTCGGGGCATTGTAGCATCGTAAATTCTGCCTAGGGTTTTTCTTGAAAAGCTTTCGTACAGCTGCTGTTGGATTGGACTGAGCGATTTAAGCGTACTGCAGATGCTTGGCAAGAAATGCTGTGTCGGCTGTGTGTGGATGGGACCAGTTTTGAGGGTGGACGTGGAAGGAGAGTTAGAGTTGGTGGGTGGGGCTCTGTGGTACGTATCCATGACGCGGTAGAAGGGTTAGAGTTGGTGGGCGGGGCTCTGTTGAGCGTATCCCATGGTCTTAGAGTTGGTGGGCGGGGCTCTGTGAGTTGGCGGGCGTGGTTCTGTCTTACTTGCGCTCACTGTCGTGCGTGCCTTTCATGAATTATATATATAGATAATTTTTAAAGCTTTAATATGTTCACACTGGTATGATAATTGCTGTGGCGACTGATGAGGATTTCTATCCTAACAGTCAGCTTTGCTCACAGAACCAGTAGTACACCATTTTTGCAGCAGCATTTGTAATAGGATTTTGTGTCAAGGACCCCTGACATGTAAACTTGAAAGAACGTGTAAGAACATACAGCCCTAAAATTTGAAAAATGCTGTCGCAATGAATGTTTCAAGTCGTCTCTCTAGTAAACGCACAAATAGCAACCAACAAAACAAAATACCATGCATGGAAACCTGCCTCTAATTGCAGTACGTACCTTTACCATGTGTGGGGCTGCTTTTTGTGTGCTCTACTATTTGCTTGGTGAGTGCACAGTGCTATGTCTTGTAAGAAAAGAGCTACACAATTTTTCTTTCATATTGTCACATACGTGCACATGGGAGGCTGCTGAAGGGTCTGAATGAGAGTAATGTCAGACCAGGGGCTGGTGGAGTGCACTGACTGTTTTTCTCACTTCTCTGCAGACCAGATACGGGAAATCCTGCCTGGCTCTGATGATGGCACTTCTTGCTCCGGGCCCACTAATGATGTCAGTCCCAGCCCTACTGATGATGTCACTTTCAGTCCTACTGATGACATCACTTCCAGTTCTGATCCCAGGAATGATGTCACTTCCTCCGCTCTCCATTAAATTTGCCAGTATAGGGCAGTACAGTTGTGGACTTGAACCTGTACAATTCTGTACCAAAAAATTATCCATTGCAGCCAGTAACAATATATGGGTGGCTGCCCCAAACCTTTTATTGGTGTGGGTCTTTGTCATACATATGACAATATGTACATAAAATGTATGCATTATATTAGTTACATTAGATGGTACCTCAATAAATAAATATAACATTATCAATTAACATGTTTATTCAAAGCAATTTAATAAAGGTATATTGTTTCAGCATTCTTAATAATAAATCCACTCATGCATTATTTCAGCACCTTTTCTATTTCAGAGTCTAACCCAAGAGTACTAGAGACGAGGCAGGAAGCAGGCATAGACAGAGCACCAGTTGCTCTTCAAGGCACAGCTAAACACAGAAATTTGGCTTGCAATTCAATGTAATTTCCATTATGGGAGAAAATTAGAAGAGGAAACACAGGTAAATGCTGATAGAAAACAAAAAAATCTAAAATAAATATCACAGAAGGGCCCTCAATCAGTAAATGAAACAATGTAACATCAACTGTGTGACAAACCAGCCATACTTATTTCCCATTTGGTTACTTGCACCTGTTATATCATACATCTATTCTCATGCTTGACAGCATTCCAGAAGACCCAGGACAAAGAGTACATAAAATTAAATACAGTAATCCCTCCTCGATCGCGGGGGTTGCGTTCCAGAACCCCCCGCGATAGACGAAAATCCGCGAAGTAGAAACCATATGTTTGTGTAGTTATTTTTATATATTTTAAGCCCTTATAAACTCTCCCACACTGTTAACATTATTAGAGCCCTCTAGACATGAAATAACACCCTTTAGTCAAAAGTTTAAACTGTCCTCTATGACAAGACAGAGATGACAGTTCTTTCTCACAATTAAAAGAATGCAAATAGATCTTCTTCTCTTCAGGAGCAGAGAATTTCAGAGGGAGAGAGAGAGAGAGAGTGCTCGCAAAGAAAAGCAAACAATCAAAAAATCAATACTTGTGCTTTTAAGTTTGCCGCATTTTAGAGGAGCGTTAGTATCTTCTAAGCAAACAGCCTCTGTGCAAACAGCCCCTCTGCTCACATCTCCTCCGTCAGGCGCAGAGAACGTCAGAGAGAGAGCAAGATTAAAGCAACAATCAAAAAATCAATACGTGTGCTTTTGTGCTTTTAAATATGCCGAGCACTGCAATAAAGCAGCATTTTTTTAGAGGAGCGTCAGTATCTTTTAAGCAAACAGCACCTCTGCTCACACCCCCTCCGTCAGGCGCAGAGAATGTCAGAGAGGGTGAGAGAGAGGCAGAGACAAGCAAACAATCAAGCTCCGCGCGGGATGCATATCTTATAGCATTGAGAAGTTTTAGTTAATATGTAATACATGCTCTGATTGGGTAGCTTCTAAGCCATCCGCCAATAGCATCCCTTGTATGAAATCAACGGGGCAAACAAACTGAGGAAGCGTGTAGCATAAATTAAAAGACCCACTGTCTGCAGAAATCCGCGAACCAGCGAAAAATCTGTGATATATATTTAGATGTGCTTACATTTAAAATCCACGATAGAGTGAAACCGCGAAAGTCAAAGCGCGATATAGCGAGGGATTACTGTAATACAACTGTATGTGAGATTCAGTTGTATAATGAAGGCATTCAAATCAAGAAGCTAGCTTACTTACAGAAAGAACAAGTGAACTGCTTTCATTGTTCACACAGCATTTGACATTAAGAGTATCTAAAATAGATTTATTACACGAAGATCCTGGAGATCCAGCTGCACTGTTGTGTATACAGGTGAAAAAATAAGTACGGAAGCTTATTTCACCACTCAACAACAAAAATAAATTGTGTTATTTTGAAAAAGAATTGTGTTTCACAATAATTATTATTATTTCACAATACTTCCTATTGTTATGAAATTACATAAGTATTGTGTTATTTCTTCCTCTCTCCCTCCACACATATGCGGCATATTACTGCCAGCAGCAGGTTGCTTCTTGCCTTACACCAATTGCTGATGTGATGGTCACTGCCTTCCCTACGAACCTAAATATATGTAGATTAAATGTACCCCTCAGCACAGGCAGAATTAAATTTACACCTATTCCTTTTGTTCACTACTTGTCTAAAGCTTGCATGTATGCACATTATTAATATATCCCTCATTAGCCATCACAGGACATACTGTTGCAAAATAATGCAGTACATTGTGCAAAATAACAATGCTTTTGAATAATAATACAGTACCTTTCAGAAATAACACAATATTGTTTGAGTGGTGGGAATAAGCTTTCGTAAATAGTTGCCAATATTTAAATAAGTTTTGAAAAGTACTATTTTTTCTATGAATAGTATTTAAACAGCTGTTCAGAAAAGTGTACAGATGCTACAAAAACCTGTAAAGTGGACATTTAGCTCTGTATTACAGAATTCAACAATAGGGCTATTCAGGTACATTATTGTTTTTTCACAATATCTCTTCCCATCAGGGCTTTTTTAGTGTTTAGCTCTGGTCTTAGCAAAATAATGTAACATTTTGGACCAAATATTGCAACAAGAACACCAAAACTTGATGCTAGAATAGCAAAGATCTCCACAGCCACTGTGTGCTTCCCCGGTGAGCTGACGTAAGCAGGTATGAACGTAATCCATACTGCGCAGAAGATAAGCATGCTGAAAGTAATGAATTTGGCCTCATTGAAGGTGTCTGGTAGGCGTCTTGCGAGAAAAGCTAGCAAAAAGGAAACACAAGCCAATAAGCCAATGTATCCCAGCAGGCAGCTAAATCCTGTGACTGATCCAATATCACACTCAAAGATAATTTTGGCATTGTTATATCTTGTGTTTTTCATTGGAATAGGAGGGGATGTAACTAACCATACAATGCATATGAGAAATTGAACAAAACTAAGAGCAAAGACTGTGCCTCTTTGCTGGGTAGCACCAAACCATTTCATCATGTTATTACCAGGCAGTGTAGCCTTGAATGCCATTAGTACAACAATTGTCTTCACAAGGATACAAGAAATACAAAAAACAAAACTGATTCCAAACACTACATGCCTCAACATACAGGTCAACGGTGAGGGCTTTCCTATAAAACACAAAGAACAGAGGAAACATAGAATTAACGACACCAACAAAAGAAAACTGAGCTCAGAGTTGTTGGCCTTAACAACTGGAGTTCTTCGGAAGTAAATAAAAACTGCTAAAGCAGCAACAGATAAACAGACTCCAGACAAAGCTGTCGCTGTCAGAGTAATTCCCATGCCATCTTCGTATGACAAAAACTCAACATCTTTTGGAACACACTTATTTCTCTTGGGACTGGACCAGAAATCAGGAGGACATGCCTGACATTCAACTGAATCTAGAAAACCAAAACAAAAAAAAAACAATATTCAGATTTCAATAAGCTTTCACAGCACTGCAAGGTGTAATTGTTTTGTAAGTTAAACTCTTTTTTTTTTTAATAATTTTATTGTAATCATTCCATACAAATCGATCAATTTTTATAAAAAATAGGATTGAGATTGAAAAAAAAGTCGACCCCCACCCCTGAGAGTGAGAGTGCATGGCCAATGGGGTAAAACTTAAGGCTTGTAAACATACCCAAATTGATGAGTTTAACAGACCAATTGAGACGGATGGAGACGAAAAAGAAATGAGGAGATAACTGCTTCCTCTGTGCTTTAAGAGCTTATTCTAAAATATTATTGATTAGATCCTTCCAGGTACAGATCCTCTAACTGAATATTTGATTTTTTCCAATTTCAAATAGTATAAAACATCAGTTTCCCACCGACTTAAAAGAGGAGAGTTAGGATTCTTCCAGTTTAGCAAAATAAGTCTGCGTGTCAAAAGTGTAGTGCATGCAATCATAGTTTGTTTGTGTTTTTCCACTTTAAACCCATCTGGAAGAACCCCAAACACAGCTGTTAATGGGTTAGGAGGGATTGTGACACCAAGGCTGTCTGAAAGGTAATTAAAATTTTTGATCCAAAATTATGTTAATTTGGTGCAGGCCCAAAACATGTGACCCAGTGAGGCTGAGACTTGATTGCAGCGTTCGCAGGTTGGATCTTGCCCTGGAAACATTTTGGACAATTTTAAGTGAGACAGATGTGCTCGAAATATAATTTTGAGTTGAATAATTGTATGCTTTGCGCATATGGAACTCGTGTTAAGTCTCTGCATTGCTACTTTCCACTCCTTTTCTGATATATTGATTAAGAGATCTTTTTCCCATTTTCCTCTTGGATCTTTGAAAGGGAGGGACTGTAAAATAATTTTATATATTGCAGAGATGGTGTCTAAGTCCTTGGAATTGAGCAATCTGTACATTAAACTGAAAACTGCTTATGTTATCTTCACCTGCCTCCACTTTACTTGACTATGCTTTTAAAAATTCATCGCTAAATTTGTCTTTTTTGCATCTTTCGAGAGCACACGGACTGAATGAAAATCTCAGTTGTGTATTTTTTAAGGGTAAGATTTAAATACAGAAAAAAATGTTTAGATTTTAATTGTTGGTCAGAAAAGCACACAGAAAAAGAAAATAGAAAATAAGGAGAGAAAAAAAAAGAATAAAATATCTTCAATGGAAAATTGTCAACACACTAAACATTTTCAAGATATTTCACAAATAAAAACTAAATGTTAAATGTTGCAGCTATAGAGATACAATTGATAATACTATTGTCATTTATTATAGGAGCTGGAGTCTTTTTAAAAAAAATTTTCTGCCATTAACAAATCATTAAATCTGCTTCAGGATTAAGTGGCACAGTTGCACAATAAATTGTAGAGATTCAGAAGTTCTCTCTGTGTGTAAGTGGGTTCTCCTGCAACATCCACAAACATGTGCTTCTTAAGCTTGCTCATCTTCAAATTTACATCATGCTTCTGAGTGGACCTATGGGGAATTGGCACACTGTTCAGATTTTTTCCATACTAAACCGAAAACTGACAGGATAAGCTTCTGTCCCCTGTAACCCTACATTCAATTAAACCGATTTGAGAATGTATATATGTTTCATAATTTTTAAGCTATGACCATCAGTCTTGCTAGCTATGTTACACCATGTGCTTTATGAAATGAACTGTGCAGTGCTTAGCAAGAGTTTATTATGCATAACTTAACATTCTGAAACCTGCTTAATCCAAGTCAGGGTAGAAATGCACTGGAGATTATGCTAGTACTGGGCAGAAGGCAGATTTAGATATTTTACCTTTGAAGTTTTACACATTGGAATTGAATGACAGTGGACAATAGTAAACAATCAATGATTTTTAGAACCATATTGAGGGTTATGGTTTAGGGTTTACCTATATAAGATTTATCTATTCTGTTGGATTTAAGGGGACCACATTAAAGTGAATACAGGAAAATGATTGATAAATCTGTAAACAGCAGATCTGTCTGTCTTAATTGTAACGAGAAACCCATGCCCCTGGAAGAACTGTGACCCCAAGCTCTCTGCACCTCCAGCATCACTAATAAAGGGAGCACAAGCAGCTCCTGATGAAGGACGAAACCAGAGACCTTCGTTTGTGTAACAGTTGCTGCTGACGGTATCCTTGCACACCACCAACCCAAGTCAACTTCCTTTCATTGAAAGTGATTTTTCCTAAATGGTTCCTCTCATTATGGTTAGTTTTAATTTTCAACCACTTGTAAAACAATAACAACCATCTAATTGATAATTTATGAATATTTGACAATAGTGTTAACTTCTACTGTAAAAAGCATTAGTAAATTAGGAAAGTGAAACAAGTGAAAATGTGCCAGGCATGGAAACTGTACACAGAACTTGTTTTACTAATATGCATATTACAACACAGTATCTTACAAATGACTTCTTAAGTTATGCAACAATGGTTAGCCCTGCTATCTTCTGAGTCCAGCTGCTTTCCCCAACTGTTGACTTCCTTGCCCCAATTTTTGATGCTGATTGGTCATTTGATTACTTTTAGTTTTAGCACTATTGAGGCACACACTCTAATCTAAATGCAGTACACACAGAGCTGCTGCTTAGCGAAATGCAATATGGCTATTATTTTTTAGTTAAGACACATGATCTATGGGCAGGAATGAAAATGCACTACGCTTTTTGTATTGCATTTAAAACCGACATGAAAATTGTGTGGAGGAATGAAAAGCGATCAATCACTTGTTCGATGTTTTTAATTATGACATGATAAAACCTGCTAAAACCAAATGCACCACATTTTCAACCGTTACATTTCATTCTAGTTAACGAGTTGGATTGCATTTAATTTTGGCACGCATAATCATCCAAAAAGGTATGCCCTGTCATTCTTTAATGCTGACCAACAATTAATTGCATTCCACTATGAATATAATGTAATAATCCAATTGCAAATTTACATAAACCAGACCCTCCTGTTCTGATTTAACCTTTAACCTCCTGTTCATTTTCTACATTAGTACTTAATTAAATTAGATACAGCACAGCTCTGATTATAGAGTGAAGAAATGAAGAACATTTAAACTTCTTGTAAAGAATATTCCATTACACTTTACTTGCCTATCTCATCTGTGAACTCTCCTTCAGCACATGTCATGCAATCAAAGCAGCAAACTGGCTCTCCTTTCCTGGTAGCCTTTCTTGTTCCAGGTAGACAGCTCTTACTGCACACAGATTCTGGAATCTGAAGTAATGATGATATGTTATATGTAACATGGTGAAACAGTAGCATCTTTATATATATTACTGCAACACACTTAAAAAAATGATTTCTGGAAGTAGCAGCCACTGGTTTCTGAAGTCAGTTTTTACGTTACATTATGCCTTACAAACATACACTCATAAACTGGCTTAATCCAATTCGTCTTACATGGGATATGCCAGTCAGCAAATAACCTCAGAAAGAAAGGCTGTCAGTCAACCGCAGGACATACGCATAGTGCTGCAAATTTAGAATAACCAGTTGACCTAAACATCTCTTTGGAGATGTGGAGAAGTGAACTGCAGTTCTAAGAAGTAAATTCACATGACAACAAACCATTTTCTGTAATTTACAAATGGATATTTTTTTCCTGTATGGCAGTGCATGTACACACACACACACCCTTTCAAACACCCCAAGCACGCTAGATATTTTTATGCACTTTTATATATACAGTACACTTATATTTAATCATTAAATTATTAATTTTGAACCCTAACTTATTCAAATACTTGGTCAAATACTGAATCTTTCTTGCTAAACTTTGGGAGTGAGTAAGCAACTAAGTTTTGGATACCTGTGCACTGCATGGCACACTCGATCCGTCAGCTACACACACTTAGTCTGGGACAATTTGTTGTCATAATTCATCCTGGACACCTTTAGGATGTGAACAACTTAAAAAACAACCGTGCAGAAGCCAAGAGAAGATGCAGGTTAACAACAGAGCTAAGCAATGCCATTATACTACACTTCATTAAATAATCACTGTATTACAAAAATTCTACACCGTTACTATTTCTACTCTTCTTAGAGCTTTTTAATATGTATTAAAACAAAGAGTACATGATTTATCTATTATGTAGACTACTAACAGATTCTTGTAATAAATACTTAAATGAACTTGTTACCAAAATTTCTTAATAAACACCTATTTTAGTTTTATACAAAAGCGGAATTACAACTGTAACTGAATACATTCAGAAATATATTAGTCTTAATGTTCCAAATTCAGAGGTCCAAAATATATATTCTCCTTTGAGAGAAAGATGGTGCGCCATCTTCTTCATCCTTTGCTATTCTCAAAACTTTCTAATGTTCATGAAAATAATGAATACATGACTTTTAATACATAAACTGCTAATAGATAGTAAAAAACCATTCATCTTACTGTTCCAAATTTGAAGTTCCAAAATATGTCCTCTTCCTTGAGAAAAAGATGATTCCCCATTGCAGCAGATTCATCAAACACTCCAATGGTTTTGCTAATCACTGTTCCTTCTGCGTTTTTCTGCCAGTTTATAACATCAAAAACAGCAACAGGATCTCCATTCTCATCAAAAGTCACTCGGTCCCCTGTCTCAGTTGTGAAATTGACCTTCTTAAGGTAGTGTAAAAGCTTGTAATAAAATAATTATAATATAAATTAAGTAATGTACAGTAGGATTTGATATTATTTTCAGAAAGTTTCACTGGGTTTGTCTATTACAAATGCAGAATATGTGTTTTATATCATGTTTTTATAACTGTTAAAAAATATGCATTAGAAATTAAAAATGAAATATATAGTTAAGATACCACGATCAATTAAATATATGCATATTTCATTTTATTAGTTCATGTCAAAATCTATTTCAATACAGAAGCTTCTGATTTAAGCAAGGAATCAACATGGTACGAGTGTTCAATTGATCACAGAGCACACACACACTCTTACAGGTACAGAGGGACAGTTTAAAGCTGCCAGTCAACACACTTGTCACAGGATGTGACTGAGACCTGGAGTACCCAAATAAACTATGCAATCAAGTAGAACAAATGAAAGCTAAAGGCAAACTGAATTTAGTTTTCTGAAGCTGCTAAGCAGATAGGCTAACAGCTTCAGACCCTTGTCACACAAATGTGTTAATATTAAAAAAGCAACTACTGTGTTTTAGAACCTGTTGGCATTATTTTACAACTGGTTAATTAGAATATTTTAACAGTTTCTCACAACACCATCCCCTTGTCCTTACCTGCCAGGGCTGCATAGTTGCCACATCTGCACAAGAATCATTTTGAAAAGGCCCTTTTCCATTTTCACATGACATTAAGCTGTGAAGTGCATGTGCTACTGCATACACTGCTGTATACACGTTATAAGAGCCTCTTAACTGGGAAACATCGCTGTATTCTGTCTTTGTACTGCCAAGGTCCTCTGACCCAGTGCACATTCTGCTGTTTGCTAGAACTGATAAGTTTGAAGAGAATTTACATTCGAACATTGCTTCCCAGAACTGCTTGTACAAAATGCGACTGGGATCGGCATCAGGGCGAAGTTGAAGTAGAAACGTTTCCAGTCCAGGGATAACCCCTCTTCTTGGAATGATACCTATCGTGCCACCAAATGATTTAAAGTTCTCATTGCTTGCAAATATAGGAAAAGGACTCCAGGAGTCACTAGCTATCCACTGCCTGCCGGTAATATTTTGTCTCACAATTTCTGTGATAAACACAGCTGCATCCATCTTGGTTAGAAACACCACTATGATTTTGGCACTGGACTGCTTTATGATCTTCACTACATTGAGCAGCTTTCCTTTTTCATTGACATTGAGGGCTTCTGAGAAAGCAATACAGCCAAAGGACTCAAGTTCTTGGTTCAAACTTCTCAGTTCATAACGTCCATAGTCATCATCAGTTCCAACAGTGCCCACCCAGGTCCATCTGTAATGCTTGATAATTTCAGCCATTACTTTGATCTGAAAGGCATCACTTGGGGCAGTGCGAAGGAATGAAGGGAACTCCAGCTTATTGCTTAAGCAGGAGCAGGAGGCACAATAACTGATCTGAGGAAGGCAGCCATAAATAAGCACACACATAGGATTTTTTACTGTAGAAATTGTATATTATGATCATCACACTACATGATATTGCACTAAGCATAACATTACAGAACATAGAAATTCAGTACAAAAATTGTGGGATAACAATCAATCTAAATAGGACACAATTATGCATAAAGAGATAAAAGAATTTTTCCTTTTAACATCAAAACAATTCCACTCATCATAGAAGTTCCCTTCTTCAGCTAGGCAAGTACCAATATAATGCAGTTTAGTAGCTGTTTTACACATTCTACATTATTTTACAACTAATTATGATGATTTATTGATTATGATATTAATAAAAAAAACATTGCACATACATTATAATTAACTGCAAATTACTAGAGTCACGTATTGTTAGATGTAGCCTGGAACTTTCATTACATAAAAAGAAAAAATAGATTCTGTAGCATACATATTATATACAGTAACAAACATCTTACCATAGGCATGCTGAATACGCCCACAGTTCTTGAAACAGCAATAGAATGAGTTGATAAAGGTTCTCCAACAATGGCAACAACAGGAGGGCGTCCTTTGCAGTCAGAATCTGCTCTAACATCCCCCAGACCTCCGATTAGAGTCAGTGCCGCTCTGAGAGACACCTGCAGATTCATACAGTCATCATACAGCCTGTAACCCAGCGATACATTAGGAAGAAGGGCTGGATCGTTGTTTATTTCTTCAATTGCAAATGCCATGACCTGTGCCCTTTGAAAGACATTGATATCAAAACTGTTAAGAGAAAAAAGGAAGAATTTAGTTTGGAAAGCAAGTGTATGCCTTGCTCTATCATAGACAGAATTATTCAAAGAACTGAATAATAAAATAAAGTTTTGCTTTAATCAAATCTTGAAGTTAAAATATTTGAAAGTACAAACACAAAATTATAAAGAAGAGCCAACATTTTCAAGGCAAATATTTTAATAAAATGTTAAAAAGCCCAGTTTCTTAACTTTACATGATTATTTACTTTAGATAATTAAATACTACTACTACTATCATTGAATACTATTAAATCCTAAATTGCAAAAAATCCCGTGATGACATTTTTGTCCATATGCCTTGTGACACAATAGTCACTGTACAATGTAATATTTGTGAGAATACTGACCAATCAAAACATATACTGTATATAAAGACAGTTTTCCTGGAATATGATAGCAAATTGGCTTTATCATATCACAAATCTAAGGTACAGCCTCTGAAAACTTTTCTTGTTGTCGTCCTTCTAGAAATTGAAAGCAACATTGTAAATTGTTAAGTACTAAACTCTTTTTTCTCATGCATGTCAGTTGTTTTTTTTAATGCAAGAATGTGTGAAATAAAAATTAAAAACCCTAAAATTTCCATACTTTTAACTTACATATACAGTTACATGTACATTCAATTAAAAACAATGAAAAAAAAAAAAAACTCACAAGTTACACGTGACTTCAGGTCTAAAATTTAAAAGATGGATTTAACTCACAAATGCTTACAAGGCAATGTGAAGGCTGAGCCTGTATCAAGGTAAAGAGAATCTTTATGTTCCAGTTTTGGTAACACATATCTGCTTCCATATTCAGCTTATTCCTGTATTTATTTTTAAGGAAGGATGAAGGTAACCTTTCTACTTTGGTTAATATTATTAGTGAGCATTCAAATAGGTTAGATATCTTCATTGTATATTATTGATTATTAAAATCTGTTATTTTTCCTTACTGTGTATTCTTTTAGATTAGTCTGGCAATCACTAAAATTGTGCTATAATTGATGGTACACCAGACAAGTTTACCAAAACTAACACTGTGCTTGAAATCAAATTTGTGATGCATGTAAGCTCTTCACTGAGCTGAATTTTAAATTGCTTTTATCCCAACAAGATTGTAATTACTTCAAAATTCTCTTCAAATTTTCTTTATAATTTTTTAGTTCACTCTAGTACCACCTAATAGCTGCTCAACTGCGGATTTAAGACATTAAATGCACTGTTCAGTGGGTTTGACATTAGGGTAGAAAGATTTATAAAAAGAGCAATCCAAGTGGATAATCCATCCATCCATTATCCAAACCGCTATATCCTAAGGACAGGGTCACTGGGGTCTGCTGGAGCCAAACCCTGCCAACAAAGGGCACAAGGCAGGAAACAAACCCCGGGCAGGGCGCCAGCCCACCGCAGCCAAGTGGATAACATAATAATTAATATAGACATTCTACTTGATTCTACAAACATTCATAACAAAATAAAATTGCAAACGATAGACTCAATATATCTAGGATATATAATTATAAAGTTATAATATATTAAAAAAAGTGGAAAAAACTTACAAACTTTTCACGTGCAAGGTAAAATTAAGATGAATACATGTCAGTAAAAATGAGCTAATCCATTATCAAATGTAATATTAATTCATTGATTATATTATATCCATGCATATATGTAAAAATCTACCTTTCACATTTCCATTCTTCAGGTTTTGTCCTAAAAGACAGTTCTGGTGCTATTGCTTTAAAATGCACTGCAAATATTCCCCCTAGCATCACATCTCCAGGTTTATATAACTCGTTAAACTGAAAATGTCCTTGTGGTTTGCATGCGGAATTTTCACAAACGGGCACAAGAACCAGTAAGGTTACGAGCATGGAAGCACTGAGTTTAAATGTCATTTCAGCAAATGCTGGCTGTGATTTTTGCCAGTCATTTTATGCTTAGCACATACTCCCAGGAGGTACCTCTAAGAACATATAAAATTTATGTTGTTTATTTTTCTTAGTCCCATAGTAAAGCAAAGACCAAAGCAGCAAAGACTATAACTCTGTACATCAGTAGGAGACAAATGTAAGTCAACTTTAAACCAGCTTAAGCTTAAGTATCACTTTTTAAACATTTTACTCAGAAGCTATTTGGATATTTGTATTATTATTATTTGTATTATTATGATTATCAGCACCACTGAGCAGGTGGTATAAAATGGATAGATTTGTTATGAAAAGTGGTTAAATAAGGAATTAACAAATGCAGAAAACCTCAATACAACTTTTTTTTAGTATACGTTGTGGCAGTAGGGGGCGCTAGTGCTCCCTTGAACCCTGAGGTAGAATTCCAGACACCAGGCAAAAGTCCAATACTTTTTATTTTCTTTTCCCACAGTGCACCAAGCACCCTCCACACTACTCATATATAATAAACTCTTTTCAACACAACACTATAATCACTCTCCTCCTCGCCCAGACACTTTGCTCCTCCACCTCCCAGCACAGCTCAGTGTCTGGACTGAGGCACCATCCTTTTATAGCCCCTGACCCGGAGGTGTTTCTGCCCCATCAGTCCATAGTTCCTAATTCCTTCCGGGTCAGGGCAATCAGTCATTTTATTCAACAGCATACGGCATCACAGTGCCCATATGCTCCCCCACAGCGACTCCTGGTGGAACCCAAGGTATCCAGCAGGGCTGTGTATAAACACTACAAAGTCCATAAGGCCCTGCTGGACCTCGGGGCACGATCCTGCTTTCAGGAGAGCTCCTCCTGGTGGCCTGGGGGTGTGGACCGGTATGGGAAGCCGGCAGTCCTCCACAGTTCCCCCCCCCTTAGCGACAACTTCTGGGGCGGAGCGTCCAGCCCCGCGAGGGACCTCCTCCTCCAGGAGGACGTGTCATCCGGGCCTTGACTGCGTTGCCCCTGTCCTCGAGCGAACCTTAGGGGGACGGTGTACCTCCTGTCTCCCCGGGGACAATGGCGCCATCCGTGGCCCGGTCGCCGGCAATTGTGGCACCGACGAAGCCCTCCTGTTTGCTTCCCTCTGCGGGACCAAAAACATCTCGGGAATTCCGTCAGTGTCGTCTCCGCCCCTTCATCTGCCAAGGAGGGCATTACGGCCGCTAGGGTGCCCTCTAGCCTTTTCTCAGATATGTCAGGAGACCCACGCTTTGGTTTGGGGACCTCCTGTTTCATCTGGGGCTTGTGCTCAGCTTGAGGCTCTCTATGGAAAGAAGAGAGCCTCTTTGCTGTCTGCACACCCGTTGTCCTACGCTTACCCGGAGGCGGCGTCATTAGCACCGCGTCGCTCCGATGAACAGCACCGTTCAGCTGCATCGGCACGAGTGGCGCTTCCCCCGGCACTACCCCGCACTTAAGACCGGTCGGGTTCTGAAGGGCTGCACTGCTCCGGAAAGCCACGTTACGCGCATGCCCCAGGCTGTTTGCACCAGTACCCGACCACTAAGTCATTGTGCTCCAGTCTCTTGTCGGGCACACGGTGCTTTGACACCCGCTACTTATTAACCGCGGTGTCAGCTTGCACTGTGTCCCTTTATTCTTTACGATACGGGCCGGACTTACCTGTATTCCCGCATCGATCACCACCGGAGCTTCTCGGCCCAGTCACCGTAGATATTTCATTAATTCCCTCAGCGGCACCTCGGCCGTCGCTCCCAGCTCTTCCACTTGTTTCTTCAGCTCCTTTAAGTCCTGGAAGAAACGAGTGTAATTCCATAAAGTTAGTTATTACGACCGGCTATACTTTAGCTTCTGCCTCTTCTTTACCTGCTGGCCGGGAACCAATGAGCACGTCCCCCCCTGGCACGTGTTAAGCTAGGTCGCGCAAAGGCTCTTGGGACTTGGACTCCTCAGAGGCACGGCTGGCTACTCCGAGCCGGCTGAGATCTGCCTTTTCCTTTTCACCGGCAGACTCGTCAGCCCCAACCCGTCCCTCTTTGTCGATTGCGACTTGTTTCAGTGGCGCTTCGCTCGCCTTCCCCTCCCCTTCCAGGAGGCTCGGACCCGTAAGGAGACGACCGGCCTCGTCGGAGGACTCCGAGTTACCTTCACTATCCCGGCATGCACCGCGGGTGCCCAGTCTGTTGTCCTCGTTCGTGGCTGTCTCTAGCCGTCTCGCGTCGCGACTTGCCTTCTGGGAACTGTGGCCATTTTGCCTGAGGCAAAAGCATGAGGCCGTCATCCGAGACGCCGCTGCGATTCTCTCGGCGGACGTCTGCAAAACAGGACAAAAACAAATTCGAAACCGCCTTCGTAGTGGACGTCGGCACCCCCGGACTGTCTAGGGGGTCCGAAGCGCTCGACAGTTGTCCATGTCCCGAGTTCTTCGCTACCCGGGCTTGTTCGGCCCGAATTAGCACTCTGTCTTCCTCGCTCCCGGTCAGGTAGGTCCAGGTCCTCTCGGCCTCCGTCAGGCCCTGCAGCCCACTGGGATTGACCTTCTTTTTCCCAGTCTTCTTGCCCATGGTCCTGCAGAACGGGATGGCGCGCACTGTTGCGGCTTTTTTTGGTAGCGGGTGGTGTTTGCACCTCCGTGGATTGATGAGGGTCTTCCCTAGGGTTGTCTGCCCACATGAAATTTGTTTTGAATGTAGGTCCCCTGCCAACAGATGGCCAGAGAATCCTGCCGGCTACACCAGTGTGGCAGTAGGGGGCGCTAGTGCTCCCTTGAACCCTGAGGTAGAATTCCAGACACCAATAAATCACTTACATCCAACTTCGTTAGAAACACAACAATAACAGTTGCTCTAGATTGCTGAACAGACATTACTGCACATTTCTAGTTTGACTTCTTATTGAAATTAATAGCTTGCAAAAAAGGAATGCAACCAAATTTTGTATTTTCTTCATTAAAACTCTTTAGGGCATACAGACTATAATCATCACCACTTCCCATAACACCTACACAGGTTCATTCAAAATAATGACTTATTGAGGGGACCACTTCGAAGGCCTCACTTGAAACAGTCCTAAAAAATCAAGGAAGCTCTCTTTTGTTGCTTATTAATGGGCTTGAAGCACCAAAGCAGATCTGAGAAGAAAATAAAAGCAGGAGGCTTGAAAAAAATTAACTAGTAAAGTGCTTACGCTTCATTCTTTTTAATCGGTAACAATAAATAACTAAATGCATGAAACATATTACTGAATCATGGTAAATATAGTACCATATCATATTAATCTTTTTAAAAACAAATATTGGAAAAAGTAAAAGGTGGTTCTCTGGCTGTGTGACATTAATTTCTTGTGAATTTGTGACGTCAATAGTGTACATTAATTGTATTTTAAAAGAGTCCTGAAAAAACATGTACAGTGGAACCTCAGTTCATGACCATAATTCGTTCCAGAACTTTGGTCGTAAACCGAGTTGGTCGTGAACCGAAGCAGTTTCCCCCATAGGATTGTATGTAAATAAAATGAATCCGTTCCAGACAGTACAAACTGTATGTAAATATGTAAATATATGTAAAGATTAAGCACAAATATAGTTAATTACACCATAGAATGCACAGTGTAATAGTAAACTAATGTAAAAACATTGAATAACACTGACACAAAACACCCAGGCTCCCTGCTCAGCTATAGGAGCTGGCTGGCTGACGCTCTCTCTCTGTAGCGCCTGCGCACGCACACACACACACACACACCCTATCCTCCCCCTCCATCCCTTCCCTGTCAGCTGCCCCCTCTCTCTCACTGCGCTTGCTCGCTCATGCTCTCTAATCTCTCTGTAGCACGTGCTCGCGCAGCATTTTTTTTAAAATGAGTTTTAAGCACAGCAGAAAAAAACGAACATTAAAACAAATCCGAAGTGCAGTGCATGCAAAAACCAACTCGCAAGCAACCAGAAAAGAAAGATTGCAGGAGATCACGCTATTAAACTTAAAGCCTAATCGCTGTAAACACTGTTTTTAAAATGAGTTTTAAGCACAGCGGAAAAAAGGAACATTTGAAAAAAGATAAAAGTAACATTGCAACAAATCGCGTTATGAACTGAAAAATTAACTTTTGAAAAATCCGTAATACAAAAACCACCAAGAAAACTAACCTTGCATGAGTCGAGTTCTGGCATGAAGTGTTTTCCTTCAGGTGATTTCTCTCTTGTGATTTCTTGGGTTTCTGGTGCTTTTAGCTGGTAGGAGTGAAAGCCTCATGCAGCCATTCCAAAAACAAACTCCTTGTGACCCAATCCTTCGTGTTTGCGCCCCACATTACTGGCAGTCTGGCTTTGTTTACATTGTGCTGCTTGAAAGCACAAGGGTTCTCAAACTGGTAAATGAGTAAACTGGTAAACAGTTTTTCCACCTCTTGCAATTTCTTTCTTTACTTCGATTTTAATTTTCTTCAAAACTTTCTTCACTTGCTTAGAAGTCAATGGAAGCAGAACAATGAACAGAGCTCTTGCAGCCACGCGGCTTGCTAGCTTGCTTTCTCTCTCGCTTTCTCTCTCTCTCTTTCTCTCTCAGCACGTACAGCCTGCAGATAGGCAGGCAAACATGTGCAGCAATCTCCTCCTCCCCCTCCCCAGCAGACACGTGGAATTGGGGGATGGTTGGCTTGAACTTACTGGCTGCAGATAGGCAGGCAAACAGTGCAGCAATCTCCTCCTCCTCCTCCTCCCCCTCCCCAGCAGGCACGTGCTCGCTCGCTCTTGCTCTCTCTCTCTCTCTCTCTCTCAGCTCAGCACAGCTCAGGCAGGCAGGCAAGGGAAACTGGCTTGTTCGTATACCGAGTGTGTGGTTGTAAACCGAGGCAAAAGTTTCGCGAGCTTTTTGGTCGTGAACCGAGTTGTACGTGAACCGGGACGTTTGTGAACCGAGGTTCCACTGTACATATGTGTGACATCAATAAAGTCATTGAAGTTATGACTGACATCATTGATGATTATGATGATGATGAGGGCTTCTTAAGGGATGTGAACGCTCATGGATACTAGGTGTCACCAAAAGGAGCTGCAGACTGGTGTATTGTGATTTACCCCAAATAGGAGAGGGAAAACCATTTTAAAAAAATCTGGCCTAAACACAAAACTAAAAATGTTTTTTTTCTAATAAAGATTGTCCAAATCTCCAAAGGAAGCATTAATATATTAAATTCATCAAAAATTAAAATTCATACTATACAAAAATTCCAAGAACTTAATTCAAAGAAACAAGCCTAATTCAAAATTATTCAAGATGACAAAAATGTAAAGGAAAAATAAAGACAATACAAGAATGAATAACCCACATCCAAAAATAATTAAAATGGTTGAGAGGCCAAAAATTTCACACAGGACAGGCAAACATACAGGCAGGAAAGCAGGCTTTAATAAATTTTTAATCTTTAAACATTATTCAAATAGTGTCATAAAAAAAGCAAAAAATGTGGCAATTCACACCATACAACCTGGATTGTCCTGTAGTTCTGTAAGCAGATGAAAACAGGCAATACATCCATTATGTATTCCGATATTTCTGATGGCTTTTGTCTTGTGTAATTTTAAATATTGTCATTCACTCAAGACATGCTTGGTTTGACTTGCCTCTGTAATCAGGTCATATTTCTGACCACATACTGTATAGCTTATACTTTGTCTTGATCCTGTCCCCTTTTGTTCAGGGTTCATAAATCTGTGTCCTGTTTGTCTCCCAAAGGTGAATTTTCACCTATTATCCTGAAACCCATTCAGCTAACTACATGCCCCCTGTAGTAGTGCACTTGTCTCTTGTCTGGAGCTCATAAAACAATTTCCTGCAGCTGTAGCCATTTTGACTTGCTGGAACCTTTCATTGAAATCGTGGGACCTTTTTGATAACACTGTACAGAAGGCATTTGTTTTCAAGTTAACAGCTTTGCATCTTACTAGTGTACACCAGAAAGTTCTAGTGTGGCCACTATAATAGCTACCAAAAGATCTTTGGCCACATCTTTCTGTAGTTGCTTCCACTCATGAAGTCTTGTGCAATTTCCCTACAGATGCCATTCCCCTGACCTCTCCCAACATGTAGTAGGAACTTTTCCAGAGTTGAGTGTTCAACTCGTTCGGAACTGATACATTTATTTGTTATTTGCTGCATGCCCTCATTATGAATTTCCTGGCCTGTCCATCGGGCCCTCCCCCTAATGCAAATTTGCTGTAATATATTTTTAAGTTATTTGGATTTTTGCATTATTTAAAGAAAAAATAATAAAGGTGGAAGTGTTGATACAAATTTTGGTTTGTAACATGAACAATAAGATTTCAATGTAACTACTACTATTTGTAGATTTGGAGTGAAGATCTTTGTAGCATAATATAGTGCATCCGTAACTAAATATCAAAAAGTGTCTGGTCAAAGCATGGGTAGTGTACGATACCTGTCAAAGACAGGTAAGATAATAATATAAAAATAGTTGATGTCTCTTGCCCTTTATGTACTTTCATCACCTCTCCTCCGTATCCCTATGTATTTTAACCTCTCTTCACCGATGCTCCCATTGTCGAGCGTGTTCAGTGAAGCTTGCTTCTCAGGCTCTATCATTATTTTCAAGGCACTATTCTCGCTTTCAGCCCGTTTTTATTCTTTGAAGGCAATTCTCTCATTGTGCACCTTTACTGCTCCTTGGGTGTCCCACACTCGCTTCTTTTGTCTCATTACCAATGCCAAACTGACCAATCACTCTTAAGCCAAACTGACCAATTCAATTATTCTAAGGGACCAAACACACAAACCTTAGTGTTTTATTGCATAGTTGATTTATATTTTGGAAAATAATAGATCATGTAGCAAATAATATGTTGCCTATTTTAAACTGATGACAAAGTATTTGCTAAATACTGTATTAAATTTCAAAAAGATACTACAATACAGCATTGACTTTTTGAGTACATATGGAAAAAAGTTTTGATTACATAGCAATTAATCATTTTTTTATTTTAAACTGCTGATTCATTCTAATAAAGTACTCACCCAGTTTTAATATTATGGCTTAGCTTATGCCCTGCAATTGAGTGCCCTGTCCCGGGAATTCTTCATGCCATACACCATATGCTTGCTGTGATAAGTTCCAGCTTCTCCGTAATCCTACCTTGGATAAGTAGGTTATAAAAATGGATGAATAGGTGTATGGATGGACGGGTAGCTTTGCTTACCTAAATACAAGATATTATGTGGAAAACATATACATACAGGTGCTGGTCATAAAATTAGAATATCATGACAAGGTTGATTTATTTCAGTAATTCCATTCAAAAAGTGAAACTTGTATATTAGATTCATTCATTACACACAGACTGATGTATTTCAAATGTTTATTTCTTTTAATTTTGATGATTATAACTGACAACTAATGAAAGTCGCAAATTCAGTATCTCAGAAAATTAGAATATCAATTAAGACCAATGCAAAAAAAGGATTTTTAGAAATGATGGCCAACTGAAAGGTATGAACATGAAAAGTATGAGCATATACAGCACTCAACATTTAGTTGGGGCTCCTTTGACCTGGATTACTGCAGCAATACGGCGTGGCATGGAGTCGGTCAGTCTGTGGCACTGCTCAGGTGTTATGAGAGCCCATGTTGCTCTGATAGTGGCCTTCAGCTCTTCTGAATTGTTGGGTCTGGCGTATTGCATCTTCCTCTTCACAATACCCAATGGATTTTTTATTGGGTTAAGGTCAGGCGAGTTTGCTGGCCAATCAAGAACAGGGATACCATGGTCCTTAAACCAGGTACTGGTAGCTTTGGCACTGTGTGCAGGTGCCAGGTCCTGTTGGAAAATGAAATCTGCATCCCCATAAAGTTCGTCAGCAGCAGGAAGCGTTGCGTTGACCTTGGACCTCTGAAAACACAATGGACCAACACCAGCAGATGACATGGCACCCCAAACCATCACTGACTGTGGAAACGTTACACTGGACCTCAAGCAATGTGGATTCTGTGCCTCTCCTCTCTTTCTCCAGACTCTGGGACCTAGATTTCTAAAGGAAATGCAAAATTTACTTTCATCAGAGAACATAACTTTGGACCACTCAGCAGCAGTCCAGTCCTTTTTGTCTTTAGCCCAGGTGAGACGCTTCTGACGCTGTCTCTTGTTCAAGAGTGGCTTGGCACAAGGAATGTGACAGCTGAAACCCATGTCTTGCATACGTCTGTGCGTGGTGGTTCTTGAAGCACTGACTCCAGCTGCAGTCCACTCTTTGTGAATCTTCCCCACAGTTTTGAATGGGTTTTGTTTCACAATCCTCTCCAGGCTGCGGTTATCCCTATTGCTTGTACACTTTTTTCTACGACATCTTGTCCTTCCCTTCGCCTCTCCATTAATGTGCTTGGACACAGAGCTCTGTGAACAGCCAGCCTCTTTAGCAATGACCTTTTGTGTCTTGCCCTCCTTGTGCAAGGTGTCAATGGTCATCTTTTGGACAACTGTCAAGTCAGCAGTCTTCCCCATGATTGTGTAGCCTACAGAACTAGACTGAGAGACCATTTAAAGGCTTTTGCAGGTGTTTTGAGTTAATTAGCTGATTAGAGTGTGGCACCAGGTGTCTTCAATATTGAACCTTTTCACAATATTCTAATTTTCTGAGATACTGAATTTGGGACTTTCATTAGTTGTCAGTTATAATCATCAAAATTAAAAGAAATAAACATTTGAAATACATCAGTCTGTGTGTAATGAATGAATCTAATATACAAGTTTCACTTTTTGAATGGAATTATTGAAATAAATCAACTTTGTCATGATATTCTAATTTTATGACCAGCACCTGTATATACTTTAATGTAAAAAGGTGTTAGATGATTTGTCTTATAAAGAAAGCCTTTGGGGTTCTAAATTAAATGTGTAAGAAGCATGGTAGTGCAGTAATTAGAGACAGAGATGGAACAACTGCAGAGACAGAACAACTGTTCTACCTCCACACACACGATGAACAGGATTTGAGCCCTGGAAACAGAAGTTGTGAGTTCAACAGTGCTACCCAAATTAAAAACATGCCTTCCAAAAAACTAATACGCACCTTGAAAATCAAATTGATTATTTGATTAAATATATTAAACTATGACAAATAAAACAGCTTCTGTCATTAATGAAATTATTACCTGTTTTTCATTTACTCACAAAAGAACTTGCGGGTAAGGACACTGATAGAGCATAACATAATAATACAAGCATCCAAACATTTTTAGACTTTTGCATAAGCAAATCCTTGTAATTTATTTTAATCGAAGCAGAGAAGAGATAAAGATTAATTAATATACCTTTACCATTATGTAATTATGACAGCTTGATATTTCTTCCAGGGTTTGAAAACGAAAGAGTTTTAAATTACATCAATGCTTGCACATTAAATAATTGTAATATATACAGTATTTTCTCTTATTCATACATTTGAAAAACGTATTATTTTATTGTTATTGTTACTCCAGAAAATGACTACAAGAAAATGTATAATTATTTGCTAAAAATGCATTTTCTAGGGTAAGGCTCTAATTATATCATTGGGTGCAAAGTTCAAGTCAGCCCAGAGCAGTGCAGGAGTTACTGATGCACATGACCACACTCATAGCTTTACCTGTTGCAGACACTGTTCATAAAAATCTATTTACTTTTTCTTAAATTCTTTCCCAAGTAGTGCTTTCTTAGTATTATATTCTGGTTGAAGGAGAATGACATAACATTTTGGGGCAAATATTGCAATTAGTAGGCCAAAACTAGAGGACAGAATGGCGAAAATCTCCACAGCTACTGTGTGCTTGCCAGGAGAGCTAATATAAGCAGGTATGAATGCTATCCATACTGCACAGAAGATAAGCATACTAAAAGTGATGAATTTGGCTTCATTGAAATTGTCAGGTAAACGTCTGGCCAAGAACGCCAAGAGAAACGACACACAAGCTAGCAGACCAATGTACCCAAAGAGACAACTAAATCCCACCACTGATCCAAAGTTGCACTCCAATATAATCTTTGCATGGTGATATTTTGTGTTTTTAGCTGGAGTGGGAGGTGCTGTCATTAACCAGATTAAACATATGAAACCCTGAATAAATGTAAAGAAGAAAACCGTGCCTCTCTGCCTGGAAATTCCAAACCATTTCGTTACATTATTACCAGGCACTGTTGCTTTAAAGGCCATTATTACTACAATTGTTTTTACAAGAATGCAGGAAATGCATAAAACAAAACTGATACCAAACACTACATGTCGAAACATGCAGGTCAGATTTGAAGGTTCACCAATGAAGCAGAGTGAACAGAGAAAACATAAAGTTAGTGAAAAAAGTAAGAGAAAGCTCAGTTCAGAGTTGTTAGCTTTCACCATTGGTGTGTTTCGAAAAACAAGGAAAATCACCATCACAGAAATAGATGAGCAGGCTCCAAAAAATGCTATTAATGTTAATGTCAATCCCATTGCGTCTTCGTAAGAAAGAAATTCAATTTCCTTCAACGGGCAAACAGTTCTTTTTGGATTTGACCAGGAATCCAGAGGACACATATGACATTCAGAGGAATCTGCAAGAGACATGTGACTGTTGAATATGACCCATTCAGGCAACTTTGCAATGTTGAATGGACATCACATTCTAATAATTTATTACTGCCTAAAAAAAAAAAACCTTGTCGAGTTACCATTGTGTTACAGTATTGATTAAAATTATGCCTTTTTATTGTTAATCCCATTGTTGTTCAGTAACCTTGATAACCATTTTTGGGTGTGTTTGCATATAAGGCATCTACTGTGACAGCCATGTCTGTCTGTCCACATGAAATAACTCTGTTACCTGTAGACCAATTTTGTTGAAACATGTCACACTTTACTTCAAGGAAATCTATCATTTTCATTGAGATATCTTGAACAGATCGCACTGTACAGAGTTTTAAAATTTCAAAATCTCCCATTGAAAAGCTCACTGTTTCAGTTTCACATTGAAAGTGGTTATATCAACTGTATATTTTGTGCATGTTCTTCTTTTTATCATCAGTTAGATGCTACTGACAGCAAATCCCCAACTTGAATTATTGAAAAACCAGCAGATTGCAAGCACCAGGTAGGCTGCTTGAACAGAAACCACTGCATGCATCTTCCTCCTTTAGATTTTTTAAGTTATTACTGGTAAGTTAAATGATCTTACTAACTGAAGAAGTATAAAATTCAAGCAAGGAATACAAAGGGCCATCTACATCCACAATTGAGGTACCCTGTGGTACGTGAGCTGTTTTAAACACAGCAAATAAATTTTTAGTTATTACTATTTACCTTCAACTAAACTAAGCTTGCAGCTCTATTATCTACACATTATATTAATTCACTATTTTACTGTTACTATAATTTGCTAGGATGGCCAGAAGTCCAGGTGAAAGGGACAGTCTTGATTTCAGATTATACATAACTGAAGAATTAAAGAAAATGTTTTAACAGGCTGCCCATCTAAAAAAAAACTGCTCTGCTGAAAATAACATCCTCACAATATATCTAGAATAACATGTTCAAAACTCCAAAGAGGAATCCCTATACCCAAGTTGCCAATTTAATGTAATATCTGTATTGTAGTGTGGTCAAAACTCAAACAGCGAAAGCGTAATTAAAACTTGTGTTGGATTTGAACAGCATTGCTAGGAGCAGACAAAAACAGACAGTAATGTCATTTATTTGTTTCAAGCACTCTATGTGTTCATTAGGGAAAGTGTTTTTTATTATTATTTTTTTTTATTTATCCATGTCCTGAACTCACTGTGTTAATGATGATGAAATATAGCTGATATTAAACCAATGAGGATGGGCTTTTCGTGTGGGCATACAAGCTACACAAGTATTCCAGTTTGGGACTTTGAAAGTCTAGTCACCCTATAATTTGCCATTAGAGTGCCACATTCACCTGATATCTATAATGGTCACTCACTCTAATAAAATTTTCACTTCAGTTATTCCCCAACATTTGTCATAACTGAATAGGTTTGCAAGTCCCATTTCATGAAATTTACTATGGCCAGACATGCTCAAACAATGGAGGAATTAATTAATTATTTTTTTTTTTTATTTAGGATATGTTATTTACAAATTATCACTGTGTTAGAATATAGTGTGAGTGAGAGTGGTCTTTGTAATGGACTACAATCCTGTCCAGGACTGTTTTCAGCTGTTTTCACAATCCTGGTGAGACAGCCTTTGGCCCTAACAGACTTGAAATGGATTGAGAATGCTGTAAAATCTACCTAACTGAGCTCAGTCTGTTGAAGGCTACAGTGCCTGTGCAGACCTCAAACACACCTAAATGTTAGGCCATGCATACATTTTGAAACTTGTCTTTTCTTTCATGGAAAATTGACAGAGATAAGTGGGTAAAGTATATAAGGTGCAGAGCAAAGACAATTTAAAATGAACAGAGAAACTATCCTTCTATGTAAATGTTAATGTATAAAAAAAACATTAAATATATAAAATAACTTGCTTACATTGATTTGCCTAAGGTGAGAAAATACCACACTCAGTTAATTATAACATACCAGTTTGATTACTAAATGTTCCTTCTGCACACAGTATGCAGTCAAAGCAACACACCGGCTCTCCTTTCCTGGTGGCTTTTCTTGTTCCTGGTTGGCAGCTTTTACTGCAGACAGACTCTGGAATCTGATTGAAGACAAATTAAATTTTAACATTTATTAATATGTTTGATTTAATTATCCATCCATCCATTTTCCAACCCGCTGAATCCGAATACAGGGTCACGGCTAATCACTTTTTTGGGTTCTTAGGTGTTATTGTTTTATGCAAGATACACAGTAAATATATTTTTTGTGCTATGGCATCTAGTAACCACAGTATAGATTCAAAGTTTCCCTTACAATCTGAGGAACAGGAAAGTGGAGTATTTTGTTTATTTGTAAGCATTTTTATGCATCCTTTTAATTCAAGTTGAACTATGGTATAAATTACTGTATAATTAAAAAACAATTTAACTTAGGGGCATCTATCTCCAAACCAACTGTACATCTAAATAAAAACTCCTTAAATGATCTATTTATCAAAAATGATAGTTTATTATGAATATGCAACAAGTGATAAATAGTGGGAGAAGACAACACATTAATGGAGTAGATAAACATTAAATCAAGATAAAATCCCAGGTCTATATAAACAGGTTTTAGATCCTGTCAGAATTTACTACGAGTCATTCACATACTCGCTAGCTAAACCACTTTCCTAGTTAATTACCATAACCCTGTCTTTGTCTTACCACACCAAATACCCTACCAGCTACTCTAACTCAACTTCTTACTAAAGCTTCATACCCAATCTCAGGTTTACAATACTTAGATGCCAATTCCTAGGACAATATCTTCAGACATAAATTACCCCCGTAAGTCCTGTAGATGTCTTACTTGGGCTTCCCCTTTTGCCTCATATGTTGCTGAACTTATGAGTCTACATATTCATTTAAATGTCCAAATACCTACAACATATGTAATGTTTCATGATCCATGTAACAGAGAACATGAGCCCATTTGGAAGTTTGGGGGACCTTTTATAGACCTCTACTCACCACCTTAACATCTCATTCACTCTTTAAATGTAATTGGCACAAAGTCTCCTGGTGACTTTTTACTCTGACTAAGATCAACATAGGCTCCTTTCACAAAGTACAGACCGTCAGGGGTGTCTACCCACTTGTGTCCACTAGCTCTTTATGATATCTCTGTGCAAGCCTGGCAATTTGGAAAAAATCAAAGTGAATACCTTCCATCTGTCTATTATTTAATCTATCTATGAGTCCTATAAGCAAGTAATTCACATAAATTTAACTTACTTTTGTTTACTGTGTTACATAAGAAGAATAAGATTAATATTCTCTATAAAAGTACATATGCTAACTGAATATTATAACCATCTAACAACCTGAAATATATATATATATATATATATATATATATATATATATATATATATATAAATAATTTAAGTTTGCTGTTAAAATTGCATGTCAGAATGATGAAACCATGCAGCATATCAGTGAGATCTTGCTATATTAGCCAATGGTGTCAAGATATCCTATATATTCCCATGAACATAAAGTGAAAAAAATGAATTTAAAATTAACAGATTGGTGCATTATAGATAGATAGATAGATAGATAGATAGATAGATAGATAGATAGATAGATAGATAGATAGATAGATAGATAGAACTGTATTTATCCCCTGGGAGAAATTTGGTAATATGTATGAAATAAGCATTTCAAATCACAACAACATATAATAAATATTAATGGTACTGCATTTGTAAATATTACATATTAAATGTCCCTGTGATGTGTATCTTATGGTAACTTGGCCTTCAAGTTTTAGTCAGTGCAACTACCACATGGCTCTAATATTTCATATTAACTCCACACCCAGTTATTGTTTGTGTGTAGTTTGCACCTTCTCTTTGCAACTGTGTGGTTTTCCTTCAGTATTCCAGTTCTCCTCCCACTTCTCCGCAGACATGCGGCTTAGGCTGATTTGCAGCTCTGAAGTGGCCCAATGTGACTGAAAGTGAGTGTGGTGCTGTGTCTTACCCGTGGTGGACTGGCACTCCATTTACTTTCTTGTACACAGTGGTGCTGAGATCGGCTCCAGCCCTCCACAATGTTAAACTGAGTTAAGCAGGTTTGCAACTATGCAGTATGTATTATTCAAAATAAAAAAGAAGAATAGTTTTATGACACCATAACATTATAGTCTAACTTTGAATTAGAAGTGCATGCACTCAAATGAACGGTTTGAGCAAACAGAGATAAGAAGATGAGAAAAGTGCAAAGGAAACACCTGTAAAAAGAACTGTTTTTTCACAAGCTCCAAATACAAACAAAATATAGTATTAGTATTTAAAAAAAAATTAGGATAACTAAGCATACAAGTTTGATTCTACTTACTGTTCTAGAGTCAAAATTCCAAAAAATGTGATCTTTTTGAAGAGAAAGCTGGTGGTATGTCATTGTCAGTTGATCAAAAACACCCACTGTTTTACTGACCACAGTCCCATCGGCTTTTCGCTGCCAGTTCACAATGTCAAATGCTGGGAGAGCGTCTCCATTTTCATCGAAAGTTACCCTCTCTCCTAAATGGTTAGTGAAATTCACTTTCCTTAGATAATACAAAAGCTTATAACATATAAAAAAGACAAAAATGTTAAAGATGTCTAACTGAATTTGCAAATATACTCTGACAAATAACTTTGAAAAATCATTTACAATTTATTGCGAATTTCAGTTAAGTATGTATGTGTAATTTGAAGTATTTATGTGTATTAAGTATTCTAAATATCTTTACTTGTCTTTTCTCATCATATAAATTAAATATGATTTTGTTAATTTTAAGAGTGCCAATAGATATTTATAAATAAACATACCTGCCACGGCTGAAAGCTTGTAATATCCGCACATGTATTATTCTCAAATGGTCCATTTCCTCTTTCACAAGACATTAAATCATGGAGGGCATGAGCAACAGCATACACAGCTTTGTAGACATTATAAGAAGCTCTTAGCTGTGACACATCACTGAACTCAGTCTTCATGTCCCTGATTTTCTCTGCACCGGTGCAGATTTTGCCTTCACCCAAACTTGATAAATTAGATTTTGCTTCACTGAAGTAAAGCTTACAACCAAACATGACCTCCCAAAACAGAGGCAATAAGCTATTGTGTGGGTCAAGTTGTGGCTGAATTTGAAAAAGAAACTCCTCCAGTCCTGAGAGCTCCCCTCTCCTTGCAGCGATGCCTAGTGTTCCACCAAAGTAGTCAAACTTCTCATTGCTGGCCAATGCAGCGAAAGAACTCCAAGCTTCACTTGCTATCCACTGCCGGCCGGTAATATTTTGATGAACAATTTCTTTTATCAGTTCCATTACCTCCATTTTTAACAAGAATACAACAACGATTTTGGCAGTTGATTGCTTTATAACACTGACAACCTGAAGCACTGTTTTCTTTTCATTGATGTTAACAGTTTCTGAGAAGGCAATGCAGCCAAATTTGTTAACCTCTTGAGTGAAGCTTGCAATAGCATACAGTCCATAGTCATCATTGCTTCCAATTACCCCAACCCAGGTCCATCCAAAATACTTAACAAGTTCAGCCATTGCTTTGACCTGAAAATCATCATTGGGGACTGTCCGAAAGAATGAGGGAAACTCCAGTTTATTGCTTAAACATGGACATGATGCACAGTAACTGATCTGGAGAAAACATAAAATCTCATTTGAGAGCCTCTAACATGGTCAAGAGTAAAAATGAAGTTGCTGAAGCATAAGAGGTTTGCCAAAGCTTTTCTCTGTGACGTTTATACCAATTTCCATTGGCAGCCAGTTGCTCTTTATTTTTTTTTTTTAATTAAAAATATGTATGTATTTTTACATGCAGTATTCAAAGAAAAATATGAAATGAAGCAGTTGGTACCAGTAAAATGCTACTTTTAAAAATACCGATCCCTTCCTTTTCAGTTTCCATATTAAGTCAATAATAACAAAAATTGCAAATGCATATAAACTGTGCCACAAAAGAACCCAGTATCAATTTTATATATATATATATATATATAAATACTTGTATAATTTATTTTGTTATTTACTGATTTATTTAACCATTGCATAAAATCGATTCTTAATTATAAAGATACCTTTCAAGATGTGCAGTATACCCTGTCATGTATATTCCTTTATCCTGGAATTTACAACATGGCTAATTATGTCTTACCTGAGGTATGCTAAAAATTCCCAGGATCCTGGCAATAGCAATAGAATGAGTAGAGACAGGTTCTCCAACAACAGCAACAACAGGAGGGAGTCCATTGCAATGAGAATCAGTCATTGTGTCATCCAAACCAGCAATCAGAGTGGATGCTGCTCTCAGAGACACCTGCAGGTTCATACAGTTGTCATATAATCTGTAACCAAGCGTTATGTTGGGTAGGAGGTCTTGATCTTTATTTATCTCTTCAATTGCAAACAGAAAAACCTGAGACCTTTGAAAAACTGCAATATCCAAGCTAGAGCAAGACAAAATTTCTGGATTAAAATATGCAGTATTATCCTTATGAATCACTGTCATACAATGTTTACTGTGCATTTACAATACTGGATCACTACAAAACTCACTTTGCAAAATGGAAGGTTTGCTAAAATGCCCATGTTATAAGCTAGTTTACTGTGCAGACAATGGGTTATTTAATTACTTATTGAAAATTCCATTTTTTAACAGAAAAAATATTAATCAATTTCACTTTTTTAACTGATGTTAATGGAAATAACAGCTTGATTTTTTTACCTTCTCTCAGCTGTATATCTAATTGATAATGTTATATATGAAAGAATCTTTGTCATTTCATTTATTAACACGTATTTCAAGATATGCAGTGAAAATTTACAAATAACATATAATTTCTACATAATCAATGCTTGTGTGTGACATACAGTTTTGATATTATATCTGAATTTACTGTGTCCAATGAACAATACAGTTTATAATTTGAAGTATTAAGTTATTTGTAATTAATTTAAACCTAACCTAAAACAATCACTAAAAAACAAAGTAATGGTTGTTTACAATTTACAATAATATTTATACTCAGCTTGATGCTTTATCAACTCACCTCTCACATTTCCACGGTTCAGGTTTAGATTTAAATGAAAGTTCAGGTGCAATTGTTTTAAAATGTATAGCAAATACTCCACCTAACATAATATCTCCACTTTTATATAGTTCATTGAAGATATATTGTCCTAGAGGTTTGCATTTAGGGTTTTGAGGAGCAGTGATTAACAGAAGAACTGACAGGAGCGCTAAAGTGTACAATATGCATTTCATTGCTGCAGATCAAATATTCTGGTGCACATCTTATTTTATATGGAATGGGCTTTTACCCTCCTGAGAGAAATGTTAGCAGGAAACTAATGAAATCTGCTTATTGTGTAACTCCCCTTTATAAGTCTTTAATCACCAAGAAACAAGCAATACTACCATTTTTTAACTCTTGTATATTGTTCCTAATTGTTTTTTATGAAGTTTTGCAATTTAAAAAGGATCAAATATAAATATTTTAAAAAACATTTTAGTCATCTTTCATTTAATCGATTTAATTCTGCCTTTTTTGTCAAAATTGCCTTATTTGGTTTTGTATTGATTTTTTATAAAGCACTTTTGGTTCAGGTGTCTGCTAGTCAAAGAATAAAATAATAATATTGTTAATATGAATTAAACATTTTCACTCCTGCAGGTACAAGTGATCGCAAATATTTTTGCATAATATAGAATAGAAATGGAATAGAAAGCCTTTATTGTCATTGTAAAAAATTACAAAGAAATTACGAGCGCCAGTCCAGCTGTGTACAAAAAAGCAAACAGCACTACTTTTGTGAAAAATAATACACACAAGAAAAACAATATAAAAATAATAAATATTAAAAAAATGTTATTGCATTAAAGGATATTGCACATTTAGCACAGTTTATAGATAACAGTATTTTATATGAAAAATATATACTTAAAAATAAATTAGATCAAAAATGAAACCAGTAGTAAAACAATAAATAATACCATTTCATTGGGGAGTAGCTGTACAAGGGCAGCAGTAGTATATATGAGTCTATTTCTCAGCACTGACCAAATATTGTTTACCCTGTCTTAAATTGCTTATTTTTGTTCAAAGTATTTATGGTCATTGGAAAGAAACTGTTACAGAATCCGTTGGTCTGTGTTTTCAAAGATCTATAATACTGACCAGAGGGTAACAGTTCAAACAGGTGGTGACCAGGGTGTGAAGGATCCTTAATGATATTTGTGATTATGGTGAAATAGTGGAGGGGGAAATGTTGTTTTTACTGAGCACTCTTAGAAAGTGCGGTCTCTGTTGCACTTTTTTGACCATTGCTGTGGTGATCTCAGACTAGGAAAGGTTCTCTGAGATGTGGGTTCCCAGGAATTTGAAGGTGTGCACCCTTTCGACGGGGTCTCCATTAAAATAGAGAGGAACCGGTTCTGTACTGTGCTTTCTGAAGTCCATAATGAGTTCCTTGGTTTTTGTTGTGTTCAGACTTAAGTTATTCACTGAACACTATTCTGTCAGTACCTGGACCTCATTTCTGTAGGCAGACTCATCTCCTTCTGATATGATCCCCATTACAGTGGTGTCATCTGCAAACTAAATATTAGTTGTGGGTTGGGTAAAGGTGCAGTCATATGTGTACAAAGAGTTAAGTAGTGGGCTCAGCACACAACAATGTGGAGATCCTGTGCTGAGCAAAAGGGAAGAGGAGAGATGAGGTGCGAGTTTAACCCTTTGTGGGTGGTATATCAGAAAGTCTGTTATCAAGGTGCAGGTTTTAGGAGTTGAGGCATAAGTCTGTCAGCTTGCTTACCAATATATCTAGGATTATTGTATTAAATGCTGAACTGTAGTTAATGAAGAACAGCCTTAAATAGCTCCCTCTGTGATCTGTATATGTAGAGCGATAGCAATAGCATCTTCTGAAGACCTGTTTGATCTGTAAACAAACTGATGCTGGTCGAAAGTGGGTGGGAGGCAGGATTTAATGTGCTGCAAGACCTATCTCTCGTAGCACTTCATTACTACCGACATGAGAGCAACTGGTCTGTAATTATTTAGACTCCCAGTGGCTATTATTTTAGGGACAGGGATGATGATTGACAATTTTCGGCAGGGTGGAATTAGTGGCTGATGTCAGAGAAAGATTAAAAATCTTCATGAAGACCCTGGCAAGATGGTCAGCACATGCTTTGAGTATCTTCTCAGATACTCTATCAAGGCCAGTGGTCTTCCTTGGGTTTGCCATTCTGAGCATTAACTCATATTGCATTGTTTAATTCGAGATCTCTTAATGGCAAAGCATTGGTGCTATCAGAATTCATCATTGACACCAAACTTGATATGCTGTGTTTAACGGAGACTTGGCAAAAACCGAATGAATTTACGTCTCTCACGGAGGTGACAACACCTGGCTACACTTTCCACACAGAGCCTCATAGCTCAAGACAAGGCAGAGGACTTGCAGTAATTGTCAGAGTTGAGTTAAACATCAAAAGAATCCCAAATAATTGTCCATTGTCTTTAGAGTGTCTGGCTGTTAAACTAATAACGGAATCGGGTCCTGTCTTACTCATTGTTTTATTGTCCTCCAGAATACAATGCATCCTTCTTATCTGATCTGACTGAACTATTAACCCACTTAAGTTCCTTTTCCCAGAGAGTCATTCTTCTTGGTGATTTCAACATCCATATTGACATCCCCACATCTAAACTGAGAAATGTGGGGATGGAGTGTTTACTATTACTGGACTGTTTTGAAAGGGTGGATGGGAAAATGTTGATTTTCCGACCCACTCTGGTGGTCATATATTAGATCTGATCTGATTCAGGAAGAAATTCCCGAAGACGGTGGTGCACTCCTGTTCAAGCCTACGAGCAAAACAAAGGAATTCCGTATGTCAGGTGCTAGCGAGGAACACGTGACCTATCCCGATGGATTTTGGGAAAGAGAAGGTCCGCGTCCTGCTTCTTTCGACTTCACCCTCAAAAAGACGGACTCTGACTTTCCGAAGGGGAAAGGGGAAGCGAGCGAAGCACCACTCAACCCACGAGAAGGTAAGGAGGGCTGGGAAATGGCTGGTCAGTCTGTCGACAAATTAATAACAGCAGATCGAAGGGGTGGGGATCGATCTGTTCTTAACTAAATTTTTCTTTTTGTAAAAACTTGATTGCTTTGTATAAATTGTAATAAAATTAATAAAAATAAAAATAAATAAATAAATAACAGCAGATCGCAGTCCACCAAAGATGGTGACCTGGTCCTCAGACAAAGAGAACTCCAAATCCCAGAAGCCTCTGCTCAGCCCATCAGAGCACATGCCAGGAGTGGGCGTGCTCATTGGCTCCCGGCCGGAAGGTAGGGCTATTAATGAATCGAATACACCTCCGGCCGAATTAAATAACTTTATGAATGTGTAGGAACTCGAGAAGTTGATCGAGCCCATACAGAGTTTCTTGCAGGTTCTGATGAACATAGAGAATGACCCTGTCATCCCCTTGAACCCTCAGACCAGACACCAGAAGTCCAAATCTTAAATTTATTTGAACAATAAAGTGCACAAAGCACCCTCCACTCCACAATACTCATATACAATAACCAATAATCATTACAATAATCAATCCACCTACTCCCAGATGCGTTGCCACCCTTCCTCCCGACTCAGCTCGCCCATCTGGGATCTCTCATAGTTTCTTATAGTTCTCGACCCGGAAGTGCTTCTGAACCCTCAGTCCACGTGACTTCCTAGCACTTCCGGGTCAGATCAAAACTCTTCTTTTTCATCCCGGAAGTACATCATTTCCTTTTTCGCTAAGCCTAAGACGTACTTCTGGGTTATAGGGAAAATAAACATCTCTGAGCCTCCCTGCAGCGTCTCCTGGCGGCCCGACGTTATCCAGCAGGGTTGTTTTATTAAAACTACATAGCCCATGATGCCCTGCTGGAATTCGGGGCATCACCATGTCGCAGGGAGGGCACCATCTGGTGGCCTGGGGATATTGGCCGGGATGAATGGCCGGCCATAGTCCACAACAGGTACAACATACAGTGAAATGAAAAGCTGGTCAACTTCAAGACTGTGCAAAACAAAAGTGAACACACAACAGAATAAATTAGAAAATAAAAATAGGATAATATAATTAACTGAATTAAATAAGATTAACCAAGTTTAACTAAATTTATTTAAATTAAATTAAACCTGCCCGGGTTTGACGATGACTGACTAAACTAGATTCATATTAAGTTAAACTCTGAAATTTGAAACAGAAAAACTGAAAAGTATAAAGTGGCTGTGCAGTAAGTTAAAGTGAGTTTTAGGTTTGAATGTTTGTTGGCATGTCAGTTCAAGATTCTGATGGCCTGAGGGTAAAAGCTCCTCTTGAGTCTTTTGGTCTTTGCCATTAGGCTGTGCAGTCATTTGCCTGATTTGAGTAATATTTTCAATCTGTGCCTCTAATTTGAGGTGACTGTCAAAAATAGCTCCAAGGTTATGGGCATTAGTGGTGGGTGATACTAGAACAGGATAAAGAAATAAACTAAAATGATTACATTTTTGCATAGAGGAAGGAGTAGCTATTAAAATAACCCCAGCCTTTGAACAGTTTATTTTAAGGAAATTATTTTGCATCCATTAATTAGTTTCTTGGAGTGTAGAGGTAGGAATCTCGTGTAGGTTTGATCCTTATACAGAATTAAGTGTCCTCTGAATAACAATGATATCTTAAGTTGCATTTAGGTATGATTTGCCCTAAGGGTAACATCCATCCATCCATTATCCAACCCGCTATATCCTAACTACAGGGTCACAGGGGTCTGCCAGAGCCAATCCCAGCCAACACAGGGCGCAAGGCAGGAAACAAACCCCGGGCAGGGTGCCAGCCCACCGCAGTAAGGGTAACTTATAGATGCTTAAAAGAATAGGTCCCAGAACTAAACCTTAGGGAACACCATGGTGTACCAGGGCAAAGCAGGATTTATTATTACCCATAAGGAAAAACTGAAAATGGTCTGATAAATAGAGCTTAAACTAGTTAAGCACCCTACCAGATAGTCTGAGCCACTTTACTATATAGTCAATTAAAAGGGCATGGCATACCGTGTCAAAAGCAGCACTGAGGTCAAGCAGCAGTGAGAAGATGAATGCCCTTGAACCAGCTGAAATAAGAAGATAATTCTTAACCCTGACTAGGGCAGTTTCAGTGCTGTGTCTAATTCTTCAGCGAGATTGGAATGGGTCCAAATACTGTATCATAAGAGACAGATGAGCACTGTCAGCTCATTAAGATATTTTAGCAAGAAATTGAATGTTAGAAATGGGTCTATAATTGGATGGATCACTTACATCATGCTTTGGTTTTTGGGGACTGGTGAGACTGCAGCAGCTTTTATTTCAGAGGGAGCAAGTCTACATCTTCACAGTCATAATGATAATAAGGCAAATGGAAGTGGGGAGTAGATCAAGAATACAGGTGGTGGCCCACATTTTTTGTCAAGAAATGAAAAACATTTTCCACATTTACAGAAGTAAAATTCAGGAAAAGCAGTAAGTGTAGGACTGATAGCTTAAATCTCATCTGGATCAGAGGAAGAGACACTAGATAGAGAAGCATTAATGTGGTCTATTTTATTAGTACAATAGTTCAGATATTTGTTACACTGTTTAATAAAACAACATACTGGGTTATCAATCCGTTTTAGCAATTTATTAATCATGTTAATTAACATTTTGGTGTTGCCAAAATTAGCATTAATAACTTGGGAGTAGTGTGACACTGGTGTTATATTCTAATTTAAACATTTGAACAACAAGGCCTGACTTTTTATGTAATTGATCAAGCTGCCTTTCTTTAGCCTGAAGTGTATGTAATTCAGTTGTGTAATATGGAGAAGATTAAAAAAAAAAAAGAGACATTGTGTTCCTTCATTGGGGCAGACTGCTCTGAAAGAAATGCAAATGCAGAATGATACTGATCCACAGTGTTAATAGCTGGAAGCTCAAGTAAAAAAAATAGAGAAGAAACTGTAATGAATATTTTTAATATACCTGAATGAGATAACACGGTTTTTTGAAGCCTGAGGCAATAGACCCTTTGAATCAAATGTAATAATTTTATAATCATAAATGCTCAATTCAGTACCACAAGATTTTCTGTACCTACAATGAAGCATATATTATATGGCATATTCTACAAAATACTCTGCCATGCAGAGTCATAAACCTGCTGTAACATCATAAAACATGTAGACTGGATTGGAAAAGTCTACTGACCCCCTCAAAAAGCCATGTAAAAACAAAGATGTTGGTGAACTATTCTAAAATAAGGGAGGAATCCATACTTCTGTTCATAGTTTCAGGTTTCACTATTGACCAGAGTGACTGATATATGAAACAGGCCTTTTGTTTCCCCTTTAATGAAAGAGTTCCCTTGCACCAACATTTTTTATTAAAATGACACCAAAATACATGATAATGTACAACATTAATGATTTTTCCAAATAGATATTAATAAAGCATTGCTCTTAACTACTGTTTAATAATGTTGTTTATAACTAGCATTTTTAGCACACAAATACACCAATACACCTCACAGTTGCCTGCAGATTCAGTTCTGCACGTTTTACCAGACTGTCACAAGGCCAGCCTCAAAATGCAGCATTATCATCAACTGTAAGAATGACTGAGAGTTTGATGGTCCATCACCAACATCTATCCCTACTCCCAAACATCTACTGCTACTGTGAAGTGTGGATTGATAGATTGCAAAGACAATTGTGTTAGTGCTGGTGTTGCACATTTGACTAGATTCTCATACTGTATACTTGAAAATTTAGACTTAAACTTGATTTTGTGAAGAGACCTGAAGATGGCAGTAGGCAGATCCCTCCCATCTTGCGTAAAACAATATGAGAGGATATACTAGGAAGAATAGGATAAACTGCCCAAATCCAAATGTACAAAGTTTGTAGAGACTTAGCCAAGAAGGCTCAAAGTTGTAACTGCTGCCAAAGAGACTTCTACAGAGTATTGAATTAAGGGTCTGAATACTTATATGAATGAGAGATTTCCATTTTTTTAAAATTTGCAAACCTTTCAGAAAAAATTTTCTGGGTTATTATGGGTTTTTGAGTGTAGGTTGATGGCCAAAACTGGCAAGTGTATCCATTTAAAATGAAATCTAAAACACAACAAAGAACAAAAAGGGGCCTGAATACTTTCTAAATCAAATGTATGCAATTTAATTTAATTAAATTCAATTTAATTAAATAGAATTATCTATGTCATTTTAAATCAGACAAAATTAATTTTGCACTGTATATCATGTCCTGGGGTACTCTTCCATATGCTTGTGTTTGGGCATGCTAGGGTGCGAGCATGAGTTGAGTTAGATGTCATTTCACTGCCCTGTTCAGTAAGAGTTTATGAAAAAGACTCCTAGACCGTCACCTCTCCCCCTTCTTGTCTCTGTTCTGGATAGCAGACTGCAACAGTACAGCGAGGAGGATGAGGATGAAAGGTGCAAAACATTGATGGAAGCGCCTAGCTGCATCTGTGAACATGAATTGGACTTGAATGCAATCCTCAGGATTAGTGAGCTGTGGGTGCACTGCAGAGCATTAATGTGCCCCTGATCATTTACCACACTAGGCATTTGACTGTGCTGCCTATGTCAGGAACCACCTCTGCATTTAGGTGGATATAGAGAAGGTTCATAAAGTTAACTACCATTGGAATTAACATTTATATTATACAAGGGACAGCCGTCAGTTTATCCCAGCCAGGATGCCCCAGTAACAGAAGGATGAGGGAAGGCAGCTTATCAAGGACACTGCCTCCCCCATCCTTCCGTTACTGGGGCAGGACTGTAGCTTCCCTGGACTGCAAAGTGCCCCGGATGCCCGCAGGGCACTATAGGAATTGGAGTTTGCAAATAGAGCCTGCTAGGTACTGTGAGTGCCGCCAGGAGACATTGCAGGGAGACTGGGGTTTCACTACTGTTTACATAGCCCGGAAATACTTCAAAGTCACGGTGACAGATGCACAGAACTACTTCTGGGCTGAAGAAATTACAAGTTCTACCTCTGACCCGGAAGTGCTGACAAGTCACGTGGACGGAAGGACAGAAGCACTTCCGGGTCAAGGACTATTTAAAGGACTGCTATGAACCCAACAAGCGAAGAGTTGGGAGGTAGAGGACAGAGCTTGCTGGGAGGTTTAGAGGAGAAAGTAGGAATTATTATTGTTTTATTGGTGTGCTTATTGTGGCTGTGGTGCTTTGGAGGCACTATTTAGGAAGAAGAAAAATATTAAAGTCTTCTTACTGCCTTTAACCTGTGTCTTGCATTTGTTTGTTGGGAAAAAAGGCGGGCAATAGTTGCCACCTAGTGTCCATTTACTTACAATTACTGACAACATGTTAAGGGTTAAGTCCCTGTTCTATCTAAAACCTTCAAATAGAAAAAGAGTCGCAAGTGTTTTCTTTTTTTTCCATGAGATTTATTCTTTCGTTTATGCATGTGGCAGATCAGCAGATACAGTCACATACATACTAAACAGAGCAAACACAACAATCATAAAACAATATTATTATGCAGTCATTAAAGGTTTAACTTTACTGTACATAAATGAAAGGAAATTTCTGAGTTTCAATTATAGTGCAAGCAATGTCCAGTTATGGGATTTGAGAAACTTAATGGGAATTACAACAGTGAATATTAATTTTTGGAATTGTCGGATACATGTTTTAGTGCCCAAGTCATTAAGGATTTTGTTAGTAATAAAATTACTTATATTACACTAGAAATATTATTCCGTTATTTTTTTTTTTTTTATTAAAGAATACTTTTAAAGGCTGTAACATGTTTGTGCTGTTATGACCTTTGTGATGCATCAATCTGTTGTAATATTAATTGTATAGGCTTATTAGGATTTCTTTCCAAACAGTCCAGTTTGCTCACAGAACCAGCAGTACGCCACTTTTTCAATAATTAGTGTGACTTTTGAAGGACACTTGCAACAAGTGATCCCTGATGTTTCTCCTTGAGGAAGACTTTAATAACATAAAGCCTTACAATCCAAATATGTTTGTTCAACTAATATGGCATGTCTTCTCTCCAGTAAGCACACAGATAACAAAACTAACAAAATAAAACACCATGAATGGGAACCTACTCTAGTTACACCTCTTTGTTGTGTGTGGGGCTTCTTTTTGCATGCAATATTGTTTTGTATTATTTGTTAGGTTAGGTGCACAACTGTAGGTAAAGCCTTAAATATTGCTTTCATTTTTGCATCACATATATGTATTGCATTAGTTAACAGATGGAGTCTCTGTAAGAAAAAATATTATTACCAATGAACACGTGTGTGTGTTCAGAGTCAATTAGGTTCATTCTTTCAGAATTCTTAATAAGAAATCCACTCTTTTGTTATTTACATTTAAAATAAAACAAGATTTCCTCTCAAATTACTGTACATTACTATTGATGTGAAGTTTTGTATACAAATGACAAAATAAGTGCCAATAACCTGCTACTTTTAAAAAGCAGATTTTTTTTATGAATAACATTTAGCAGCTGTACAGTTGACAAATAGCCCTGGAATAAAGAAATCCACATTGGGGCTATTCAGGTAAATTATTGGTTTTTCACAATATCTCTTCCCATCAGAGCTTTTTTAGTGTTTAGCTCTGGTCTTAGCAAAATAATGTAACATTTTGGACCAAATATTGCAACAAGAACTCCAAAACTTGATGCCAGAATAGCAAAGATCTCCACAGCCACTGTGTGCTTCCCCGGTGAGCTGACGTAAGCAGGTATGAACGTAATCCATACTGCGCAGAAGATAAGCATGCTGAAAGTAATGAATTTGGCCTCATTGAAGGTGTCTGGTAGGCGTCTTGCGAGAAAAGCTAGCAAAAAGGAAACACAAGCCAGTAAGCCAATGTATCCCAGCAGGCAGCTAAATCCTGTGACTGATCCAATATCACACTCAAAGATAATTTTGGCATTATTATATCTTGTGTTTTTCGCTGGAACAGGAGGAGCTGAAACTAACCATACAATGCATATGAGAAATTGAACAAAACTAAGAGCAAAGACTGTGCCTCTTTGCTGGGTAGCACCAAACCATTTCATCATGTTATTACCAGGCAGTGCAGCCTTGAATGCCATTAGTACAACAATTGTCTTCACAAGGATACAAGAAATACATAAAACAAAACTGATTCCAAACACTACATGCCTCAACATACAGGTCAACGGTGAGGGCTTTCCTATAAAACACAAAGAACAGAGGAAACATAGAATTAACGACACCAACAAAAGAAAACTGAGCTCAGAGTTGTTGGCCTTAACAACAGGAGTTCTTCGGTAGTAAATAAAAACTGCTAAAACACCAACAGATAACCAGACTCCAGACAAAGCTGTTGCTGTCAGAGTAATTCCCATGCCATCTTCGTATGATAAAAACTCAACATCTTTCGGATCACACTTATTTCTCTTGGGACTGGACCAGAAATCAGGAGGACATGCCTGGCATTCAACTGAGTCTAGAAAAGAAAAAACAGAAGTATTAGGATTTTTAATAAGTTTTCAAAGTATTGCAAAGTGTAATTGTTTGGTAAGTTAAACTTTAAATTGTTTATACTGTATGTAAGAGACAATCTTAGAAAGTTAAATCTTTGAATTAAGCTCATATTAGTGTTTGCTTAATTTGAATAGAATATAATTTACTTTCATAGACAATGGTGTAGCATTTTACCCCCTTTAAGTTAATATCAAATCAAACTTTCCTGATATAACTAACATACAGTGTGTTCATTTAGACAGTTGTTGTTTAGAATAGGTACCTGTGCTAGCAGGTTCTGAAAGACCCATTTATAGCATGAAAATGGGATAGGCATACAGTGTTCTAACCGTTTAGAAATGGTTCAACTGTATAAGCAAACTTAAAGAAATGAAAGATGATTTATAAGCTTTAAACAGACCTTCTTCTTAAACAAGAACTTTTATTTTACTTGCTATATCAATTTTCTGCTTTTTGTGTGAACTGCTTTACTTAGAATTTTTACTAAAGTTTTTAAAAAAAGATATTTTGTCTGTGGAATCATTTCAACACGTCAAGCTGAACTTTGGTAATTTTTGGTAAACACAGCTACACTGTACTTAATAAGCCTCCACTTTACTTGTATATGCTTTTAGAAATTCATCATGTTGCACCAATATATTCTGAATAGAGAGGTAACTGCAAAATGTTCTTTCCACATTACTTGAATTAGGACACTTTATATGGCATGTTCTGAAAAAAAGACATATTTACATTTTCTGAAGTGCAGATGGATTAGTATGGAAGCTTAATTCACCCCCTCTAAAAATGATTACATTATTTTAAAATAACTGCTGTGTCATTTCTCAAAAGTATTGTCAGGTGCAGTCTTTCACATTGTGGATGAACATGCTCTGTTCATCTAGTGACAGCTAGTAAGGAAGAGGCTAAGCTTGCGCACTGAGTGCAATCAAGTGGCAAGAACTGAACAGATGTCACTGGTATATACTGTTTATTTAATCCTGTAGGAGCTATACAGTACATTTAATCCTCCCATTTTAGGATCACAATGAGTCACTGTTTACTTTAGCAGCACTGGGTGTGAGGCATGAAGAAAAAGTGGGGGACAGTATGCATGTCTTTAGCAGGGCTCAGTCACATAGCCAATTACAGTACAAAAGAATGTACTGTGTGCAATCCTGTAACAAAAGCCTATAAATAAAGAATCATCTTTTTAGTTTTAATCCAACTATTTGCTACAGATCAGGGGTTCTTAACCTGAGGTCCATAGACCCCTAGGGCATCCATGAATGGGTTTCAGGGGGTTCATGAGGGTCAGATAAAAATTAACATTTATATTCACTATATGGTCTGGTACTGTGGATTTAGAGTAGATGTAGTAGTAGTAGTAATAGTAATGGTAGTAGAAAATGTAGTAGTAGTAGTAGTAGATCTGTTTAAATTTGCACAAGAGGATTGTCTCTCTATTACAATAAAAAAATCTTGGGTCGAGACGTTATCTTCTCGGAAGACACTTTGAAGTCCCACAAGACTACTTGCACGTCATGCCCTACTTACAAACAATTTCTCGGAGACACTTTAACATCCCACGAAACAAGGAAGTGAGACAAAAGGACAGCTGCTGTACAGGCTTTTGAATGATCACACAGCATGGCACAAACAGCTGCAGCAAGCCAGCTGATCGAGCATAGAAGAGATAAAAAAATTACTAAAATAACTCTACAGCTTTATTACTGGCAAATATCAAGAAATAAAAAAATGAATGAAATGAAAATAACAATCTCTTTAAATTGTATATCCAGTTAACAAAACCCCTAGAGCCCCCTAGTATTTTATAATTATAATGATGGGCTATTGCTTTTTGAATCAAAAAGGAGTGTTTTTTTTAGATTGTTTACTTTAAATTTTAATAATACTTTGTGTATGTCATATATGTGTGAGATAATCAAATCTTGATAAATGAAGTACAGTACATTATATTCATTGCATACAAAGTTGTGTTTATGTGAATATTTCTGGGGAAGGGGGTCCATAGCTTTCATCAGATTGTTAAAGGGGTCCATGACTCAAAAAAGGTTAAGAATCACTGCTATAGATACTGTAATTTGAAACAGTGTGATCAGGTGATGCAGTTACCAATGTTCGAAACTAAAATCCTTGGAGAAACAGGCCGGGATGGTAAAAGGCGATGGTTGTTATTCACATCACAACATGTGAAGCACTAAATGTACAGTATTTTGTTGAGAAGTATTACTGACACATTTATAGTATTCAGTGTTAGTACTGCAGATAAAGAAATAGTCTAATACTAACCAAAGACCAATCCAAAAAAGGCCCTGGTTCTGTGAGGCAAGAATGTTAGCTCTGCACTACCAATCTGCCTATATGTTAAAACAATTGTACTAAATTTACTAAATTGTATCCTGATTAAAACTAAGCATATTCCTAAAACGTTTGTTCATTTCTTTTTACTTGAATACATGTTTCTTATGAACTTAACCTCTTGGTCAATAGCTATCACTAGACTACTGAAGCATGCATGTGTAGAATGTTACAGAAAGCAGCAGGCAATATCTTTGTAAAATAAGGCACTATATTTATGAAATAATGCAATACTTATTGTCAACTGGAATGCATTCATTTAGCAAAATAATGTAATTCCTTGATAATGCAATCAATTATTTTTTGTTTGGCGGGAATATGGTTGTGGTTTCATGAGACTAAGACTTTATCACAAAAAATATTGTTGTTTGGAACTTTTTGTTTGTTGTTGGTGAGACAGAAAATATCTATTGTGGAGAACTGTTAATCCACAGTAAACATGTATTGCAGAGATAAAAATGAAATTTTAGATATTGCAGCTCGGAAGTATAAATCAATGCACTATTAATCCAATAGCAATTTATTGCAGGAGCTGGAAACATTTTCAAATTTGCGTTTTTTCCTGTCATTAACAGTTTATTAAATCTATTTCAGGCTTCAATGACTGCACAGAGGCCCACATTTTCTCTGTGTGTAAGTGGGTTCTCCTCCAACATCCCAAAACACATGCCTCTTAAGTGAACTCTTGTCTTCCACATTTGCCCCATGTTTCTGTGTGGATCTATGCTGAAGTGGAGCCATGTGCAGGGTTTTGTTGTTACACCAAAAAGTGTCAGGATAGGCTTTGACCCCTTAAAACTCTACATTGAATTAAACAGATTTGAGAATTTATATGTATTCCATAACTTTTGTGCTATGCCATTAAGTCTTGGTAGTAAACTTAGGTCATATGTTTTATGAAATGAAGTTGATAAAGAATTGTTTAGTGCAGTCTATAAATATCCATCATACAGGATATTTCATGGCAAAGAAACATTATACTAGACATAATGTGATTCCTTCTTTAAACTTCTTTTTGTACATGGTACACCCCAGGTTATGCAGTGTCATCTAGAAAAAAGGATTTGTTGCTCTCTGCACCACTTTTATACAATGTAGACTGTCAACAAAAATACATACTGAGAGTCCTCCAACAGGTATAACATGCTGAAGAGAAACAGAATGATGTCTCTAGGGCTAGGTAACACAGTGTTTAGTGTTGGGAAAAAGGCTGAAAAGTGCAACAAGAATTTATAACACAAAATATAACACTCTGAAACCTGCTTAATCCAAGTCAGCGTTGAGATAGGCTGGCGACTATACCCAGCAGCACTGGGCAGAAAGTAAATTTTGGTATTCTAGTAATAAAGCTTTACGCATCTTAATTGATTTGGAATGACAGTAGACAATACTAAAAAAACAATACTTTTTGGAACCATGTCAAAGGTGAAACCATTCTTCTGGATTTAAGGCAACAACACTGAAGACAACACAGGAAAGTGTTGTTGCCATAACTGAGAATCACAGATCTGTCTGTCTCCATTATCATCACAAAACACAAAATCTGTGACACCAAGTTCTCAGCACCTCCAGAATCACTAACAAAGACAGCTCAAGCAGCACCAGAGACCTTGCTTTGTGTAATAGGTGCTACTGACATTATGCTTGGGCACCTTCAAGTCAACTCCGCTTCCCTTCATTAAAGGTGATCTTACTCAAGTGGTACTCTAACTGCCAATATGTTGTGTTTGTTTAATTTTACAACCCTTGTATAAAGCAATAACCACCAAAGAGTAATGTATTCACTTATCAGTCTCTGACACTAGTTATCACTTTTAAAAAGCATTTTTAAAATTATGACAGTGAAAAAGAAATCAATGAAAGTGATAGTGGAAATCTTTGAATCAGTAAAGGGACTTAATACTATAGTGTGCAGGTAACATATACAGTGGTATTAGATTGCAGTTATTATCACATAGCCATAGTACATAATACATAGTACAGACTACAGTAACAACATAGCAGCATTTCACAGATAAGCATCTTAGAGTTTTATATAGAAAACCACGCATGGCACAAACATTTTGGCAATTTTTAAATGCCTAAGCTGAAAATATATACTGAAAGAACATGAGAAAAAGAAAAAGCAGTACAATGTCACACACGTATGGTATGGTCCACTAAACTTATGTCGCTGCAAGCAAATGCATATACATTTTACAATATAACTACTCTATCTGTAGTGTAGCCACAATAATTAATGTATTACTTACCACATTTGTAAAATATAGAACTTATTTTACTAAAATGAACATTAGAATATAACATCTCACAAATATTTTCTTAAGTTATGCAACAGTAGTTAACCCTGCTACCTCATGGGTCCAGCATATCATGCAAAGTCAATGTCAATGTCAATATCAATTTATTTATATAGCACATTTAAAACAACATAGGAATGCTGAGGCCAAAGTGTTTTACCATAATAGAATAAGAGAAACACAAATAACATAAATAGAAATAAAATATATGAACATAAATAAAATAAATAATAAATAGAAGTAATGTTACATAATCACAATGAGGAAATCATCAGTATTACTGAAGGTCACGGAATGCAAGTGAATAGAAATGAGTCTTTAATCTTGTTTTGAGCAGTTCAATTGAAGACGACTCATTTATGTAATGAGGTAAAGAGTTCAACAGGCGAGGAGCAGCAGCTGCAAAAGCCCTGTCCCCTTTAGTTTTACACTTGGTACGAGGGGCAACAAGAGACAACTGACCAGAAGATCTAAGCACTCTAGATGGCTGGTGTAAAGCACACAATTTGAATAAATAGGCAGGAGCAAGCCCATGTAAAGATTTAAAAACTAGCAACAAGATTTTAAAATCAGTTTGAAAACTGACAGGCAGCCAGCGTAAAGAAGCTAATACTGGAGAAACAGAATCATACTTTCTTGCCCCAACCAGAAAGCGAGTGGCAGCATTCTGGACCAACTGTAACCTGCGCAATCAAGGCGAGAAAAGATAAAAGCATGAGTAGCTTTCTTAAGATCCCTAGAAGATAAAGAAGACTTGATCTTACCTAATAGGCGAAGCTGGAAAACGCCACTCTTGACTACAGAATTAATCTGTTTCTCAAAAGAGAGGTTACTGTCAAAGATAACACCAAGACTGAGGACTTGAGGTTTGCAAATGACAGAGAAAGACGCGAGAAATCCAAGATCAATTTGGGCCTTAGCTGATGGACCCACTATAAGCACCTCCATTTTATTTTGATTCAGATCAAGAAAATTATTAGCCATCCAGGATCTTAGTACAGAAAGACAGTTGTGCAGTTGATTTATTGCAGTGCTCCACACAGGAATATAAACCTGAGTATCATCAGCATAGCAGTCAAAGTCTGTGAAGGGTTTGTATGTTTTTCCCATGTCTACATGGATTCCCCTTTCTCCTTTGTGTTCTTCTGCTTTTTTCACAAAAAAGGGTGCATATTAAATTAATTTAATACTGTAAACTTTACATTTATTGTGCATGGGTAAACCCTGTAGTGGAATAGTGCCTAGATTAGAGTTGAATCTGCCTTTTGCCTGATGCAGCCACCATAAACAAGATTAAGCAAGGCTGAGAATGCATGGTTGTGTTATGTTATGGTATGATATATGAAACACTTTAGTTTTGTTCCTAAGTTGCCTGATACTACAGAAGAAGAACAAACAAATACGAATATACAGTGAAACTAAGATAGTTTGTATTAGCAAATCACTTTCATTATTTTAAAGCTTTCTGTGTGGCACTAATAAAACATTTTAAATTGTTTTAACAAGTCTCAATGTGAAGTCCACAATATAAAAATGATTTAGTAAATGTTTTACTTTTTTGGGAACATGTAGCCATCAGCAAAATGTAACAGGTACAAACAGAACACTTTGATACATAATCATACACCAACACTGATTTTAACGATAGCAAGCAATATGAATATAGGAAAGGAGGCCAGAGTTTATGTTCTGGGTTCTCCCTGCAATAAGTTTGCATGTTCTCCCCGTGTGTATGGATTTCCTCCAGGTGCTCTAGTTTCCTCCCATAATCCAAAGGTGTGCATGTTAGATATATTGTGTTTGCTACATTGGTCCTAATGTGCGTGTGTTCATGTGTATTCAACCTGACATGAACTAGTACCCTTTCCAGGGATTCCTGCTTTGCGACTGATGCTTTCAAAGATAGGCTCCAGGATAAGCGCATTTGAAAATGGACGGATGATTGAATGTATTCCATATTTTATTACAGTATCTAGATAGTATTTTTTTCCTGTTTGAATTACAAAATTACAGTATGCTACTGAAGATAGAGTATATATGAATATATAGAATGTGCAAAGAATGTGCAAAGGTTTAGTGATTTGAAAACATTCTAGCTAATCTCTAGCTCTAGTTTTCCATGAAACTCTTTTGACTTATTTATTTATTCTTAAAATTGCCTTGTTTTCCTTTAATTGTCTAAAATGAAATGATTCTTGAAATGTGACTCAGGGAGGGCCGGACAGTGGTCTCAAGCCCAGTATTCAAGATTAAGTACCAGAATGTATTACTAGTACAGACAGTAGTCAGTGATATACTGCTGCCCGTGATAGAGACAGAACAATGGACTGAGGCAACTTTGAGATCATTTCAAGGTTCTTTCTGTTAGTGATGAACCTGTGGAATGGAATTTAAAATCTATTGCTAGCTTCTGTATGAAAATCTGCATGTTCTCTGTGTGGCTAGGTATTATTATTAACAGAAGTGTGCTTCCAGCTGTGGAATGCAGCTCTCAGCCACTCCCCGGCTTGTCTCAAGCAGTGTCTGGTTATTGTCCAAGTAAGATGCCAAACATATGACAAGCTTTCTGATAAGCTTCATTTTCAAATATAAGACTAATCAGCAAATTTTGTAAAGAATGTTCTATGGCCTTGGATGGAACTGCTCTATTTTTTTTTTAAATCATTCTCTTTGAAGATTTTGTTATAAATGCAGCTGAACCCCCCTTGTCGGGGGCCTTCCTTGCATTTTCTCTCTGTAAGGAAAAGCCACTCTGCTCACCAAGAAGTCAGAAATAAAAGATTCTGCTTATTAGAATTGGTGTCTGCCTGCTATTTGTTTGAACCTTCGTCCACAAACCACAATTTCTACTGCATTCTACTATGAATATAACATAATAATCCGGTTGTTCATTTTCAGAAAATAGCCTCTCCTACATCTGTGCACAGTTTAGTTAATAAAGTGAAGAAATAAAGAACATTTAAACTTCTTGTAAATAATATTCCATTACTCTTTACTTACCTATCTCATCTGTGAACTCTCCTTCAGCACATGTCACGCAATCAAAGCAGCAAATTGGCTCTCCTTTCCTGGTAGCCTTTCTTGTTCCAGGTAGACAGCTCTTACTGCACACAGATTCAGGAATCTGAAGTAATGATGATATGTTATATGTAATATGATGGAACAGCAGACTCTTGAAATACATTAGAGTAACATATTTAAAAATATTGATGTCTGCAAGTATCACACATTGATTTTCCGAATTTTTTCCATTATTTGGTTATGGTGAACTTGAACACAAATTTGCCATGCAAACATATATTATTAAACTGGCTTATTCTAAGTGAGACTCACATAGTGCAGGAGCCCATCCTAGGCAGTAAATAACATCAGAAAGGCTGCCAGTCAACTGAAGGACACACACACAAACAGTAGGGCAATTTAAAGTCACCAGTTAACCCAAAAGTCACATACTTGCAGATGTGGAGAACAAAACTGCAGTATCCAGAGGAAAATTTACAAAACAGCAAACTATTTCCTATACTTTTCAAATGGATATTTCTTTCCTGAATGGTTGAGTGCACACACACCCTTACAGTAACACACACTAGATAATCTTATGCATTTGCACACATACAGTAAATCATATTTAATACTGAAATTATTCATTCATTCATTTTGAACCCTAGCTTATTTAAAAACAGGATCAAATACTGAGCCTTTCCTGGTAGGTAATCCTGGAGAGTGAAAGGCAGGAACCACCTTTTGAATACATTTCCACTGCATGACACACTCACTCTTTCAACCTCACACACATTCAGTCTTGGTCAGTTTAAAGTCATGAATTCAACTTAACTTGAACAGCTTTAAGATATGAGCTCAATGGAAAACTTTGAAAAACACCCATACAGCAACCAGGAGATGATGTGAACAACAACACTAACCAAGATGTCATTAAATGCCCTTAATTAATTATTAAAAAATGAAATTATTTAAAAAATCTTCATCATCCTTTGTTAGTCTCAAACCTTTCTAACATTCATTAAAACAGCGAACACATTGTTTTTAATATGTAGACTGCTAACAGATGCAAAAAACGTTCATCTTACTGTTCCAAATTCAAAGTTCCAAAATATGTCCTCTTCCTTGAGGGAAAGTTGATGCCCCAATGCAGCGGATTCATCAAACACTCCAATGGTTTTGCTAATTACTTTTCCTTCTGCATTTTTCTGCCAGTTTATAACATCAAAAACAGCAACTGGATCCCCATTCTCATCAAAAGCTACTCTGTCCCCCGTATTGGTTATGAAGTTGACCTTCTTGAGGTAATGCAGAAGCTCGAAACAAAAAAATAATAATAACAGAGCAATGGGCGGTTGAAGTTAAAGTTAAAGTTTCATTAGGTTCACAACCACAGGACATGTTATTTATTATACGGTATAATGCTGTTAATTTGTTAGAAAAAATACATTAGAAATGCCAAAATTAAATCCGCAATATATAGTTAAAAATTTACCAAGAGCAATTAAGTAGATAGATAGATAGATAGATAGATAGATAGATAGATACTTTATTAATCCCAAGGGGAAATTCATATATATATATTCATATGTATATTTTATTTTCTTAATTCTGGTCAAATTCTGCTTATTTTACTCCAGAAACGTCTGGCTTAAGCCAGGAACCAACATTGTATGAATGTTCTGTTGATAACAGGGCTCACACACGCTCTTACATATATATATGAGGACGATTTAAAGTTGTCAATCACCACACTCGTCTTGGGATGCGTCAGGTAATTGTAATTGTAGGTAATTGGAGCACCCAAACAAAACCATAGAAACACAAAGAAGAAATATAAACTAAATGTAGGTAACCAGGGAATTGAAGTTAGCACTCTGAAGTTGTTAAATAGACAAGATAACGCTTACATCATCAACACAAATTTGTTTATATAAAAAAAAAACAGCTCTTCTCTATAACCTGCTATCTATTTTGTAATAGATTAACATTTTTTACAACCGCATAATTTATAGCAGTTTCTCAGTATATTATTATGTTTTCCTTACCTGCCAGGGCTGCATAGTTGCCACATCTGCACAAGAATCATTTTGAAAAGGCCCTTTTCCATTTTCACATGACATTAAGCTGTGAAGTGCATGTGCTACTGCATACACTGCTGTATACACGTTATAAGAGCCTCTTAACTGGGAAACATCGCTGTATTCTGTCTTTGTACTGCCAAGGTCCTCTGACCCAGTGCACATTCTGCTGTTTGCTAGAACTGATAAGTTTGAAGAGAATTTACATTCAAACATTGCTTCCCAGAACTGCTTGTACAAAATGTGACTGGGATCGGCATCAGGACGAAGTTGAAGTAGAAACGTTTCCAGTCCAGGGATAACCCCTCTTCTTGGAATGATACCTATCGTGCCACCAAATGATTTAAAGTTCTCATTGCTTGCAAATATAGGAAAAGGACTCCAGGAGTCACTAGCTATCCACTGCCTGCCGGTAATATTTTGTCTCACAATTTCTGTGATAAACACATCTGCATCCATCTTGGTTAGAAACACCACTATGATTTTGGCACTGGACTGCTTTATGATCTTCACTACATTGAGCAGCTTTCCTTTTTCATTGACATTGAGGGCTTCTGAGAAAGCAATACAGCCAAAGGACTCAAGTTCTTGGTTCAAACTTCTCAGTTCATAACGTCCATAGTCATCATCAGTTCCAACAGTGCCCACCCAGGTCCATCTGTAATGCTTGATAATTTCAGCCATTACTTTGATCTGAAAGGCATCACTTGGGGCAGTGCGAAGGAATGAAGGGAACTCCAGCTTATTGCTTAAGCAGGAGCAGGAGGCACAAAAACTGATCTAAGAAAAGCAATCATAAATAAGCAAACACATACATTTTTACTGTATAAATTGAATATTATGATCTTCACTCTACATGGTATTGCACGAAGTATAACATTATAGTGCATAGATAACACTACATATTAGAAACAGATCTGAGAAATGCTCTTATAATGATGAATTACTATATATATTCACATATAAGTCAGGTCTTGAAACCTGAAAAACTCGATCATAAAATCAGACCTTGAATTAAATGCCCATTCAAAAATGCGACACTTAATTTTTTTTTTTACATCTTCTTGCCTCCTCCAATCTCGCATCAGTTTCTCAGACACATTGAATTTTGCTGCAGCAGCGCAGTTACCAATTTTTTTCGCTACTTCAACAAAATTTAATGTAAAACCAGATTCATGTTTTCTTCTGATCAAACACTCCATTGTAGATAAGGGATGCTCTTACGATAAAGGTGTATGAGGGTGTGAGATACAAAAAACACAAATCAGTGCAAACGTTGCTTTGTAGTAGTTCGGGTATTACCGTGCGGTCATGTAAGCACAACAGAGACACAGAGAGAGAGGGAGAGGTTAGGAGCATGTGCTGATACAGCGCATTGTCACACCCACATAGAAAAAAAAAAGGCAGCGTGCTCCGTGGTTACTCTCTAAAGTGGGCATTAGTATGTCATAATCTCTTGGACCAATAGCGTGAGTTTTCTGAATTCGATTTATACGACCAACATTATAAAATACCAGAAGTTATATGGCAAAATCAATTCCTGACTTATCTGCGGGAGAAGTTATCCATGAGTATATACGGTAGTAAAATTGCAAAATGAATGCATATTTAATGCTAAAAACTGTGGGATAACAGGCAATGTCAGTAGGACACAGTTATAGAAGAAGTTTTCTTTGAACATATCCAAACAGTTCTATTCACCAGAATGGTTTCTTTTTCCAGCTGGTGAATCATCAAAATTATTCAATTTTGCAACTTTAGTATATATAAAATGTTTTACAAGGAATTAAGATGATTATAATATAAACAAATAAACAATGCATTAATTTCAAATAAGTTATAATTATTTCAAAATTATTATAATTTGGTATTTTTAGATGTAGCCTGGTACTTTTCATCACATGAAAAACAAGAATTAGGTACAGTAACAAACATCTTACCATAGGCATGCTGAATACACCCACAGTTCTTGAAACAGCAATAGAATGAGTTGATAAAGGTTCTCCAACAATGGCAACAACAGGAGGGCGTCCTTTGCAGTCAGAATCAGCTCTAACATCCCCCAGACCTCCGATTAGAGCCAGTGCCGCTCTGAGAGACACCTGCAGATTCATACAGTCATCATATAGTCTGTAACCCAGCGATACATTAGGAAGAAGGGCTGGATCGTTGTTTATTTCTTCAATTGCAAATGCCATGACCTGTGCCCTTTGAAAGACATTGATATCAAAACTGTTAAGAGAAAAAAAAAGAATTTACTTTAGATAGTGAGCATATGCATTCATACCCAGGAGACCCCTCAAGCCCCTCCATCATGGCATTGGTAGAGAATTAAACAACTAAACTAAAAGAACTATATGATTAAAAGAGAAAAAGTCTTGTTTTAAATCTAACCTTGAAAAGTAAATAATACAAAGCAAAAAAAATGCAAACCAGACAAATGTTTTAGTAAAACAAACTTCACAAACGTATTTTCAATCATATTACTATCATGCAAAATGACTTATTCAAAATCTTTTTGCCACATCATGATTACATTTTTTGCCCATGTCATTTGTGACTGACTGACTTCTAGGAACACAGGATACAATAAACGAAGACTGACAAATTAATGTCTCTAGCATATCAGAAATGTTTTTTTTTTAGTGCACCATTTTCATGAATTGAAGGGTTTCAAAGTATCACCATATTTTACATCTTTTTTTTAAACATGTTATTAATTTTATTAAAATCAAATAACATTCCTATAATCAAGTCAAGTTTAACTTTGAACCAAATCAACACCCAACCCATTAACATCAACATGTTAATTTGTCAGCTACTGATCTCCTATTAAGCAAAACTAAATAACCCTGCTGCCAAAAATACTAAAATAGGGGAGTTTTAGCAAGGTACTAAAGGATAGTTTGTGTATGTGTCTTTTAATTTTTTTCATGTATGTCAAAATTAATTTATAAGAAGAGTAATGTAAAATCTAGAAACTAATATTTCCGTACTTGTAATTTAGAAATATTATACAGTTACAAATGAATTCACATCAAAAGAAAGGGGAAAATAATTCACAAATTACATTTGAGTTCAGGTAAATAAAAGAGGAACACAACTCAGAAATATTTACAAGACAATGTGAATGCTGAGCACAGGTCAAGGCACAAAGAATCTTTATATTCCAATTTTGATAGATGTAAGGAGAGATTTGATTTTTTATTTGGCATATTTCTATATTTATTTTTAAGAAAAGACGTGACATATCCTAAAAACTTTCTGCTTTTGATTAATATTAATGAACATTAAGATGAGAGGTTAGATATCTTATTCTATGTTAATTAATGTTGACTTATGTTTATTTTTTTATTGTGTCTTCTATTTTTCTATTCATTTTGTAAAGCACTTTGAGCTACATTTTTTTGTATGAATATGTGCTATATAAATAAATGTTGATTGATTGATTTTCATTTTATCGTTAATAATTGTTAAATCCATCCTTGTTTCCTGAGTATTCTTCAGCTTTAGTCTGTCAATCACTGAAACATTCTAAAAATCATGGTAAACCAGACAAGTTTAACAAAACTATGTTTAGCATCAGATTTGTAATGCTTGTCAACCATACCTCTTGGTAACCTCATTTTCTTAATTAAAAAAACGTATTACATTGATTTCTTAATTTTTTCATTTTAATTTCATCATCCCACACAAAGTTACTTAGCTTTTATACCTCAAATTTTTCATTATTTTTTTTTCTAGTGCCACCTATTAGCTTCTCTTACCTCAGGTTGTGAACTGCTGGTTTAACGTGTTAAATGGACTGTTCAGTGGATTAGGGCATTAAGCCTAATATAAAGAACAATTCACATAGATAATATAATAATATAATCATTCTGCCTGGTTTTCCCTACAGATAAACACAAGTGACACATAAAATAAACCTAGGATTTTATCATTAAAAAGTAAAATCAAAGAAAATAGAGCTATGCTGGTTTAAAACTATTTCATAAAACTTTCATGTGCAAGGTAAATATATGATAAAATGTACACTTCATTAAAAAATTAGCTATTCTATAATTACCTGTAATATTATTTCCTTGATTATGTGACATCCATGCATATACTTAAAAACCTACCTTTCGCATTTCCATTGTTCAGGTTTTGTCCTAAAAGACAGTTCTGGTGCTATTGCTTTAAAATGCACTGCAAATATTCCCCCTAAAATCACATCTCCAGGTTTATATAACTCATTAAATTGAAAATGTCCTTGTGGTCTGCATGCAGAATTTTCACAAACAGGAACAAGAACCAGTAAGGTTACGAGCATGGAAGCACTGAGTTTAAATGTCATTTCAGCAAATGCTGGCTGTGATTTTTGCCAGTCATTTTATGCTTAACAAATACTCCTGGGAGGTACCTGTAAGAACATAAAAAACTTATGTTGTTTATTATTTTTAGTCCCATAGCAAAGCAAAGAGCACAGAAGCAAAGAATGTAGCTGTGAACATCAGTATGAGGCTAATACTAATGAGAAAAGTGCTATATAAATACATACAATAATACTTTTTTTTTTTTAATTTTATTACAATCAATACATAGCAATCAAGTTTTTACAAAAAAAAAGAATTATGCTAAGAACAGATCGATCCCCACCCTTGAGAGAGAGAGCAAGCCAAACGGTGTAAAATTTAAGGCTTTTAAAAATACCTAAATCAACAAATTCTCTGTGCTTTATAAAATCATTTCAAAATATTACTGATTAGATCCTGCCATGTTTTGAAAAAAGTCTGCACAGATCCTCTAACTGAGTATTTGATTTTTTCCAATTTTAAATAATATAACACATCAGTTTCCCACTGACTTAAAAGAGGAGAGTTTGGGTTCTTCCAGTTTATCAGAATAAGTCTGCGTGCCAACAGTGTAGTGAATGCAATCACAATTTGTTTGTCTTTCTCCACTTTAAGACCCTCTGGAAGAACCCCAAACACAGCTGTTAATGGGTTAGGAGGGATTGTGAGTCCAAGACTGTCTGAGAGGTAATTAAAAATTTTTGTCCAGAATAATGTTAATTTGGAGCAGGCCCAGAACATGTGACCTAGTGAGGCTGGGGCTTGGTTGCAACGTTCGCAGGTTGGATCATGCCCTGGAAACATTTTGGAGAGTTTTAGTCGAGACAGATGTGCTCGATATATAATTTTGAGTTGTATAATTGTATGCTTTGCATATGGAGCTTGAGTGAATTCTCTGCATTGCTACTTTCCACTCCTTTTCTGATATATTAATTGAGAGGTCATTTTCCCAGTGTCCTCTTGGATCTTTGAAAGGAAGGGATTGTAAAAGGATTTTATATATTGTAGAGATGGAGTCTAACTCCTTGAAATTGAGCAATAATTTTTCCAGCGTGGATGAGGGTGCAAGATGAGGAAAATCTGGAAGGTTCTGTTTAACAAAGTTCCTGATTTGAAGATAGTGAAAGAAATTTGTAGCTGGAATGTTAAATTTGGAATGTAATTGTTCATAGGATGCAAAGACGCTTGTCTATATAAAGATCTCTAAGCAAGTTAATTCCAAATTTTTCCAGATATTAAAACTGCATATGTTTGTGAGGGTTGAAAGAGGTGGTTCTTTTGCAGGTGCCACAGAAAGAAGCTTCTCCGTCTTAAAATGCTTTCTACATTGGTTCCAGATTCTAAGTGAGTGGAGCACAATTGGGTTATTAGTGTATTGCCGATAACGTGTGTTTATTGGAGCACAAAGCAAGGAATACAAAGAAGTACTGCAGGATTTTACTTCTATTGCGGTCCATGCCTGTGTATGTTCTTCTATTTGTGTCCAGGTTCTTATCGACTGTATATTTGCCGCCCAGTAATAAAACTGGAAGTTAGGTAGAGCCATGCCACCTTCTGCCTTTTGTCTTTGTAGGGTCGCTCTTTTGATGCGTGGATGTTTAGAATTCCAAATAAATGAGGTTATTGTTGAATCTAATTGCTTAAAGAACGATTTATTAATGTATATTGGTATGTTTTGAAATAAAAAAAGGAGCTTAGGAAGAATATTCATCTTAACAGTGTTAATTCTTCCAGCTAGTGTGAGATGAAGGGTTGACCATCTATGCAAGTCTTGTTTAATTTTTTCCATACAGACGACGAAATTTTGTTGATAAAGAGCTTTATGTTTACTTGTGATGTTTACCCGAGGTATTTAAACTGTTCTGCAATGATAAAAGGAAGGGTGTCTAATCTAATATTATATGCTTGCGAATTCACCGGAAAGAGTACACTTTTATTCAGATTAATTCTGAGACCAGAGAGCTTTTGAAATTCTGTGAGTGCTGCTAAGACTGCAGGCACAGAATTTTCTGGATCGATATATACAGTACCATGTCATCTGCATATAATGAGATTTTCTGTTCCAGTCCTTCTCTGCTAATCCCCTTTATCTGATCAGTATTTCGACAATGTATTGCCAGTGGTTCAATGGCAATTGCAAACAGCAGTGGTGACAAAGGGCATCCTTGTCTTGTGCCACGCTCTAGTTTAAAGTAGTCTGAGCAAATGTTATTGATGCAAACTGAAGCTTCTGGGTTAGTATACAGTAATTTAATCCATGCACAAATGTTCGGCCAAACCCAAACTTCTCCAAAATAGTAAAAGGTATTTCCATTCAATCATGTCGAATGCTTTTTCTGCATCCAATGATAATAATATTTCTGGGGTGTTTGATTTAGTTGGTGAGTATATTACATTAAACAGGCGTCGAAGATTTGAAGATAAGTGTCGGCCCCTAATAAATCCAGTTTGGTCTTGTGATATTACTGAGGGGAGCACTTTCTCCATCCTTCTAGCTATGATTTTAGAGAGTATTTTAACGTCGTTATTCAGAAGTGAAATTGGTCTGTATGATGCACATTGTAATAAGTCCTTATTTTGTTTTGGAAAGACAGTGATTAGTGCTTGGCGAAAGGTTTGTGGAAGAGATTGGTTATCTCTGGCTTCTGTAAATGTTGCTAATAGGAGGGGAGCTAGCTGAGCGGAGAATTTCTTGTAAAACTCTGCAGGGTAGCCGTCAGGGCCTGCTGCTTTTCCACCTTGGAGTGACTTTATAGCATCCAGTAATTCTGATAATGACAGAGGTTTATCGAGCTCCTCCACACTAATAGCGTCAATTTGTGGTATCTGTAATTTATCCAGAAATGCATTAGATTGTATATTGTCTTCTTTAAACTCAGTAGTATATAGGGATTTATAGTAGTCTCTAAAAGTGTACATTATATTTTTGTGTTCGATGATTTTATCTCCGTTCGTGTTAGTAATTACCGAGATTGCGCTATGCACATCTTGCTTGTGAATTTGTTGCGCTAAAAGCTTATTAGCTTTCTCTCCATGTTCATAAATACATACAATAATACTAATTATTATTACTAAATATTAGCCAACTTAAGTCCTGTTTAAGCATCACTTTTTAAAAAATTTACTCAAGATATTTTGATATTCCCATAATTACATAATTTTTAGCAAGACTGAGCAGGAGGTATAAAATTGAACAGGTTTATAATTAAAAGTGGTCAAAAAAAGGAATTATCAAGTGTAGAATAACTTACTAGAACTTGGGCTGCACTGTCTTTTAAAGTATACGTTAACTATGGCTTACGTGTGTTCTTAAAATGAGGACAGCAGTTTCAAAATGTCATTTTACATAGTGCGCATAACTAGTTTTAAAAGGCAGAACTTGATTTCAATCATTATTATTGTAAATGCTCCTAACTTAGAAATATATTTGAAAAAAGTAACTTTATCCATGCATCCATTGAACAGGAGGTCCATTTCATGGTCCTGTGCTATAGCCATAGCGTATCCTGGCAGCATCAGAAACAAAACATTGCCAGTTTGGATAGAATGCCAGTCCATTACAGGGTCAGTTTAGGCAATAGCAATAAAACTGACACTGGAAAAATAAGGAAACATCCAACAGACAGCAGGGCCAGTAATTGAACTGGAGGAGGTTAGGAGCACACGCTGATACGGCGCATTGCCGCACCCACCACAAGACAAACCAACTCATGATATCAGATTAGGGCCCAAGTACAACCATGCAATGGGTGACACCTCAGCACCACACTAGTTCAGATGGAATGGAACTGTGTGAGGTTTTTTTATGGTGGCTGGAGTGCCAATTCTGCCACCAACCCCCAGGTTTTTCCCTGCAGGTTGGAGGGCCTACATGAAGGACTGGATGCAGATTAACATCATACCCAGGATGAAGCAATTGCAGGTTAAGGGCCTTGCTCAAGGACCTAACGATTTAGATTCACTTTTGTCATTTATGGGATTTGAACCAGCAACCTTCCGATTGCCAGTGCAAATCCCTAGCCTCAAAGCTACCACACCACCACTAACGGAACTGGGGTCCATGGAAATATGAGACTGCAATGCTAAGCACTAGGCCACAAAATATGGCCTCATAGTACACTCTAAAACCAGCTTTTTCCATCTAAAAATATAGAAGAATATAGTAGAGTCAATTTACTGTATACAATTGTTTAAACTTAGGACTTTTGTAAGGCTTCACTCATAACCAGTTGAAATGAATCTATTTTTTGCATTTGTGTACTGCTTGTCAACCTTGGATTAACATTTAAGCAAAATTAAAATGTGCTTAGTGTATCAAGGGAACTGAGACACCAAAGTGTTTTTCCCCTAGCTACCATGCTAATAATTCTTTTACTCATACACTTGAATTTAGTCATTTTTTTTTGTAATTGTCTTTATTTTATCTGCTTTTAATCAATTTAATTCTATATTTAAAGTTTTAATTGAAATAACACATTTGTTTCTATCTCATGGTGTAGCAGCCGGCTGGGTCTGGCTAGCATTTAACTTATCAAATGATTTTTTCAATGAAACCTTAAGCTGTTTTATTATTATTTACTGATTTTTCACACAACTGGGTAAGGTTTTATCTCTTACTTGACTTTTAGTACTGATTGAGTCTTAACATCTTGTCAGTTAAGCAATGGAAGGGTTCAGAGGGTACCACTGTTAGGCTGTTGGACATCAGTTGGCTTTAAACTGGCCCAGGTACTCCTTCAAACACTGTTCCTAATACTAGAAAGCATGACCATACTTTATTGTCTCTTTAAATCCTGCTACCAGCATGCGAAGATGACATGTGTTTTTCCCTGAGTGTATAAAATACTTATGGAGTTCTGTTAATAGTCCACAATACTCTGATGTAACAGAAGTTACCAATAATTGGTATGGGTCAGCTCCATACACCCTGATTGCCAGAACCTTCAACAGCATACCTACGAATGAACCGTGACAAGTGAGGACACATATAGCCGGCAAGGGCTTGGTGCAAGTGTCTAGTTCTTTTATTTACAAAAACAAAACAAGCAGTGTCCCAAAGTGCTGACCAGATCTCTTCAGACAGATAATCCATAAAATAATGTGAAATGTGAATGTTAAAATGTTCAATAAATGTTCCAATAAAACCAAGTTTAAATGACAGGCAGAATCTACTTTTAAAACAGTCACGAGCCCTAATACCCTTTCTAAAATCTGGTGTCTCCTCAGCTTATCCCATCAGGGCTTTGTAGCAAGAAGAATCACTCTCAGACAGGTTCAGTCATCCTTTAAACCTAGGTTTGGGTTCCCACCATCAGTCCCTCAGTGTCCACTCTAAACCCCACTCACGTCTCCCTCAGCAAGTCCTTTGGTGCCCACCTGGGAGACACTGCGCGCCAGAGCCACTCCTACATCCCTGCGTTGCTCATTAGGAGTGCCCCTTCTCCTGTCCTGCTCTTGAGCACAGGCCTTGTCGCTTGCTTCCCTGGGGCATACTCCTGACCATCTGCCTCCTTTCTTCCCAGCACAGACTCTCTTGATTCTCAGTCTGTTCTCATGCCCTTACCTGCATTCCTTCTCTTCATTGTTCCTTCATTTTTTCCCTGCTCTCTTGTTCCCCTCCTCTGCTGTGTGGACTCCCTTTATATCCCCGCTTGTATACAGGTGCTGTCCTCCACCAGCTCTGAGGTGTGAATGAAGCACTTAACTGAAATGCTTTTGCATTTGCATATGAATGCACAATCAGCCAAGAACCCCAATCAATCTTGAAATGTTGTGTGCACGCTCACATGTGCAAATACACCAGTTTGGAGCCTGCACATTCTGGGACTCCCGATTATTTATTACAATTGTTCTTTGCCACGGACCTCTTATCACATGCACATTTTAAGTAAATGAACTACATCATACACATATACGCAATCTGTTAGCTACAGCCACTTTATCTTGTACTGCTGACCAGCATCACACAAAAGGCCACTTTCAAGAGACATTTACAATTAGATAGTAAAATGGCTAGTTCATTACACAATTTAAGTGCCTGTCACAAACCAATGTTCCACTGGCAAATGGAGCAGCTCTAGTTAGTTAAGTGAATAATGTCATGGTTTGACCAGAGTTTCATTCCTGGCTTCACTTTCTTTTCTTTATGTTTGCTTATTTTGATGCTTTTATGAACAACTTTTTATTTCTTTGTTATTGAATATGTTTTTGTTATCTTTCTGTTTGTGTTGTATTATATTTTCTCCAATATGTTGTTGTTTTTTTTAATTTTGCTTTATCTTATCATGCTAATACTGTTAATTATTTGGCTTGTGTTTCATATGTTGAGTCAAAGAAGCTGAGGCCCCATTCGTGCTGCAGCTGTGGGATTATCTTTGGCATATATAGAGCCTGAAATGCCTCAAAATTAACTCCTGTAAGTGTAATAGTATCTCATTACAGTATTACAGTAGCTCATTGTTTTATTTTAGTTTTTTAGTATATGTTTGTGTCATGCCTATGGTATCTTCTATCACCTGGGACACTGCTAGTCATATTAAGTGACAGACTAGGACAAAGAGGACATAAACAACAATCCTGGAGCAATTTTTATTCACAAACAGTCAAAAGTTCAGCAGTGTTCTAAAAGTGCAGAGTATTTCAAAAAATAATCCTCAATAAAATAATGTCTATGTGGAAGTTAAAATCCATCAATCCATAAATCCAATAAATAGGCTAAAATCAGAATAAAAGCAAAGTCAAAATCAGCTTATATATCTTGTTCTTGCCTTTTGAGCCCCAGCACATCTCTCTTCTGCTCCCCATCCTGGGGTGCCTGGCAGAGTCAAGACAAAAACAAGCATGCCAACCTTCATCGGCTCTTGTTCCTACCACCATGCTTTTCGTATGTAGGGACCCCATCAGCCCTATTCCCTCTTTCCTCCACCATCTTTCAGTGTACAAAAGATGACCATCAAAGCAATCTGCTGCTCCTGGTCTTCTAATGCTCAACAGGAGAAAACCTACCCCGGAGCACCATTCCTCTCTCTCTTTCTTAGTGCAACCTGACTGCCTCACCTTCTTTCCTCCACACCAGCTTAACCCTGATCCTGGCATTCTATCTCTCTTGTTGTCTCTCTCTTGGTTGTATACCCATTCTTTACACAAGAACATAGAACATTAGAAATTGGACGCATTTGTTTAGCTGATAGCTAAACTGTGTCAATATCTCAGCCAGATTTTACTTAAAGGTTATTAAGGTTTATGCTTCAACTATTTGACTCAGTAGTTTGTTCCAGAGTCCCACAACTCTTTGCGTAAAGACGTGCTTTCAGGCTTCAGTTTTAAATGCACTTCCCTTTTCCACTGATGCACTTGAGTACATGATTCTCCCTTAAACTGAAAGATTGTATCTGGATCTACTTTATCAACACCTTTGGGGACTTTAAATACTGTACCTGAATTAGTTTCCCACAAAGTCTCCTCTGCTCGAGACTAAACAGATTTAATTCTCTGAGTCTCTGAGTGTAGGACATGTCTTGAAGTCCTGGGATGCATCTGGTTGCTCTCCTTTGCACAGCTTCAAGTGCTGTTATGTCTTTCTTGTACTGTGGTGACCACGCACAATGTGGTCTTACCAATGCATTATATATTCTGAGCATAATGTTCCTAGACTTAAAGTCAAATGTTTTTATGATATAACCTAACATTTTAATTGTCTTTTTAATCGCTTCTGTGTACTGCCAAGCCAATGAAAATGTTGCATCAACATAAACACCTAAATCCTTTTCAGTGGTGGCTTCCTGTAAGACAATGTCTTCCATCTTGTATTTATAATTGATGTTCCTTTTGCCCATGTGTAGCACTTTGCACTTTCTATATTAAACTGTATTTTCCAGGTGTTCACCCAATTCTGAAGGTTGTCCAGGTCATTTTGATTTCTGTTTGCTGCCTCCTCAGTGTCTACCATTCTACCAGTTTTAGTGTCATCTGAGAATATGACAAGTTTACTGACTACATCCATCCATCCATCCATTATTCAACCCACTATATCCTAACTACAGGGTCACGGGGGTCTGCTGGAGCCAATCCCAGCAAACACAGGGCGCAAGGCAGGAAACAAACCCCGAGCAGGGCTCCAGCCCACTGCAGTTACTCACTACAGTATACCAGAATCAATGTCATTAATATAAATCAGAAAAAGAAATGGTCCAAGGACAGACTCCTGAGAGACTCCACTGATGACCTCATTACATGTGGTACATTTTCCTCTTATCTGTACTCTTTGTCTCCTGCCAGCTAACCAACTAGAGACCCAGTTCTGTAGGTTACCTCTGATGCCTACAGCTTCTAGTTTCAGAATCAATTGTTGGTGTTGGACTGTATCAAAGGCTTTTTGAAAGTCTAGGTAAATTATGTTGTATGCTTTGTTTTTGCCAACTATTCAGTTGCTTCTTCAAAAAAATCATAAAAGACTGTTTTTGCAGGACTTTTCTCTAATAAACCCATGCTGGCTCCTATTTAGAATATTATTTTCATTTAGGCAATTTTTAAATTTATCTCTTATAGTTTTCATTATTTTTCATGGCACAGAAGTAAGGCTAATTATTTTGTAATTACTAGTATCCATTTTGTCTTGCTTCTTGAAAACTGTAGTCACATTTGCAACTTTCCTGTTCTCAGGTGCTTCTCTTTTCTGAAGTGACTGCTGAATATGACAAATATGGGTTTATAGATGACATTTTTTTAAATTTCTTTAAATACAATTGGTAAAATCCTGTCAAGACCAGGGGCCTCATGCATAAACGGTGCATACCCACAGAAATGTTGCGTAAGAAGGTTTTCACATTCAAATCATAATGTATAAAACCTACACTTGGCATAAAGCCACGCACATTTCCACAGTACCTCATACCCTGTCGTACGCAAGTTCTCCGCTTGGTTTTGCAGACTGGCGGCACCCAGCATCAAAGCAGTGCTACTGTTCCTGTGTGGTTACTCTTTATTTTCCTGACGCGGTTTTATAAATACACTGAAACTAACCGCATATTGTTTATTAGTGTAATGCATCTGATTGTAATTAACTTGTAAAAATATAATGGTCCAGGGAATAGCCATAGTATTCCAAATACCATAACTGCTTTAGCGTTGTTACTCTCACTGCACCTTTTTTTTCGTCTTTCAGCTGCTCCCGTTAGGTGTTGCCACATCAGATCATCTTTTTCCATATTACTCTCACTGCTCCACTCGGAGTATTTATATCACTGTATCTGAGTGGGGAATCACAGCAGCAGCTGATCAGAAAGAGAATTATCGGGATACAGCATCAAGCACATGCTGCCTCAACCACGGCAAAACGCTTCAGAGACTTTCCTGTACGGACCTCGTGGTACAGAAACATTTTCATCCCAAGAACTTTAAACAATCAATCAGTCCATCAAGTGCTCCTTGTAGAACTGTTTGTACTTAAAAATACAATCACCTCACTGTAAACTTGCACTACAGTTATAATATTGCACAACCTGCGCCACTTTATAAAGCGTGTATTTACATATGATGACGATATCATTTTTAAGATGAAATACAGCAAAATATGTTGATTATATTATATACTAGCAGAATACCCGCGCTTCGCAGCGGAGAAGTAGTGTGTTAAAGAAGTTATGAAAAAGAAAAGCAAACATTTTAAAAATAACGTAAGATGATTGTTAATGTAATTTTTTTGTCATTGATATGAGTGTTGTTGTCATATCTATCTATTTATATATATCTGTATATATATATATATATATATATAGCAAAATACCTGCATTGGCAGCGAGAAGTAAAAAGAAAAGGAAACATTTTAATAATAACGTAACATGATTGACAATGTAATTGTTTTGTCATTGTCATGAGTGTTGCTGGCATATATATATATATATATATATATATTGTCGCAGTAGGGGGCACTAGTGCTCCCTTGAACCCTCAGGTACCACGCCAAACACCTGGTAAAACTGCCACAATAATTATATTTATTATAATAATGTGCACCAAGCACCCTCCACTCCACTATATTCATCAATCACAATAACAATAATAAATCAGTAATAATCACAATCCTCCACTCCCAGACGCGTTGCCCTCCTACCACCCAGCTCAGCTCATTGTCTGGGAGTTCCCAGAGTCCTTTTATTCCTCCTGACCCGGAAGTCTTTCTGCCCAACAGTTCCACAAGTTCTTATTCCTTCCGGGTCAGGGTAAACAATACTTTTCTTCACCCCGGAAGCCCGTCGCTCTTCCTGTGACGAACTTCCGGGTCATGGTGCCCAAATGAGTCCATTGGCCTCCCGACAGCGACTCCCAGTGGCCCCAAGGTATCCAGCAGGGCTGTGTATAAAAACTACATAGTCCATGAGGCCCTGCTGGAATTGGGCCCGTGATATGCTCTCGGAGAGCTCCTCCTAGCGCCAGGGGTGAGGGCCGGAGTAAAATGCCGCAATCCACCACATATATATATATATATATATATATATATATATATATATATATATATATATATATATACACACACACAGACACATATATAAACATATATATACATATACATACATATATATATATACATCTATACACATATATATACACAGTTATATATATATACATATACACACATACATATATATACACATACTGTATATATATACACACACACACATACATACATACTGTATATACACATATACATATCTACATATATACTGTATATACACATATATATACAAATCTACATATATATATCTACATCTATACTAATAAAAGGCAAAGCCCTCACTCAGTCACTCACTGACTCACTCACTCACTGACTCATCACTAATTCTCCAACTTCCCGTGTGGGTGGAAGGCTGAAATTTGGCAGGTTCATTCCTTACAGCTTCCTTGCAAAAGTTGGGCAGGTTTTATATCGAAATTCTACGCGTAATGGTCATAACTGGAAGCTGTTTTTCTCCATTTACTGTAATGGAGATGAGCTTGAACGCCGTGGGGGCGGAGTTTCGTGTGACATCATCACGCCTTCACGTAATCACGCAGTACATAGAAAACCAGGAAGACCTCCAAAAAGCGCTGAAGAAAACATGCATTATATAATTTAGAAGGCAGCGAAACAATAAGAAGCGAGTGAGTGACATATAAAACCATATTTGAGTTCTGCTACTTCGGAAACAAAGCACGATGTAAACCTACACTTTAAATTAAGTTCATAGACAGGCTGCTGCTGGCGTTTGTAATTTAGTGCCTGCCCATATAAGGCCGTCCGTCAGCGGCAATCCAATAGCAAACTCTCACTAAACATTCACGGGTTAAGGACTGTGCTTATGCAGAGGAAGATGAGATGGTTAGGGTGGTGTATTGCTACAAACTCAGCGAAACTGCGAGAGAAAGTTTTAAGTGCCAGGACTAAGGTAACATTAAATACAGCCATGGACATAGCACGAGATGGCACCAGCACAACTGGGAACCTTCGATGCATGTACACCGAGCGACTCACGTGAACTGACGCAGTGCACAGATAAAAAGCAACAGTTCCAAAGAGCTGAACAAAACCGAATTACACAATTGAAAAGGCAGCAAAAAATATGAAGCGTCTGATACATACAAGCATATTCATAAATCCAGCTACTGCGGAAATAAAGCACACGGTGGAAAAAGTTAATGTCCCGCTAAAGGAAGACTGACTGACTCATCACTAATTCTCCAACTTCCCGTGTAGGTAGAAGGCTGAAATTTGGTAGGGTTATTCCTTACTGAAAGTCATGTTAAGTTATTTTTAAAATGTTCCCTTTTCTTTTTCTAGCTTTTTAACACACTACTTCTCCTGCGATACACGGGTATATACATATGTATATATATATCCCGATCTACATACTCGAATAATGGATACTTTATTCGCCATCAATGATTGTTTTGGTAAAGCCATACTCAGTGTATTCATTAGATGAACGGTAAAAAAGGAGGATGACTTATTGAGGCATGCAAGCAAAACCACAATAGCACGCGGGCTCGATGTACGAAAAAATATATCTTTTCAAGTTCTATTTACTCCATATGTGCCAAACTCAAGGCCCGCAGGCAACATTCGCCCGGCGTAATTATATCCGGCCCGCGAGATCATTTTATATACTGTATTATTGTTATTAATGGCCTGGGGATATGAAGCACTGGTAACACAATAAACTACAGATCCCATAATGCAGCACTTCAGCTGCCTTGCCGAACACTTACCGCCTCCCCGCCGTCTCTTCAGTCATTTCCTTACTTTGCGAAGGAAGCAGCTTTCTCAGAGCTTCTGCACTGTTTTATAAACGAACGATATATAAGAAAGTCCTTTTTCCTTGCTTCGCCAACGAAGCAGACTTTTTATTTAATCCACGGGTTCTCCGCTGTTTCATTGTTCATTTATTACGATTTTTATAGTTATTGTGTAGGTTTTATTTAATCCACGGGTTCTCTTCTGTGTTCATTGCGGTGTCTTCTTTCGTTTACGAGCTTCGCCAAGGAAGCAGCTTTCTCACAGCTTCTGCACTGTTTTAAAAACGAACGACATATAAGAAAGTCCTTTTTCCTTGCTTCACCAACGAAGCAACCTTTTTATTTAATTCACGGGTTCTCTTCTATTTTATTGTTCATTTGTTACGATTGTTACAGTTATTGTGTAGGTTTTATTTAATCCACGGGTTCTCTTCTGTGTTCACTGCGGTGTCTTCTTTCGTTTACGACCTTCGCCAAGAAATCAGAAACTTACAACCACCGAAACTTTGTAACGGCACAAGACTTCAGGTCACATCTCTACAAAACAACCTAATTGAAGCAACTATATTTACCGGCAGTGCCACAGGTGACACAGTTTTTATTCCTTGCATCCCCGTTATACCATCTAATCTCCCATTTCAATTCAAACACGTTCAATTTTCAGTAAGGATCTGCTTCGCAATGACAATTAATAAGTCTCAGGGACAAACACTACAAAAGGTTGGCATTGATTTGAGGCGGGATTGCTTTTCACATGGCCAACTGTATGTTGCATGCTCAAGAGTGAGCTCAGCACACAGCTTAGTCATATTACAACCAGAGGGCCGAACTGACAACGTGGTATACAGAGAGATCCTTAACAATTAATTTTTTACATATTTTCGTTCTAAAAATGTCTAAAAGTCTAAAAATGTTTACTTTTTTATTAATAAAAATATTCAGACAGTATTTCACCGCTGCGAAGCGCGGGTATTTTGCTAGTTGTCAATATACAGTAATTGTTTTGTGAGTGTTATTGAATGTTGCTGTCATCAAGGATTTGATTATCATTATTTGTTTCAATCAGGGTCGTATTTGTACGATGTGTTGTGTTCAAGTTACATTCCGTGTTTGTCAATCGTTGTAAAGATAAGAGGTTTCATTCATCAATTAGTTTCTTACTGCATCAATAAACAGCTCGTCTTCCTCTTTATCTGAGATGTGACAAACTGCATGCACAGGGTTTTTTTTTACACTGTCTTCCTTTAGCGGACATTCACTTTTTCCACCGTGTGCTTTGTTTCCGCAGTAGCTGCACTTATGAATATGATTGTATGTATCAGACGCTTCATATTTTTTTGCTGCCTTCTCAATTGTGTAATTCGGTTTTTGTTCAGCACTCTTTGGAACTGTTGCTTTTTGTCTGTGCACTGCGTCAGTTCACGTGAGCCGCTTGGTGTTCTTGCATCAAAGGTTGCCAGCTGTGCTGGTGCCATCTCGTGTAATGTCCCGGCACTTAAAAGTTTCAATGAGTTTGTGCCAAACACCACCCTGACCATCTTATCTTCCTCTGCATAAGCACAGTCCTTCACCCGTGAATATTTACCGGCAGTGTTTGTATTGGATTGCCGCTGATGGACGGCCTTATATGGGCAGGCACTAAATTACAAACGCTAGTGGCAGCCTGTCTATGAACTTAATTTAATATAAACTTACGGTTCATGCCGTGCTTTGTTTCCGCAATAGCTGTACTTATGAATATGGTTGTATGCATCATTTGCTTCATAATGTTTTTCTGCCTTCTCAATTGTGAAATGGCGTTTTGTGCTCATCGCTGTTTGGAGTTCTTCCTTGTTCTCTACGTACTTACGTAGGAGGCGTGATGATGTCACATGAAACTCCGCCCCCCACGGCCATCTCCAACTCAACTCCATTACATTATATGGAGAAAAATAGCTTCCAGTTATGACCCTTACGTGTAGAATTTCGAAATGAAACCTGCCCAACTTTTGTAAGTAAGCTGTAAGGAATAAGCCTGCCAAATTTCAGCCTTCTACCTACACGGGAAGTTGGAGAATTAGTGATGAGTGAGTGAGTGAGTGAGGGCTTTGCCTTTTATTAGTATAGATATAAAACATTAAGTTCATTTAAATAATCTGTATTGTTAATAACTAAACATGTGAGGACACGGTTCCGCAGCGCTAGCTAGTTCACGGAATGATCCTACCTTGTGCTGTATTCTTTCTGGGGCTGACGCGATACTGGAAGGATAGATGGATACAATAATTAAACATGTACTACAAAGATATTTCAATGTTCCTTAAAAGTTATGAAGAATCATCGTTGTAAGCTTACAGATGGCTTAACGTCTATTACAGAGCTGATTGTGTGGCAACTGGGTATTTGGAGAAAGAAAAGTAAGGACAGGAATTGGAGATTAGTACATTTGAAAGAGATAGTACTGCTACAATAATTTCATCGAAGGTCGCACACAATTACGCACCGTGTTCCCCTGTTTAATGACATGCTGTAACTCCTATCATCATGAAAAAGATACCACGTATACATCTTAGTATTTTAATTATTCAGAGAGCTGTAATATCATGAATGTAATGGATTCTGTGTCCTATCGGAGAAAGAGAAAGAGGAAGCATGTAGTGATTCACACACATAGAGCAAAAGATCAAATACAAAACAAAACATTTAATGTGTGTCACGTACGTGCGAATAGGAGACCGCGGACGGACCTTAACACGCTACGGAAGACGATAGCCGGCAGGGAGTGGCGGGTACTAACCTTTCTCCTTTGCTTTCTTGCAGAAAAAAAGACGCTCCGCCACCATAAGCCTCTTTTTCCCTCAGCACGTTACTTCCTCCCTTCCTCCGCCATTGTTCCTGACGTCATCAATCCCATCTTCCCTCACGGTTCCTTCCCAGCATTCCTCCACTTCCGGCTCCTCCTACATAAAATGGCCGCCGACGCCATCTTCGACGTCGCGCATATGAATCTGTTTGTGTTTATATTTTGACCTTTTTTTTTTGACTGAATTGTGGATTTTTCTGCAATATACGGGGCTGGAAACCCCAAACCTTTATGCTGCTTGTTGTTGCATCTTTTACACGTGCTACTTTAATTACGATGGGATTTAAGAAACTAGTAAATTAAATGATGTTAAGATGAAGTTTATGATGTTCTACTTTAATGAGAAAATAAACTATGTGATTAAAGTGAAAATTTCCAGACTGAAGTTAACATTTCGTGCTTTTTTCCTACTGTGTGCCTTTTTTTTCCTCTGTACCCTAATAAGCTTTCATATGACACTCAGATGGTGGGCTAAGTCTCACCTTTTCACGGCGACTTTGATATGTGACAACTTGTTTTTTATGTTGGGCACTGTGTGACTTTGTGAACATGAGCTTTCAAGTTTCTCCAACACGCTATGTCACTCGATCATCTTCCTTTTGTTGATTATACCACTGTTTAAACCAACAAATAGTATGCTTTTCTTTGCTTCCACTTGGTATTTGCTGAAATTCTTATATTTTCCCTCTTGCTTTTGCCATTGCCTTTTCACAGAACGCTGAGCTCAAAGGCTATTTATATTGATTTGCATATTCAAAGAAGCGTAATTCTGGGAGGAGACGGGGTGGGACAGAAGGCGTGTGCACGTGCGTTACTTTTCACGTTGATCGGGATTTATGGAGCAGAAGAATGCGGAAGTTGGCGAACGCACAGATTTATGCATCTGGATTTTTCTGTGCGTAAACACATTTTGGCTTTTGTGCTTACATCATGTTGTAATGTGAATATTACGCACGGCATTATGCATGAGGCCCCAGGAGTTTTATTCGTCTTCAACATATTGAGGGCTTGAAGCACATCTGACTCTTCTATTTTAAAATCTGTGAACTCAGAGTTTGTTTTTAGTTCTGCATGAGGCATTCCATTTGTTTCTTCTTATATAAATACAGCGGTACCTTGGTTTCTAAGCATATTTTTTCTGGAAACATGCTTGTAATCCAAAGCACTTGTATATCAAAGTGAATTTCCCCTTATGAAATAATGGTAACTCAGATGATTTATTCTACAATCCAAAAATATTCATATAAAAATGTTTAATACAAAATATAAAGTAAAAATACATAAAACAAATTGACCTGCACTTTACCTTTGAAAATAAACGTGGCTGGTGTGAGTGAGACAAGAAAGAGGAGAGGAGGAAAAGGGTTATTGTGGAGGACAACTTTCACTATAACTAACGGAATCACTGCTACCTGTTGGCTCATTGAAATCTTTTTCTTTTTTTGTGACTTTAACAAGGAACCTATCCAATGACAGTTGATTTTGCCTCCTTTTGAGGATTTCGCGGAAATGTGACATTGTATTGTCGTTAAACAGATTCATCACTTGCACTGCTACAGCCTTATTCAGGTGGTGCTTTCTACAAATTTTTTTTGTTGTAGTACAGTTACCAAAGAACCGTCACTACACTTGGACAAAAAATAAAAAAATGCTTTACGCACACACACGTGGTCACAATGCTATAGTAAACAGTATACGCTCATATGGATGTTGACTATATGAGTGAGGCACGTCGACTGAGACCGAGGATGGGAGAGGATTACCCACAATCCTGCAGTGAGAGAGAGAGAGAAGAACTATCGGCTCAGTCGTGATCACGTGACACTCGGCAGACAAGTATTGCAAGACTTCGCTTGTTTATCAAGTTAAAATTTATTAAAAATTTTGGTTCGTCTTGCAAAACACTTGGACACCAAGTTTCAATGTTTTCTCCATTCATGACTCTAGGGTTTCTTAAATTCATTTGTATCATCTTTTCACAGGAGTAGTAGAGAAAAAAATGCTTGCTGTTCATTTTGGCTTCTCTAACAATCTTCATTTCAGTTTCTCTTTTGACATTTCAAATGCTTTTTTTGACCAATTGGTGTAGTTTCCTGTATTCTGCTAAGTCACAATTACCAGGCTTTTAAAAAAAATTCTTTTTCAGTGTTACTTTTTAAAATAATACTCTCATTTATCCATTTTGTTAAGTCTTTCTGTTTTATTGCTTTTTAGTAAAAACTTATTTTGAGACTGGATCAGAAAAAACTCCGGAAGTGACACCAATTGCAATTTATAGTTGCTGAGGTCTTGCTTTCCCATTTGATGTTTTTAAAATACTTCCTCATCTCCATAAAGTCTGCTTTCCTCAAGTTATAGGTCTTTGTTTTGATGTGTATTTATGTGTTTTCAAAGCTTATCTCAAATTTTACCATGCTGTGATCACTGTTGCTTAAAGTATTAGTAACTTCTGTTCATTGTTACTCTATCTTTATTGTTTACTCTTTTGTATTCCTGACAGGATCTTCCCAATCAATGTTTGGAAAGTTAAAATCACCCATGACCACAACACCCTCTTTGTTGCACATCTGTCTTATTTGATTAAATAATATGTTATTATCTAACATATCAGAATTTAGTGATCTGTATCAAACTTTTGTATCTTCCTTACTAGCTTAACCCGCAGTGATCCTGACAAGCATCCTTCTTACATCTTGAACATGTGGGCCTGAACATTATTTTTCACATACAGTATAGTGCCACACCCCCTCCTTTCCTTCCTTGTTCACTAATATTATCTTCCTCTGCGTCACTCTCATTTAGCCATGACTCGATAATTATTACAATATCATAGTCCCAAGTCAATACTGTTGCCTCTGGTTCATCCATTTTATTTCTAATGCTTCTTGCAATAAGGAGTAAACATTTTAGCTGAGGAAAGTCACTTTTTCTGTTTTAAGCCGAGTTTTCTTTCGGTCTGGTTGACTGTTTTTGGTATCTTCCTCAGTTTTTATCCCCACATAATATAGTTTAAATGTCTACACACTTCCCTGAAGATTATTACTCCTAAAAAAACGTGTCCCTTTCTCATGTAAATATAGTCCATCTTGTTGATAAAGGAAATGTTTAAGGTAAAAGGCATTCCAATAGCAGAGAAAAGTAAAACCTTCTTGTTCACACCATGCTTTCATCCATGCATCATTGCTGAATATTAATATATTTATCAATCTTACTTTCTTGACTCCTTTCAATTTTTCTCTTGAGTTTTCAATCTTCCAGCCATCTCACTCTCGGACCCTTTTTAATACCCAGTGGCTGTAGGTACGCAAAAGGATCCACAGAGCCTCCCTGAAGGATGGCTGCTCTAACTGCATTTGTGCATGATCTCTTCATCAATTTCTTTGTAGCCACATGGATTTCCCCCCGCAAACCTACACTCATGGTGTCTAATCTGCTCCTTTGTCTTTAAAAACCTGACACCACCACAAATCCCAAAATGCACTTCACTTCAGTAAGTTATTGTTTTTGATTGTGTTTTTTGAACACTCTGCTCTTGTTAAAATTTTTGCTTTTGGATTTTGTATTTAGTCTTTTTTTTTTCTTGAGAATCTTTTTGTAGTTTGATTATTTTTTCTACTCCTCTGTGAATAAACTCTACTATTATTAAGAAACTCTAGTGTTTTGTATTTTTGTTTTCTTTATGCCAGGGGTTTTCACAGCTCTCCTCTCAATTTTTCACTTTGTAGGTGTGGCCTTCTTTGAGTGTGCATGCCACAAGTCTGCTTAAAACTTTCAGTTCCTTACCTATGTTATGTTTCTAGGCCGTATTAAAGTTGTGTAAGACATAATTTTTTGAGTTGAAGCCCTTTTTTGTGTTCCGTGGACCCAGATAACACAACACACAGGAAGCAGAAACAGGTTAATTTGGGTTATTCTGAAGGTAAAGCAATGTTCCCTTCAATACGAACATTGTCATTTTCACAGTATTAGCAATTTCTATCATTTTCTGATATCCTCTGCCACACTCTTCAGCATTACTGAGACCAAGGCAGACACTAACAACTTAGAATGGGAATCCTATTTGTACTTTTCTTCTTTTCTCAAACCTTTTGAAGGCTTATCAAAGGATGCACTTAATTTCCTTGGCCAAATTGATGCTGTTACTCAAGCACATACCGCTATCAAGCTTGTAAGTAACTCAAAGACAGCTGCCTTCCTATTCTGCTTAAGGATGATTTTCACACCATGTTTATTCCCCTTTTACTAAGCAGAACATTTTAAAACTGTGTAAGACAGTTTAGACAGATAATCTATCAAATAGGTATTAATTCCCCACACTTTAGAATAATCTGTCTGTTAGCATACTGTAAGGAATACTCTATATGCCATACCAATTAAAGATTCATTACTTAAGCATAACCTGTCCTAGTTTGGTTGTGTTTATCACAGTTCTTTGTTTATTTTACATTATTGTGACTGTGACTTACTAACCCTTTGCCTTTCTGCCTTTTGTTTATAATGTTGCACACTTGGTATTTTGGCCACTTTTCTGAAGCTACAACCCTTGACCTTGATGCAAGACATTAGTTTTTGAGAGCCTTTTCAATAATGACAATGGACACATGACACAAATATATTAAATATATGGATAATAGCTTTAACTTTATTGTACTGCAAAATGCCCAGTGTGGGGATTGGTCATCACAGTGAAGATGGGCAGTTAGTCTGACGTAGACTGATTCTAGCATTGCTAGCAACTAAAGACTACTTAACACTAGAATCCCTGGAGCCTACGAAAAAAGTTGTAATCCTGGGCCACAATAAATTCCCTCTCACCTCATCATCACTGTCTTTGTTTTGTAAATGTGTCAATCGGCACAATCAGCCTGCTATCCCATTCCTCACCGACTCGGTTGAAGTTATCCTAGCTCAAGTCTGTTTATCTAGGTGTGAGGCGTATGGAATTGTAGTGGGTAAATAATATTTTGTTATTTTGAATACATACGTTTCATGTGTGTTCTGTGTCTGCAATGATCTCTGTAAATGTAGGATGACAGGAAATGCGAGGCAAGAAATGCTGAACACATGACTAAAACAGAAACTTTTTTTCATGTTATAGTTATAATGACAAAATGCTGATGTAAAGTGTATACTATGTGACAACTGAAATCCAAATATCAAATAAACGTTATTACAAAAGGTATAACAAAACAAGTGTTCTTTTATTCAAGAATATAACCAAAGAAATTAAATCATTCCATTTACCTATTGCTGTCAATGAGTAAAATCCCAAGCCCAAATATCAATCAACAGAGAGACGACAATTCTGCTTGGCTGGTGCAGAGGTAAGAACAGCTGCCTTGTAATCAAAAGGTGTGGGTTCTCCCCATTTTGAGTACTGAGCTGCAATTAAAACATATATTTGATTTGAGTCTGTAACACTCTGTGTAAACACATATGAAATGTATGTATTCCGAATAGCGATATATTACTTACCCAATACAATTTCATACATCTCACAGACTAGAGCTGGGAGAACTTCAGTTGCATCGGTGGGAGGATGGGATAGCAGGCTGCCTGCTGCCAGTGCTGAGCCACACATTTGCAAAACTAAGATGCTGATGAAATTATGACTTTTTTCGCAGGGTTCAGGGATTCTAGTGTTAAAGGCTCATAATACCCAAGATCATTGTCAACTACACTTTACTTCAATTTAATACTTTCTAACATCGGAAATACCAAATTATGGAAATTGGACACAATTATATACAGTAAACATTTTATTAAATTATTAAGGTATATGTAAATTAATATGTACCCTTATTGCATGCTTTTGACTGATATTAGTGAGTAAATGCAATAAAGTATTTTCTATTCTTAAAGCCTGTTTTGGTAGTAATCGAGGCAACACAGAAATATGTCAATTGTAATATCAGTCCATCTTTCGACAACTTGCAAACCCATATGTCAAAATTCCATATTTAGGCTGGTTCAGTTTTATCATTTATTTTTCCCAATATCTTTGCCCATTAGAGCTTTCCTAGTGTTTTTCTCTGGTTTAAACAGAATAACATAACATTTTGGAGCAAATATTGCAAACAGGAGACCAAAACTTGATGCCAAGATGGCAAAAATCTCAACAGCTACTGTGTGCTTCCCTGGTGAACTGATATAAGCTGGGATGAATGTTATCCAGACTGCGCAGAAGATGAGCATGCTGAATGTGATGAATTTGGCTTCATTGAAAGTGTCTGGTAAGCCTCTTGCAATAAAGGCTAAAAGAAAAGAAATACACGCCAAAAGTCCAATGTATCCCAGCAGACAGCTAAAGCCTGCCACTGATCCAATGTCACACTCAAATATTATTTTTGCATTTTGGTACTTGGTGTTTTTATTTGGGAAAGGTGGGGCCACTGTCAACCATATAATGCATATTAAAGCCTGAATGAAAGTAAAGAAAAAGACCGTACCTCTCTGCTGGGTCGCTCCAAACCATTTCATTACACTCTTCCCTGGCTTTGTAGCTTTAAATGCCATTATCACCACAATAGTTTTTACAAGAATACAAGAAATGGACAAAACAAAGCTGATTCCAAAAGCAACATGTCTCAGCCTACATGACAAGTGAGTGGGTTCACCAATGAAACACAATGAGCAAAGGAAGCACAGTGTCAGTGACACGAGCAAAAGAAAACTTAGTTCAGAATTATTTGCTTTTACAACAGGGGTGTTTCGAAAATAAATGAAGATGGCTAAAACAACAACTGATGAACAGCCACCCAATAAAGCAGTTGTGGTTAAAGTAATTCCCATTGCATCTTCATAAGACAAGAACTCAACTTCTTTTAATATACATTTGTTTCTTTTTTGGTTAGACCAGAAATCAGGAGGGCAAATGAAGCATTCTGTCGAATCTGAAAGAAAACAGAATTAACTGAAACTTTATTGCCTTCTATTGTCTTTGTGACACAGCTATAAACAAAAAACAATAGTAAATAAAAGAAACAGCACAATGTACAAAATATGACATCTCCGCATCTTTATCAGCAACAGCAGTAAATAACCATATGATAGACCTTACACATTAAACATACAGTATAATGCATGAAAACAATATAGAAGCTTGTTTTTCATGATTTTTTTCCCCCTATACTTTGTAAGTGTTTAGAGTGCAATGTTAAAGCTTTAGGATATAGAGAGGTAAATCATAGCTTATAATAAACCAGAGCAACTGTTCTAGTTAAAAAGGGAAATACATGGGGGTGAAAAGCTTATGGTACATATGTTTTTAGTGCTTGACTTATTTATATTTTTACATGTTTAAGTACTTTATATATTTTTGTTACTTTTTCCTGTTTATGTGAAATCTGCATGTTGTTCTCACATCTGTCATCTCTGGATGTAAATGAACATGAGTACACCAGCATGCCTTGTGATGGACTGGCACCCCTTTCAAGGTTGTTTTCCATTTTGTGCTCATGCTGCTAGGAAAAACTCTGAATCTCTTCAACCAGAGTCAAGTGTAAGAGACAAGAGTAAGTGGATTCAGAATATGGATGGATGGATAAACTTGACTGGCTGCTAATGTCACATTATGACAATCTCACCCTGAATGATTGAAATTTGTATCTCGTAAATTAAAAAAATATATTTCTTAATTTAGTTGTTTGTATATGGCTGAAATGGGCTTGCATATTACAGCATATATGTGTACAATGTATTGTCTGCTGACTACATAACTATAGCATCTTTGTTGCATGTTTTAGTTTCTATCACGTACTGATTGATTTATTGCATCTCAACTTTATTTTTTTATTTTAGAGAGTTTAAGGAGCAATTATCCACCCTTAAAATCACTGCAGATTGTAAAGAGCCCTGATAGCCTTGTAAACATTTAGATTAATATGGTGTAGTATATTATTATGTGATAATGTTGTCATTGCATCATTAAGGTACCCCAAAACACAATGAAAATCTCATTCATTCAATGTGCTATTAATAGATGTTATTGAAAGTGTACATTACATTCTCAGTATGAATTTTCATAAAGAAGGTAAAATTGTTTTTGATCTTAAATGCAGTGAGGATGAAAGAAGGATTATTTTAAGTTTATTAAGGAATTACCTTTTCATATAGTCAGTTTGTTTAATTGGAAAATTAATTTTGTTTATGGTAAATGGTACAATGATTCCATTATTTAAAAGGAGTAAAATGACCCTTTAGTTTAGTGTAAGAATTGTTGCCTTTTTAAATCTCAATGGTTTTCAAGTTTTTGTATTTACAGTATACTTGACCATCAAAGACATACTGAGTAACAGAATCACACATTAAAAAATGTGCATGTCCTTTTCCTTTTGATCTAACTAAATGTATCTTCCTCAGAGTTGTTTGGAATGGCTTGTTTTTGCAGTAATTACTTACTTACTTTGCAAGACTGCAATGTTGTTCTTTCTAGGAAAGAACCTATTATTATTCATATTCATATTCAACTTCCAGCACAGTATTACCACCAGTACTTAGCTTCATGTAACTAAAAATTTAAACAGCAGACAGACATTGCTGAAAATACTCAAATGCAGAAGGGTGCAAACAGGTGGGAATCAATAAACAGAAAATAAAATTGTAAATGATGGCTAAAGCTTGATCACAGCTAAAATTCAGAAACGTGAGGTGATTACATGTAAGTAAATAACAAAAGGAAGCAGACACCACGTAGGTTTAATACTGTACAGTAATGAAATGAGCCTGTCTCTCACATCTCACCTAATTTACTAATCAATTGTAAATCTTAAACCTTGCATCCGTGCTCATTGCTAATCAACCAGGTGTTCTTGCATTTCCACTTTGAATCCTTAGATATTCAGTGTCTGTGCTGTGACTGACAAAAGTATCATTTTCATTATGATTTAAGCCAACACGTAACAAATCTGCCTTACAAATTATGACTCACCTAACTGGCTGCTGATCTCTCCATCTGCACATGGAAGGCAGTCAAAACAACATGTTGGCTCTCCTTTCCTGTGAGCTTTTCTGCTACCTGGTTGACAACTTTTGCTGCAGATCGACTCAGGAGCCTGAAATTACAGTGGTAGGATTTGAGTAATATGAAATAATTAAAATTCACTTAGGTAAGTAGTGAAAAAATGATCAAAGAATGTTAATGAAAATTACTTTGGTTAATAACTTTTATTGTTATTTTTGTTACATCATTGCACCGATATTTTGTGATCATGTTTATTACACTCCAAAAATGAAGTGTAATAGTATTTGAAATGAATAACATTACTAAGAAATAAAACAACAAACTGTAACAATTTAGGTATTACTTAACAAATAAGCAAGATGGCCTCAATGGCTTACATTTTCACAAAGACTTTGTATGCTTATTGTTTTATACCTCCACTATCAAAAATGCAAGAATGATTTTCAGAATTAAATATACTACAATCCTACAATGATTACCATAGCATACAACTTCTGTCATATTCTCATCCTGGTGAAATTTACGATGAACTGGATTAAAGAAAAATCATCTTTTTATATGGTGGAACTTGGTAAGGAACTTCTTAGATATGGGATTGAAGAGGAAATCCATATGAAAATCCATATTTATTTATTTATTTTTTTTTGTTTTACTCTGTATGTGGCTGGGTTTACAGCCACAGGGGGTGCACAAACCAGTGTGTTTCTTTGTGCCGTTTCCAAGGCAAAAATGGGGAGGGTTGCATCAGGAAGGGCATCCCGTGTAAACTATTGCCAAATCAAATATGTGGACAACAATACAAATTTCCATACCGGATCAGTCAAGCCCCGGGTTAACATTGACCGCCACCAGTACTGTTAGACAACAGGGTGCTGGCAGAAATTGGGCTACTGTTGGGTGGAGAAGAAGAGGGGGGAGACGTGTCCGGAGGCAGGAGGAGAAGAGGAAGGTAAAGAGAGTGGAACTGAGGGTAGGAACTTTAAATGTTGGCAGTAATGATATGATGGAGAGAAGGAAGGTTGATACAGTATATTGTGCGTGCAAGAGACTAAATAGAAGGGGAGTAAGGCCAGGTGGATCAGAGGTGGATTCAAATTGTTCTATCATGGTGTGTATAGAAGGAGAAATGGAGTACGGGTTATTCTGAAGGAACAGTATGTCAAGAGTGTTTTGGAGGTGAAAAGAGTTTCAGACAGAGTAATGATTATGAAGCTGGAAATTGGAGGTGTGATGAAGAATGTTGTTAGTGCATATGCCCCGCAAGTTGGGTGTCCAATGGATGAGAAAGAAGATTTTTGGAGTGAGTTGGATGAAGTGATGAACAGTGTACCCAAGGGATAGAAAGTGGTGATTGGAATGGATTTCAATGGACATGTTGTTGAAGGGAATAGAGGAGACAAGGAGGTGATGGGTAGGTATGGTGTCAAGGAGAGAAATGAAGAAGGTCAGAGGATAGTAGATCTTGCCAAAAGGATAGACATGGCTGTGGTGAATAAGTATTTTATGAAGAGGGAGGAACAAAGGGTTATGTACAAGAGTGGAGGAAGATGCACACAGGTAGATTACATCCTATGCAGAAGAGTCAATCTGAAGGAGACTGAAGATTGCAAAGTGGTGGCAGGGGAATATTTAGTTAAGCAGCATAGGATGGTGGTCTGTAGGATGACGTTGGAGATCAAGAAGAAGAAGAGAGTGAGGGCAGAGCCAAGGATCAAATGGTGGAATTTGAGAAAGGAAGACTGCAAGGTTGAGTTTAGGGAGAAGGTGAGACAGGCACTGGGTGGTAGTGAAGAATTACCTTACAGCTGGGAAACTACAGTAGATGTAGTAAGGGTGACAGCAAGAAGGGTGCTTGGCGTGACATCTGGACAGAGGAAAGAGGAAAAGGAAACCTGGTCGTGGAATAAGGAAATACAGGAGAGTATACAGAGGAAGAGGATGGCAAAGAATAAATGGGATAGTCAAATAGATGCAGAAAGTAGACAAGAGTACAAGGAGATAAGACACAAGGTGAAGAGAGAGGTGGCAAAGGCTAAAGAAAATGTATATTATGAGTTGTATGAGAGGTTGGACACTAAGGAGAGAGAAAAGGACTTGTATATATTGGCTAAACAGAGTGACCAAGCTGGGAAAGATGTGTAGCAGGTCAGGGTAATAAAGGATAAAGATGGAAACATACTCACAAGCGAGGAGAGTGTGTTGAGCAGATGGAAAGAATACTTTGAAAGGCTTATGAATGAAGAGAACGAGAGAAAGAAGAGGCTGAATGATGTGGAGATAGTGAATCAGGATGTGCAACGGATTAACAAGGAGGAAGTAAGGACAGCTATGAAGAGGATGAAGAATAGAAAAGACTTTGGTCCAGATGACCTACCTGTGGAAGCATGAAGGTGTTTAGGAGAGATGGCAGTGGAGTTTTTAACCAGATTGTTTAATGGAATCTTGGAAAGTGAGAGGATGCCTGAAGAGTGGAGAAGAAGTGTACTGGTGCCAATATTTAAGAATAAGGGTGATGTGCAGGACTTTAGTAAGTATAGGGAGATAAAACTGATGAGCCACAGCATGAAGTTATGGGAAAGAGTAGTGGAAGCTAGGTTAAGAAGTGAGGTGATGGTTAGTGAGCAGCAGTGAGGTTTCATGAAAGAGCACCACAGATGCAATGTTTGCTCTGAGAATGTTGATGGAGAAGTTTAGAGAAGGCCAGAAGGAGCTGCATTGCATCTTTCTGGACCTGGAGAAAGCATATGACAGGGTGCCTCGAGAGAAGTTGTGGTATTTTATGAGGAAGTCGGGAGTGGCAGAGAAGTATGTAAGAGCAGGTTGAGGAGACCATTGGAGAGGTGGAGATATGCTCTAGAGAGGAGTGGAATGAAGGTCAGTAGGAACAAGACAGAATACATGTGTGTAAATGAGATGGAGGTCAGTGGAATGGTGAGGCTGCAAGGAGTAGAGTTGGCAAAGGTGGATAAGTTTAAATACTTAGGATCAACAGTACAGAGTAATGGGTATTGTGGAAGAGAGGTGAAAAAAGAGAGTGCAGGCAGGGTGGAATGGGTGGAGAAAAGTGTCAGGAGTGATTTGTGACAGACAGATATCAGCAAGAGTGAAAGGGAAGGTCTACAGGACAGTAGTGAGACCAGCTATGTTATATGGGTTGGAGACAGTGGCACTGACCAGAAAGCATGAGACACAGCTGGAGGTAGCCAAGTTAAAGATGCTAAATTTTGCACTGGGTGTGACGAGGATGGATAGGATTAGAAATGAGTACATTAGAGGGTCGGCTCAAGTTGGATGGTTGGGAGACAGAGTCACAGAGGTGAGATTGTGTTGGTTTGGACATGTGCAGAGGAGAGATGCTGAGTGTATTGGGAGAAGGATGCTAAGAATAGAGCTCTCAGGGAAGAGAAAAAGAGGAAGGCCTAAAAGAAGGTTTATGGATGTGGCGAGAGAGGACATGCAGGTGATGGGTTTGTCAGAACAAGATGCAGAGGACAGAAAGATATGGAAGAAGAAGATCCGCTGTGGCGACCCGTAATTGGAGCTGCCGAAAGAAGAAGAAGAAGAACTCTGTATGTAAAGCGACCTGGGTTTGTGAAAGGCGCTCAATAAATGTAACTTATTATTATTATTTTTATTATATATTTATCCATTATCCAACCCGCTATATCCTAACTACAGGGTCATGGGGGCCTGCTGGAGCCAATTCCAGCCAACACAGGGTGCAAAGCAGGAAACAAACCCCGGGCAGAGCACCAGCCCACAGCAGGGCGAGCACACACACACCAAGCACAATTTAGAATCGCCACTGCACCTAACCCGCATGTCTTTGGACTGTGGGAGGAAACCAGAGCACCCGGAGGAAACCCACACAGACAGTGGGAGAACTTGCAAACTCCACGCAGGGAGGAACCGGGAAGCAAACCTGGGTCTCCTAACTGCGAGGCAGCAGCGCTAGCACTGCGCCCATTATTATTATTATTATTATTATTATTATTATGTCTCAAGAAATTATTGCATGCTTTAGGTGGATAAGTCTGTAAAGCTCCTGATATCTCCAGATCTGCTTTATTACTGAAAATATACCTTTTTAAAGCATCTCAAATTGCCTCAAACAGATAACCATATTATGTAAACAGTTAGCAACATATGAACTAGTTTAATAGAAACTGTAATAAATATTTTCTGAAATAAATCCATTGAGGAGCACAAATTGATACTACCTACTGTTCCCGGGTTGAAATTCCAAAAGATATCAACTTCATTGATTACAAGTTGTTGTCCAGAGATAGTGAATTCGTCAAACACACCAATGGTTTTGCTAATCACCATTTTGTCAGGTGTTTGCTGCCAATTTACAATGTCAAACACAGGAAGGGCATCCCCATTTTCATCAAATGCCACTCTTTCTCCTAAATGAGCAGTGAAATGTACTTCCTTTAGATAATGCAGAAGCTAGGAAAGAATGGAAAAAATATTTGTTATTTTACACTAATAAAACTAGCTTTAAAGATTTACAGAGGTAGTATTTTCAATCATGTTCTAATTAACATACATGTTGCCACTTTTGTGAGCGAGGATGAATGAACTATGATTTTCATATAATAATTTAACTTTACTCCTATTAGATGAGTTAAATTGCATTTAGGAGGGTTTTAACAGTATGTACAGCAAATGAAATAAATAATGAATGTGGGGCAGACTTCTTGTACTTCTAGTAGGATGTGTTTGTACTATTTAACTGTTTTCTTAGTCTTTGTCTTTAATTTCACATTATATTTATCAGTATAATGTAGTGAATCTAACATTAGCATTGTCAAACACGTACAGTATACAGATATAGGTACTTGAAAGGAAATTATTGCATAAAACTGTTATCTAAGCAAAGAGGATTTTCATCTATTCATTCATCATTACAGAATGTAAAAATTGATTAAAAAAATTAAGTTGCTAGCATTATTTCACTTAATTCTCTTCACATTGTGCCCATTAATTTAGACATTTTAACATATTAGGTATAGTTTCTGCGTATTAGATTTTGGGTTTAAACTGATTACTGCTACTAACTGACTGCCCCATAAATATGGGTTCAAATTCAGGGCTAGTAACTGCCAACGTGAATTTTGCACATTTCCCCGGCATTCACATTGGTACTGTATGTGTGCATTTACTATGGCTGCCTCTCAATTCACAAACATTTGCAGGATAAATTGACTGTTAAGTTCAAATAGAGCATGCAAGTTCTCTGTGAGGCGGCACGGTGGCGCAGTGGTAGCGCTGCTGCCTCGCAGTTAGGAGACCCGGGTTCGCTTCCTGGATCCTCCCTGCATGGAGTTTGCATGTTCTTCCCGTGTCTGCGTGGGTTTCCTCCCACAATCCAAAGACATGCAGGTTTGGTGGATTGGCAATTCTAAATTGGCCCTGTGGTGGGTTGGCACCCTGCCTTGTGCCCTGTGTAGGCTGGGATTGGCTCCCGTGACCCTGTGTTCGGATTCAGCGGGTTGGATGATGGATGGATGGAAGTTCTCTGTTATGGACTGGTGATAGATTTATGATTGGTTCTTTTATTGAACTCTATGTACCTGGGGTCTTTTTGGACAAAACCCATCTCTCTAATAGAGTAAGTAATATAATATAACATTATCAAACCTGGTGAATCCAATTCAGGGTTTCAGGGTACCAGTCCATACCAGGACCCACACAAACACACATGGATCAGGTTGGAACTGCCAGTTAATCTAATCAAAATCTTTTGAAATATATGTAGCCACAGGCAAACATGCACACTCTAAAAGGACAGCATCTGGGCAAGTGTTGTATCCATAAAACGGCAGAGTTAACTACTATTCTGCCATGCTGCATCAATAAAATAAATATGTTAAGAAAATAAATTATTTACCTTTGCCAATTTTATGACATGAAAAACTTAAACTGTTAGTAAAACATATACTATATAGAAATGTTTTTGTTCCTGTTTTACCTGCCAGGGTTTCATTTTTGTGATGTCTGCACATGTGTTTCCTTCAAATGGGCCTTTGCCATGTTCACAGTTGTTGAGGTTGTGCAGAGCGTGTGCTACGGCATAAACTGCCTTATACACATTGTAGGTAGCTCTTAACTGAGACACATCGCTGTATTCCGTTTTGGTGCTCTTTAGATCCTCTGATCCTGTACATACTTTACTGTCTTCCATATTATTCTTTGTTGCTGTATCATTTTTATTAAACTTGCAACCAAATATTTTTTCCCAAAACTGCTTGAGTAAATTATTATTTTGATCAGAATCAGGCTTTGCTTGAAGCAGATATTGCTCCAGTCCAGGGATGACCCCTCTTCTTGCTGTGACACCAATTGTGCCCCCAAAATATTTGAAGTTTTCATTGCTGGCTAATGCAGCAAAAGCACTCCATGAATCACTTGCTATCCATTGTCTTCCAGTGATATTTTGATGAGCAATTTCTTTTATTAAAACACTTACATCCAGCTTGGTTAGAAACACAACAATAACTGTTGCGCTAGATTGTTGTACCACCTTTACTGCACGTTTCAAATTTGATTTGTCATTGACATTAATAGCTTCTGAAAAAGCAATGCAGCCAAATTTCTTATGTTCTTCAGTAAAACTCTTTAGTGCATACAGACCATAGTCATCATCACTTCCTATAGCACCTACCCAGGTCCATCCAAAATACTGAATTATTTTGGGAATCACTTGGAAGGCTTCACTTGGAACAGTTCTAAAAAATGAAGGAAACTCTCTTTTGTCGCTTAGTAATGGGCTTGAAGCACAAAAGCTGATCTGAGGAGAAAATAACAGCAAGAGGCTTGAAAATGATCGTCAGTAATTATTACAGGTCTTAATATTCAGCTCTTTTAATTCTTACAAATATACATATTTTAAAATATTTCTGAATCATGATAAATACTGTAGATCATGTCAGTTTTTTATAATAAAGTAGTCTTAAATATTAGTGATGTTTAGTGACATTTAAAAAATACAGAGTGGGCTTCTGGCAGCGTAACATTCAGTTCCTTTGGATTTACAACCTTAATACAGTTATTATTATAAATATTTGAAAGAAAAATCCTCGAAAAATGTGTACATATTTGTGATAGCAATTTTTTTGTAGCAGTTTGTGTCTACCACTATATGTATATAAATAATGTACGATATTTACTTTTATTGTCTGCAAGGCTGTAATCACTGCTAATGAAATGTTTCCTAAAATGATTATAAACAGTACAATCTTTTTTTTTCTTTAGCACTACTGCTGGTCTAGTGGATATGGAGATTGCTAAGGTGCCACAAAATTTAAAAAGACCTAAACTTAAGTTAAAAAAAGAATAAAAATCCTCATAGTAAAGGCTGCAGCCGCAGAAGATTCACATGGATATCCCGGTCTGGTTACCGTCTGTGGCATTCGCACATTCTTCTTGGGTCAAAGTGCCTTTTTTTTACTTTGTGTACTCTTTCCATATCTGAAGACTTTCCTGTTAAATTAAATTTTTCACTGTAATTTAGCCCTGCATCAAAGAGTTTGGGTGAATGCTTAACTGGTTTTCCACCCAGAGTTAGATCCTCGTATAGAATTACTGGCAGACATTGTGCTTTCAGCTGGACTAAATGGAGGAATGGATAGATTTATTGATTGACATAATTATACATTCTAAAATGTAAACACTGAAATCTAATATTGATTTGTACTTTGTTTTAATAAGTAAATGTATTTATGTACATCATGTTGCAAAAAGCATACTTTTTCACTTAATGTGGAAAAATATTTTTCTGACTTTCAAAAATGTAATGAGAAAGTGAGAGTAAGATAACTAACAGACAGACATTTTGAGTGTGTGCGTGATGTTAAAGACTTTTATTAACTGTAACCATCTGCATATACCTGTATAGTTAAATGCACTATTAAATAGAATAGCAAAGAAAAAATGTATGAAAAATCCATGAATTCACCCATTATCATACTGGTACTGAGGTGGCTTGTAAAAAGCACACTTGTAAAAAATCTAAACGTTTTTCCCCTGTTTAGTTATCAGGTTTGCATTACACAAACCACATAACTTTTATTTTGTCCTACAAATTTCTTATTTTTAGGTTATTTATTCTCTGTGCATGTAATGTGTGATCTGAAATACTTTTACTTAGTGTATTTTTAAAGCAACCTTGAGTTTGAGATAAGGTGCTATATAAATAAAACATTATTTTACCTACTGCATGTGGTCATATTTAAGTATATGAAAAGAGGTTTCCTGTAAACATCAAATCAAATTTTGGCTCCTGAATATTCTTTGGTAGTTATGAGAAGGTAAACTGTTGTATATATTTAAATAATGTGAATATTTGAACTATTTTTTCATCTAGAAATTTAATTAAACAAATTTCAGCCACAATGAAAAAGAAATGTAATCACAGAAAAATCAGTAAGAAGTCAGTAGAAATTACAAAAGAACAATCATAGTGATGTAGTGAAGACATTTTTTTTTCTACAAAGCAACATAATGGACAAAATGATATTGCCATTTCATACCTGAGGAACACTGAAGAGGCTTAGCAGCCGTGCAATGGCAATAGAATGTGAGGATAAGGGCTCTCCTATAACAGCCACAACTGGAGGAGGTCCTGTACAGTTATTGTCATTTACGGTGTCACCCTGTCCAGCTATCAGAGATGCTGCTGCTCTCAGAGACACCTGTAGGTTCATGCAGTTGTCAAATATTCTGTATCCAAGAGTTATGTTTGGGAGGAGGAAAGGATCTCGGTTTATTTCTTCGATAGCAAATGCCATGCTCTGTGGTCTTTGAAAAAGCAAGATATCAAAACTGTTAAAAAATAAAAAAGATAGAGAGCAAATTAAGCAATTTTTCCAAATCAGGGTAAGACACTTTGTAACAAACCATAAAATGAAACTGTATATATATATATATATATATATATATATATATATATATATATATATATATATATATATATATATATATAGGATATAGCAGGTTAGATAATGGATGGATGGAGATATATATATATATAAAACACACACACATAATGTCTTTGTCTCTTCCGCAATATACAATATCAAATGAAATGAAGTTACCTGTCACACTTCCACTGCAGAGGCTTAGATCTGAATAATATTTCTGGTGCCTGTGATTCAAAATGCACTGCGAATATTCCTCCTAACATGATGTCTCCAGCTTTATATAAACCATTGAAACTAAAGCTGTCTTGAGCCTGGCATGATGTATATTTAGCATATGTTGCTGGAAGAAACAAAGCCAGAACCACATTAATGAACACTGTGCATTTCATTGTGCACTGCATATGTTTTAGAACACAGAAAACATATTATATACAAAGCATCTTAATCTCTAGAGTATTCTTAAACAACCTTACAAAATATGTTTTTATTTGTTATTCAGGTGCTACTTGTAGAGAATAAACATCAGAACAATTGGCAGTAATTTCATAAAGGTGGCTCTATTTGTTGGCTATGAATGGAAGCAGATTTTTTTTTTTAAATAAAGAAAACAACTGATTAAATATTTTAAAATGTGTGTGAAGTGCTAATTGCATTTAAAGTGAAATACATGAAAGTATCAGTCCAGAAAAAAATCTTTAAGTTGTTGCACATGAATATTATAATCACTTACTACACCAAACCTCATAAACCATCCAATGATGTTAATTGGGCAATAAACAGCAATGTGCATACGGTATATATAAGCATATCTGCTGTCTTGTCTTTATACAATAATCATGTATTCTGATTGAATTCCGTTAATCACTTGATGCTAACGTAAAGAGAAAACAGCAATTTTGAAGATATTACTGTTTATTTGGCTGATGGCCAAAAACAAGAATATTTTCACTATTTAGATGCATATGTGCTTGCAAATGTTTTTTAAAACTATCAGGATTGGTTAATTAGGTTGTTTACTTTGTAATTTAACATATTGCACCCTACCTGCTATACTACACTGCCTGTGTAATGGGCTAGAAATCTATGTTTTAAAGGAAAGGATATTTCAGTGTGTTGCATTTAGGAAAAACACATGTAAATAATAAAAGTAAAAGACAATAGATGAAGGGGCAGTAGGCACCCTTTTTTGAGACTGGGATGATAAGTGAAACGGCAAATTTCCTGAATAATTCTGCCACAGATTTTTGTTGGTGTCTGTATAAAGGACATAGATATTTACCTGTCTTGCAAAAGAGTCACTTGCTTTGAAGATCAAACTGCTTTGATTGGTATCTCTTCAACATATAGTACTGTGATAACAGCATTGCCTGCTTCCTTAGAAAATGTTTGTATTTACTTGATTTGAAAATTAACATGTTCTGGGGACATTGGCCTCTAATAAGCATACAGTGGTATATGTTGTTCTTGATATTTGGTATCAATACTATTGTTTAACCAATGAAAATGTGTTTGCACTATTGTTAAACAAAAGGAATCGGTATGTATCATTTTTAATCAATCATCAACGTTGATCTGCGCAGAGACTGAAGCAGTTATATGCTTCTAGGCAAATGAGAACAAAGAATAGTATGGTCAGAGACTCCTGAATCTAGCCTACTTCTTTTATGCTTTTGGCACCATACTCTGTAGCAACAGTGGCTTGTACCTGGCCCAGGTTCCCCTTTGGCCTGAGGCTAGTAACACCTGTAGCAGTAGTGTATTCAGTATGTAAAATATGGGCCACCATGTCACATCAGGAAAGAAAACAACATACAATAAATAGTATTACTTGGTAGTGAGTAGGGATGAATAATTCCTTAATAAGCTATCCAGATGTACTTTTAACTAGGGAAAACAAGACATGGTAACTACATCCCTGGTTTAATTAAAAGACATATGGGGTGGACATCCACAAATATATTAATGAGAGGACTTAATACAATGTAGGGCAACCCTTTTCCTTCAGAAGAGCTTTAATCATTCTAGAAATTCTATTGTACAAGCCACGAATTGTGTGGAGTGTGTTACCTCTTTGAGTACTGAAGGAGGTGAAAATCTGTTTCTCATTCAGTGCTCTAGAACTTGCCTCAAAGGTTCAGGTTCAGTGTTGTGATCTTGTAATTACTGATGTCTTTAAATTTGTCCTGCTGTTAATGAAACCAGTCTTGAATTGGTATAGCAGCATATACTGTATGTATTGGAATAGAGGAACATCATGAGGAGCAACTGTTTGCATCATTGTCCTGTAAAATGGCCTCATCTTCCAAGGCCATTATACAACCAAGCAGATGACTTCCATGAGATAGCTGCCAAAATCATTAGAGATCCCTCACCATGTTTAACACTTCAAATCTCATTGAGCCGGATTACTCTTGGGGAGGGGTGCGTTTGGTAAAAGATCAATGACACATTCATATTCACGATGCACGGAGGTTCTTATGAAAGCTAGATTCTTACTTAAAAATATCTATCTATCTATCTATCTATCTATCTATCTAAAACACCTTGTAAATCAGAATATTTCTTTGGCAGATGTTATTTTAGGCACAAAGAATAAAGGTATGTACCTGAGTATCAAAACACTCCTTTCATTTCATATTCCAATACTTAATTTTACTTTATTCTTCCAATTTATTACAAGATTATGTTTACATCATTGCAGCAGACCCAAAATAAGCTAAGAGAATGGAATAACAAAAAAGGCCAATATCTCTTTATGAAATAACCCACTTGCAAATATATAGGTGGAGATATATATTCCACAGACCCATTACTGATTTTTTTCTAATCCCCCATAGTGACCTGGGGCCTCATGTATAAATGGTGCATACGCACAGAACTGTTGTGTAATAACGTTTCCACGTTCAAATCGTGATGTATAAAACCTACCCTTGGCGTAAAGCCACTCACTTTTCCACAGTACCTCATACCCTGTCGTATGCAAGTTCTCTGCTCAGTTTTGCAGACTGGCGGCACCCAGCATCAAAGCAGTGCTACTGTTCCTGTGTGGTTACCCTTTATTTCTTAGAACCACATTTCTGACGCTACTTTATAAATACACTGAAACTAAGCGCATATTGTTGATTAGTGTAATGCATCTGATTGTAGATTACCTGTAACAATATAATGGTCCAGGGAATAGTCATAGTATTCCAAATACCATAACTGCTTTAGCGTTGTTACTCTCACTGCACCATCTTCTTCTTCTTCTTTTTCTTCTTTCAGCTGCTCCCTTTAAGGGTTGCCACAGCGGATCATCTTTTTCCATATTACTCTCACTGCACCACTTGGAGTATTTATATCACTATATCTGAGTGGGGAATCACAGCAGCAGCTGATCGGAAAGAGAATTATCGGTATACAGCATCAAGCGCACACTGCCTTAGCCACGGCAAAACGTTTCAAAGCCTTTCCTGTATGGACCTCATGGTTCAGAAACTGTTTCATCCCAAGAACTATAAATGCACTCAGTTCTACTCCTTGTAGAACTGTTTGTACTTATAAGTACAATTACCCCACTGTAAACTTGCACTACAGATATAAAATTGCACAACCTGCGCCACTTTATAAAGCGCGTATTTATGATGACAATATAATTTTTAAAATGAAATGCAGCAAAATATGTTGATTATATTATACAGATAAAACTTTAACTTCATTTAAATAATCTGTATTGTTAATAATTAAAAATGTGAGGACACGGTGCCACAGTGCTAGTAAGTTCATGTAATGTTCCTGCCTTGCGCGCTGTATATTTGCTGAGGCTGGCGTGACATTGGAAGGATAGAAGGATATAATAATTAAACACGTACTATGAAGATATTTCAATGTTCCTTAAAAGTTTTGAAGAGTCGTTGTTCTTACAGATGGCTTAACGTCTATTACAGAGCTGATTATGTGGTGACACTGAATTCATAGTGTTTGGTCCCACTGATCAATGCGTATATGATTTTAAAAGTACATCTCTATCACCGTACAGTACCTCATGTGTCAGAAATCTGGGTGTTTTGTTTGACAGTAACCTCAAATTTGATAAGCAGATAAGTACAGTGGTTAAGTCTTGTTTTTACCATATTCGTCTTCTTTCAAAAGTAAAGCCATTTCTATCTCTAAAGAAGTTTGAAATAGCTATGCACGCATTTGTAACATCTCGGCTTGACTACTGCAACTCTTTATATGTCGGTGTCTCTCAGTCTTGTGTCTCTCGATTGCAGTTAGTCCAAAATGCAGCAGCCTGGCTTCTCACAGGAAAGTGCAAATACGAGAATATTATGCCGGTTTTAATTTCACTTCATTGGCTGCCAGTTAAATATAGAATTGATTACAAAATCCTAATGTTTGTTTTTAAATCTTTACATAGTCTGGCCCCACAGTACTTAACTGATTTGTTACAGCCTTACATTCCACCAAGATCACTCAGATCTATTAATTTTAATTTGTTGCAAGTGCCTAGGTCAAGACTAAAAACCAGAGGTGACCGTGCCTTTTCTGTTGTTGGTCCAAAGTTATGGAACGATCTCCCGTTTCACATCAGAACTGCTCCAACCTTGTCTGTTTTTAAGTCCACTCTTAAAACGTATCTATTTTCCTTGGCGTTCAACATCTCTTGAACTATTGTTCTGTGTTTTTGGCCTTAGGAACTTCGCCTGTGTTTACAGCTTGTGTGATATCATGTTTTATAATTTGTGTCTGTTTTACTGTGTATTTATTAATAGTGTTGTAAAGCACTTTGGTCAACCTCGGTTGTTTTTAAATTGTGCTATATAAATAAAAATTGTATTGTATTGTATTGATTGGGTATTTGGGGAAAGAAAAGTAAGGACAGGAATTGCAGGTTAGTACGTTTATGAGACAGTACTGCTACAATAAATTATTTCTTTGAAGGTTGCACATGGTGCAGCAGCATCTTCTGTGAGACATGAACAATCACTGCGCCATCGTGTTCCCATGTTTAATAACATGCTTTCATTCCAATTATCACGAAAATATCATGTGTACATCTCAGTATTTTAATTATTCAGAGAGCTATAATATCATGAATATAATGGATTCTGTGTCCTGGCGGAGAAAGAGAAAGAATGGAAGCATGTAGTGATTCACACACATAGAGCACATTGAAGATCAAATACAAAACAAAGCATTTAACATGCTACTTTAGTTACGATGGGATTTGAGAAACTAGTAAATTAAATGATTTTAAGATGAAGTTTATGATGTTCTACTTTAATGACAGAATAAACTACATGATTAAAGTGGAAATTTCGAGATTAAAGTTGACATTTCATGCTTTTTTCCCCACTGTGTGCCTATTTTTTTTGTCTGTACTCTAATAAGCTCAGACGGTGGGCTACAACTTGCCTTTTCATGGCGACTTTGATATGTGACTTCATTTTTATTTTGACACTGTACGACTTTGTGAACTTGAGCTTTCTCCGACACTCTATGTCACTCGATCAACTTACTTTTGTTGTTTATACCACTGTTTAAATCAACAAATAGTATGTTTTTCCTTTGCCTCCACTTGGTATTCGCTGAAATTCTTATATTTTCGCCCGTGCTTTTCCCATTGTCTTTTCACAGAACACTGAGCTTAAGGGCTATTTATATTGATTTGCATACTCAAAGAGGCGTAATTCTGGGAGGTACTGGGGCGGGACAGCAGGCGCGTGCACGTGTGTTACTTTTCACGCGGACCGGGATTTATGGAGCGGAAGAACGTGGAAGTTGGAGTACGCACAGATTAATGCATCTGGATCTTTCTGTGTGCAAGCACATTTCGGCTTTTGTGCTTACGTCATGTTATAGTGCGAATTCAACACACGGCATTATGCATGAGGCCCCAGCTATTTCATTTTTAAATTTATAAGACTGACTCCCAGATCCTTTAACAATGATGCACTAATAAAGTTCTCCACTGCTCCACAATCCACAGAGCGGATACCTAAACATTGTTCACTAATATTGGCACCAGAAAACTTGGTTACCCAAATTTATTCTTCCAATACTAACTGAGGGCGGCACGGTGGCACAGTGGTAGCGCTGCTGCCTCGCAGTTAGGAGACCTAGGTTCGCTTCCTGGGTCCTCCCTGCGTGGAGTTTGCATGTTCTCCCCGTGTCAGCGTGGGTTTTCCTCTGGGCACTCCGGTTTCCTCCCACAGTCCAAAGACATGCAGGTTAGGTGGATTGGCGATTCTAAATTGGCCCTAGTGTGTGTGCTTGGTGTGTTTGTGTGTGTCCTGCGGTAGGTTGGCACCCTGCCCGGAATTGGTTCCTGCCCTGTGTTGGCTGAGATTGGCTCCAGCGGACCCCCGTAACCCATCGGATTCAGCGAGTTGGTTGATGGATGGATGGAATACTAACTGACAGATCTGACTCATTTTCCCTGTGTTTCCATGTGAGGAAAATACTGACCTTTGCTTGCCTTATCTCAGTTCTTTATTCTGTTCCTCAATCTAAATTTTTCCCCTCTCCCTTTCTGATGCTGTGTCTACACTAAAATGTTTTTGTTTAAAAATGCAGACATTACTCTGCATTTTCTCCATTGTTCCTCCCTACCACGATGTTTTTAACTCCCTAAAATGGAAACACTTGAAAACCCTCTCTAGAGCCATATATTTCTGCAGTGTGAATGGGTAAAATTAAAAGCTTTGAATACACAGACTCTAATCAACTTTTCATCAATTCATGCTTATTATGTGGCCCTTCCCTCTGGCCCGATTGGGTTCTGCTTATTACAACATCTCATTCCCTGATTGGTCACGGTTAATTGAAGAAAACCGTATTCCAACAGATTGCACAAAGAGAAGCTGCTTTCCTTTGCACCTGTTGCATTGCTTACCTGTATGCACCTAAATTGTATTTTGTACAGTCTCAATGCTGCATACATCAGCAAAAGGGAAATGATTTACTAACTGCTACAGTATTACAATAAATCCCTTGGCTGGCAGCATAACCATTCCTTCAAGGAGCACACTTCCCCACCGATGTATGCATACCCAGTGTAGGTGAAAAGTGCATGTTTTTTTCTGGCCATTTTAGTGCAGGTGAAGGTACTTTCGTAAACTATATGAAAATGATTGAGTGGACAGAGATCATTTTCATTCTAAACTGCCATTTTGTGTCTTGTGTAAAACTTAGTTACTCTCCTCCTTGTAATTGCAAGAATAAGGCAACCACCTAGCAAAGAAATAAAAATGATCATTTGGTTAAACAGCATACGTGAAGTTAATTTCTTGTGACATCTATTCCTAAATGGCACAAAAATATGTAATATCATAGGCATTTGTAGATTATGAAGTAACTTGTGTTCATAAAATGTGTTAAAATAAAACATTTTATTCCCTTCAATTTGTTTAAAAGAATAACAGATCTAGTGGATCCCTTTTCTACAGTTATCTCAATGTCCTCTGAAACTTTGTTTCTCACTAGCCCCTCAAATTGTTGTCTTCATTCACAAGTATCTGCTCCTCTCTCGCATGGCAGTCCCTGACATTATGATGTCATCATTGAGCTAAATCCCCTGCTTGTCAGCACTTCTTGTCCTGTGCTCTTGTTTTCTGTCTGCATGTAACTTTCCCATACCCTATTGTGAAACTCTTGATTAATTAGTTTGTTAATAAATGGGATGAGACGGAGTATAGGAGTCTGGTGAAAAACCTTGTTTCTTGGTGCAAAGAAAATTGGCAGTATCTTAACATCAGCAAAACCAAGGGACTGGTTATTGACTTTCACCACACCAAAGAGCCTCTGTGTCACTATTGGATGTGGAGGTGGTCCACTCCTACAAGTACTTGGTGGTTCACATCAATGACAGGTTGAACTGGTCTTGGAACACGAGGAACTTTATAAGAAAAGGCAGAGCAGACTATTTTTCCTTAGAAGACTGCATTCCTTTAATATGGGAAATGACATCTTTCACATCTTCTGTTACTCTGTGATGGCCCGTGTGATTTTTCTGTGCTGTGGTGTGCTGGGCTGGTAGCGTCACTTCAAGAGAGGCCCACCGAATCAACAAGCTAATTTAAAAACAACCTCTGTTATGTGATGCACTCTGAACCTCTGAAGGTCATAGTGAAGGAGAGAATTTAAAAAAAAACTGAATGCCATTATGAACAATGCTGCACATCCTCTCTCTGACACACTGAGGACTTTCAGTTAAAAGCCAGATTTACCCCTGGAATAGATCTATCTATTTAAATAAACACATTTAAAAGTAATGCTAGTGTTCCCTTATGAGCTCTATAGTATAGTCATATGTGTTAGTTGCACAGTTTATTCAATTAAAATTAACCTTAAGCTGGTGACACATTTACATCTTATGCAAAATAAAACACACAAATTAAATATCATGAGTCTTATTAATAAATTACAAACTGAGATTTTTAAATCCCATTACGCTGGGCAATACTACTCTCTGTTCTGTCTTTTCAAAGAGGACTATCGTGGGCAGAGTTTTCATGTAAATAAGGAAGTACTGTAAAACAGCACAACATCAGGCACATGTGTGAAGCTGCTGCTCTGCTGACACACTTTGAAAATTACTGGATCCAGGTTCTGAAAATAAAAAGGCAGATGTTTGAGTTTCCATCGACCACCTCGTGATAATTTGAAGTTACCTCACCTCATTTTCAGGCTACATATTTTCTTCCAAATGCTGTATTGTATTAAATTTCAAAAGGATACTTTATCAAATATGGGTTTTATTCGTACAGAGAAAATGATATACCATATTACAAATAATCTGTTTTATAGTTTAAGCTAATTATAGACTCTAACAAAATCTTGATACACTTTTCTTAATAAAGCTGAGCTCATCTAAATACAGGACTACAAATGCAATAAAATGTAACAAATGTTAAATCATGTGTCCTATATTAAGAAAACATTAGTTTTCTGAAATAAATATATTAGACTGTAAATAAACACGCCATAAATCATATATTTTGGGTGTAATATATTGGTTTACATGTGCACAATATTGGTGTACTAGTATTTGCATTGGGCCAATGAAGGGCAAGGGGCAGGGGCTTCAACCACTGCAGACCTCTCTCTGTTCACATTCCTGGTTACGGGTAGTGGGAGCATAGAAACAATAGTAAGAAGTACATCAGATAAGATGATTCATGTTTTCTACTGATTACGTATTTTAAAATGAGTTTTTTATGTCACTTACTCATGTGGTATTGTGCTTTTGAAATGAAGATGAGAACCTTGACCAGTAAATGAGAGGAGAGGCAATTATTCAGTTCAAATGAACAGTATTATAGGAGCCAGGGTGCCTCCTGGGTCGCTCCCCTGGTGATGCCTGGGATGAGAATCCAACCGGGAGGAGGAAAAGGGTGGAGTGCCCGGGTTGGGGAAGACCTGCCCCAAGGACACGCTTCCTGTTTATGTTGTATACAGATTTTGCCGACAACACTTGCATTTTGCACATTTAGAGCATATGACTGGATAACAAACATTTGGACATTGCTCACATTGTTTGCTGTTCACCACTTAATCAAAAAATTGCACTGCTCATGATTAACATTAATTTTAAAGCAGCTTGTCTGCATTACAAAAGCACACGGCATACTATAGATATAGCGTGAACTCTTTTTGCATTGTGCTTGTTCTCAATGACTTGTCAATTACCTTTCTGCTGCTTGTTACAGATGTTTCTTCCATTCCATAATCTGCCTGATACTTCTTATTAATATTTCTTTCCACAGCCTGTTATGAACAGGAATTCCAGTAAGGGTGACATCTTGCCAAATTACTACCAGTAGAGTACAAGTAGTACCAGTATAGGTTGCAATGAAAAAACTGAATATAATTCATTTCAAAATGAACAGATTATTTAAACAATAATTCAATAATTCATAGATGAAATAAACATTCAAAATTACAATTACATGTTTAATATTTACATATTAATGGGAACAGGATTTCTAAATATTAGTTGTTAACAGTCATAAAAAGTTACAGATGTTGTGTGGCTCTGATATTATTTGGTTTCTATTGTTCATCTTTAGACATTCAGATTTAACCAATCAGTTTTAAACTCAATCTCTGACATCATAACACAGTGACTTTTTGCTCAAGGCACACAATTTCACATTTTTAGTAAAAAAGAACTGGTCACCTTAAAAATGTGACCGATGACAGATTTCTTTTATGACTGGACTTTGAAGATATAGCACATACTTTGAATATGTTGAATTGAATTTAATTCAGTGGGGGCATAAAGTGGCTACGAGATTTCTTTAATACATGTTCAGAAAATGTATGCATTTCCTAATTCTCTTTAATTCCAGACATTTATCTTATACCACATTTTACAAACATAATAATAATAATAATAATAATAAATGGTAATCACATATCACTACTGCAAACCAGCAGCACCAGAATGTATGTGCTTGTGTAGAAATAATAATTAATGGCTCCTCTAAAAAGTATAGAGCTGCAATGAAAACAATTTGAACAATTTCTTCAACTAATAAACCCATAGGTCAAAATTTCATATTTAGGCTTTTTATATCATTTATTTTTCCCAATATCTTTGCCCATCAGAGCTTTTTTAGTGTTTCTTTCTGGTCTAAGCAGAATTATGTAACATTTTGGAACAAAAATTGCAAAAAGGAGGCCAAAACTTGAAGCCAAAATGGCGAAAATCTCGACAGCCACTGTGTGCTTCCCTGGTGAACTGATATAAGCTGGGATGAATGTTATCCAGACTGCGCAGAAGATGAGCATGCTGAACGTGATGAATTTGGCTTCATTGAAGGTGTCTGGTAGATTTCTTGCGATAAAAGCTAGCAGAAAAGAAATACACGCCAATAGTCCAATGTATCCCAGCAGACAGCTAAAGCCTGCCACTGATCCAATGTCACACTCAAATATTATTTTTGCATTTTGGTACTTGGTGTTTTTACTTGGGAAAGGTGGGGACGTTGTCAACCATATAATGCATATTAAAGCCTGAATGAAAGTAAAGAAAAAGACCGTACCTCTCTGC